>NC_060119.1:927131582-927441582 GCF_021461395.2 Schistocerca americana | reverse complement strand
GTTTTGTTATCAGTCTTGCATACCATGCAGGAAGAACTGTTAGTGATGGCGGTTGTAGTGTGTATCCTTGAACTGAAGAAGAAAACGAAGTCTACACTCCTTCACAGATGATGATGTTTGGTTTGTGTGGCCCTCAACTGCGCGGTCATCAGCTCCCTTACAAAGTCCAACTTTTTCTCAATCCAATCTAGCCACTGTCAAGAATTATGATAACGAAATAAAGGGGATAACACAAACACCCAGTCCCCAGGCAGAGAAAATCCACAGCGCGCCCGGGAATCGAGCCCGAGACCCCGTGATCCACAGGCAGCAGCGCTAGCCACTAGACCCCGAGCTGCAAACGTCAGTGGCAGACGTCCCAGGAATTGTTACGGAAGCGAGGGCATTCTCCTACGTGAATCTTCTCCGAGAGCTACAGCGGACTGGTGCGATTAGTTAACGTACCGACACAGAAAGTCGCTGTAAACTGTTAAAGCTGGAACCTGACGCTAAAGAAGAAGGTAGCGCTATGAGAGCGGCTATCAGCCTTCGCGAGAGACTCACCGCAACGATAAGTTTTTAGCGACTAGCAGGATCTACAAGGACCTTGAACTTCCGCAAAATATTTTATTGATAGATTAGATTCTACATTATTTTAGGTGTCATTACCGAAATTAGCATTTAGAAATTCCTGGTAAGCTTGAGAAATTACCTGTATTTATTATATCATTATTTAAGCTATGTTCCGTTTAAAATGATTTGATAGTTGTCTGTCATTTGCCACATCGGCGCCCGGCAACCTATGCTATAGGTAACACACAAACACGGCAAGTCACTTCACAAACGCTGTTAATGTGTAACGCGGGGCAATGTTAGAAGCGGTCGCCGCGTGGTATGTCGGAAAAAGCGAGATGCTCCGTCGCCAGCTGATTTTAAGTGATTAGTGACTTGTTTCATAGTCCTGTATTTAAACTCATGTCCTAAGCTAACCGCCAACTCGTGATGTGCAATGTATCCGAGAAAGGAGTGGTCAACTATCTGCGGCAGCTAACCTCTACGAACAAACGCAAGGCAGAAAAAGTTCAGTTTCAGCGCATAAAGCAAACTGTAATTTCTCACTATCATTGGTTACCTGAAACTATCCTCTCACTGGCTGCACGAGCTGACACGTTACCAACCGATGAGCAGTCCTCATTGGCACTTGGCTGCAGATTATGGGCGACACCGGTAGATTCCAGACGAAAACTGAATGATAAGTAGAAAAATAAGAGCAAATAAAAAAGTCAATAAGATACTGAAAATGACGTGGGAAAGAATTAGAAACATAACATTACATTTAGAGCACTTAAGTGAATAAAAATGACAATCAGACTCTTTTGATTAGATTTAGAAAAAAAAGTTTGGCCTTATTTGTCGATATTCGAACCAACGTTCTTCAATAGAGCGGTTTAATACGCTAACCAATGCGGTATAATACAATACTGAGTCAAATTGTTATATATTTGATTGTGATCACCCAGGCGCAACAATGATTTGGAGCCTTCAAAAACTCTGTTTCACGCATTGTCATGCGAAGCGTATCTAATGTAAGCCAGTCGCAGTGATTATGATGACGATATGTGACGCTGAATGGCATCTTGTGTGGAAGTGTCCAGTACTATTAATTAGTGCTGTGCATGGAATGTATGTATTTCACTAGCACTTTTGTGTGTGTATGTGTGTTGTTTTTGGCGTGGTTATTACGTATGATGAAGTACGAAATAAAAGTGCTTGACCTGTGATTCGAAATTCAAACACATTAAGAAAGAATCCAGGACAAGAAACTCGAAGTGAACTGACCAATTTTAGTGGCACTTGGCAACAGCGAACGGTTCGGGAGTGACGTTGAGAGCTCTGACTGGAGGAAACCAGCTCCAACGCTTGAAGTATCAAGTAATTTTAAACAATTTTAGTCAGACTGTAGTAATAGACTGAACTGGATCACTAGGCTGTGGATAATCCATTGTGCTACTGGAGAGCTTTCCCTGACAATTATAAGGAAAACTGTTGCACTACACTCTGTCCTCAGGAAGAACGAGCAGTGTTAACAACTGTAAAGTCCTTTGTTAATGCTTCCAGTTCCGCTTAAAAAGTAACATCATTAATGAGCTTTCGCGCAAGTATATGTTGGTACCCTATAAGATGACGTAATTTATGCGCTATATATTTTCTGTAAGTGTCAAATTCGTCTTTAGAATGAATGGCCTTCTATGTTTGATAGTGATCTTCTCGGGTTTGGTCTTCGCCATTCAAGCCGGCCGCTGTGACCGAGCGGTTCTAGGCGCTTCAGTCCGGTACCCGCGCTGCTGCTACGGTCGCAGGTTCGAATCCTGCCTCGGGCATGGATGTGTGTGATGTCCATAGGTTAGTTAGGTTTAAGTAGTTCTAAGTCTAGGGGACTGATGCCCTTAGATGTTAAAGTCCCATAGTGCTTGGAGCCATTTGAACCATTTTTGACATTCAAGAAGGAACGTAAAGAAAAAGTAATACAAAGAGAGTTTATAAACTTCTTCCGTTCCATCTCCAGATCACATGGACGCTTTTATTTTCGCACTCCCTTTGCGGTAAACTGTTCCAATCGAGTTGATCTTTTTGGTTACCAACACTTTTGTTGCTTTAGGCTCCATCCCTTCGTACTCATTAACTGAAGTGGCGTAGGCCCTATTTTTCTTGCCGCGATTGCTGTAACTGATCAGATTTTACTTGCCAGACGCAAAGAAAACTGTGGTACAGTTCTATAACTCCGTGAAAAATTCGTGTGACTGGTGTAGTACGCCTGCTATTATATTTCGGCACTACGCACACTAAGTGGCACTACGCACACAAGTGGGGACCTCTAGCGTCACCGAGACTAGGCTGGCAGGGGGAGCTAAGTTTGACTGATAAGACTGACGTTCGCCTACATGCACACACTTGTCGGCAGTCTTGCGTGTACACAAAGCTCCAGTGCGTCAGTCGTATGCGTCTTCGTCAAACTTTATGCAGTTCACGCAAGACCTCAAACTTCTGTTCTCTCTCTATTTGACAAATCTGGCATGATCACGCAAGATTGACGACAAAACGTTAAGTGTAGACCAAGCTTTAGGCATCCGCTAGTATCAAATTTCTGTTGACGAATCTGTTTGTAGGCTCCTTACCTACTGCTGGATTTCATTAATTGTAAAATAAATAACATTTTGCTTAATACTTTTTTGTTGCTGTTAGTATTCTCCCATTTTACAATTAACTGTCCGCAGCTCGTGATCGTGCGGTAGCGTTCTCGCTTCCCACGCCCGGGTTCCCGGATTCGATTCCCGGTGGGGTCAGGGATTTTCTCTGCCTCGTGATGACTGGGTGTTCAGTGATGTCCTTAGGTTAGTTAGGTTTAAGTAGTTCTAAGTTCTAGGGGACTGATGACCATATATGTTAAGTCCCATAGTGCTCAGAGCCATTTGAACCATTTTTCAATTAACTAAAGGACTCCGCTGCAGCCGTAATTCAATTTTAGACTTCATAGCGCTTGTTTTTTGTCAAGAGGATATGAATAAACTTGATGTGAGCACTTTCTGACAACTTGCTTTTCGGGAATCATCCGAGAGTTTCGAGAGAGGTACAAGCCGTGCAAGCGGAATACGAAAATTATACTGTCTTGCGCAAAGAATTGTAGAAAGAAATAAAAATTCCTGTTGGTGTATCTTAGTAGAAGAAGCGCACAGGACCCTATCTTAATAGAAGATGCACACAGGACCCCGTGACGACATAAGTTGTAGCTCAGCGTAGTCAGAAATCCCTACTCATCCCTGTTATACCGTAGCAATGTTCAAAGCTTCCTTGTTACAGATCGTGTACTGTATACTGTTTGCATCACCAATTACCTTCTACGATGTACAACTAGACGTCTGCAGGATACGTAGCTTGAAAAATAACAGCTATTTCCGCGTGACTGCTACGGTCGCAGGTTCGAATCCTGCCTCGGGCATGGATGTGTGTGATGTCCTTAGGTTAGTTAGGTTTAAGTAGTTCTAAGTTCTAGGGGACTGATGACCACAGCTGTTAAGTCCCATAGTGCTCAGAGCCATTTAAACCATTTAACAGCTATTTCTCTTTATACTACTAGCACTATAGCGTGTTAAGACGTATTATTTACAGCCATTTAATCATATACGGATTATTTTTTTTTTTTTGCTCGTAATACTAGCAACTAGTGTTAATGGCGGTTGTTAACGAAGTATTCTAAAACAGTTGGTAGTGGTTGAGTCTCTTAGCTGTTTCGAATTTTGACTTAATTCAAACCCCTAACGGTTTTGTTTCGTGACAAGAGGTGTTAAAAATCTGACACAGAGTGAGTGATCGCAAGAAAGCCACCTGGGTTAATGAGGATTGCTAGTGTCGAACTCAAGCGTGACAAGTGTTTCGAAAAGAGTCAGTTGAATACTGAACGTTATTACAAAAGACGATAATGTAAATTTGATAATATGTGACGGAAGACGAGAAGAAAGAGTTGTGTTAGATCTCGACAAAATATGAGCCTCGTGGAAAGGCTGATTGACAGCCAATACTGAATTTAGAGAAATGGAAATGTGGGCACTTGACGGAGAGTATTACGTATGCTATCCTGAAACTCTCATCACTAACTTCACGATTCGTTGATCACTCAGAATGTGTGCAATGAACTGATCTCTTCTTTCGATTAAGATGTGCTAAAAATTTCTTTTCTCCCCTGTTTTATTCATTACCTCTCATTAGTTATTCGAGCTACCTATCTAATCTTACGCATTCTCTTATACGACCGCCGGCCGAAGTGGCCGTGCGGTTAAAGGCGCTGCAGTCTGGAACCGCAAGACCGCTACGGTCGCAGGTTCGAATCCTGCCTCGGGCATGGATGTTTGTGATGTCCTTAGGTTAGTTAGGTTTAACTAGTTCTAAGTTCTAGGGGACTAATGACCTCAGCAGTGGAGTCCCATAGTGGTCAGAGCCATTTTTTTCTTATACGACCACATGTCAAAAGCTTCTCTTCTCTTCGTGTCCACACTGTTTATCGTTCAAGTTTCATTTCCGTACAAGAGTATACTCCAGACAAATATCTCCCATTCTTCTTGTTCTATTGTACGACCACTTTATCAATATGTCCGTGTGTGGTATTCCAGATTTTAGCTTCACATTTATCTTTGTACTTGTATTACATACCTCAGATAATTTCCATCAGATGTAGTGGTGTTCCCGTTCTTTCCATGTATCTCATACGTTTCCTCTGAACATTATCAGAAGTTTTACTATAGTCTGTAGCTTTTTAAATTGTGTTCTTCTCTTTTTATATTATTTGTTTTACTTTTGTAGTCCGTACTTTGGACTATTTTATAAACTGATGTTACTATTGCTTTCTTCCATTCAATTGGTATTTTCCTTTGCTGCCAGGATCGATTTTTTAAAGTCTAAACCTCTTGAAATTCCTTGAAGTCTGTTTATCAATTTTCGAAGGAAATTCCATAACCTTTCCTACTTCCACATTGAAGTGTTTCCTCACTCCGCTTTCTTTGAAGTAGTGAAATATTTCAGAGAGGCAATTCAATTTCATTATTTAATTTAAATGAGCTGTGTGTAATAGATGCAGACAACAATCGCCACGACAGGACAAAACTTCACTTGATGGTGGCATGCGATTTTGTTATCGCACGGGGTTTATGCTTCGTAAAGAAAAGACATGTGTTCAGCGCAGAGTGTTGTACAAGGATACTTGACCTTTTTTCTACCACCTTCAATTAAATTAATACAGCGAGGCCTGTGTCTGAACAGTGGTATTGAAGCTTGACAACTTCATTGTATGGAGACCAATGACGGAATCATTCTCAGCTCTACTAGTGCAAAAATTACTTCAACACATTTTAAATTAACGGTAATCTATCTCAGGAGCGTTTGTATCTTGTTTAAAGACTAATTAATGACTGAACACAGTATGTGTTCGTTCATTATGTCACCCAACAATTCGTTGTCGATTTCGCTGTTCCAACTGCTGAATATTCTGAAAAATAGTGAATAAATATATGTACATGTCAAAATACGAGGAAAGGAAAGTATTCTGTAAATGATAACAGTAGCATATGCCATATACACAAATTAGATCTTATTTAAAACCAGCAAAAGATACGTACACGGGCAGACACTTACAGAATAACTGAACTCTGCAGGCAGAAGACGGAAGATAAGATAGAAGTGAGTTAGCGCTCATAAGACATTAGAAGTATATTTACATTTTCTTGTTTTAGCAAACGAATACCGCGTGCCTCATAGTGTCTGGAAAGTTCTGATTTGAAATACAGATCGCTGGTAACTTTCATAGGATATTTGCTTGCGTATTACAGTATCGACTTAAACGAAATTTATGTATGCTGATTTAGGGAAGGAAATATGCACATACGCACTAAGAGCTAAGCTGTACCCTTAATATCAACAAGAAAATTATCTATATTTTTATGAAGAAACATCTCAACATTCTGGTCTAATGCCTCTTCTTCCTACCGCAGATTTTTTTCAGAACTACATCCAGTCTTCCAAATAGGGAAGACCTAAGTTTGTCACATCTTTTTCTTCTTTGTTTATATGTTTCATTATTTTAAATGTTGTAGATTGACGGCCGTGTGCATCTATTTCTATATTATTAAATCTGTATCTATTTCTTTACTAATTTCTAATTCTTACTAATTTCTAATTTCTTAGAGTACTAATTTCTTTATTATTTTCTTTGTATTTTATAGTCCTCCAATGTCTGAAGAGTTTTTGTCATGGAACTGCCTTTTTCCATTGAATAGCATATTTTACCTCTCAACAAATGAATGTGTATTCAACGTTAGCAAATTTCTCGTTTTCCAAAAGCTTTTCTCACTATCCTACATTGTATTTTCTCTCTACTTCGGGCATCGCCACTTATCTCGCTTACAAATATTAGTAACATAACCCTGCTATTACGTGTAGTGTCTCATTTCCTAATATATTCCCGTCAGCATCCATCGCCTGCTTTAAACTGATCACGTTCCATTATCATTGTTTTACTTCTATTGATGTTCATCGACTCTTTATAGTTTCTGTCTGGTTTCTATATAAGTTGTAGGTAACCTTTCGCTTCCTGTATTTTATGCCTGCTACCTTTAGGATTTCAAAAGATATGTTCCGATCAGCAGTGTCAAAAGCTATCTCTGAATCTTCAAATGTCATTAACGTAGATAGCCTTTGTTCGATTTATCTTCTAAGATAAATCATAGGGTCAGTACGCCTATTGCCTTGCGTATTCCTACATTTCTCTGGCACCAAAAATGATCTTCCCTAGGTGCGCATCTTCCAGTTTTCTCTTTCTGCTGTAAATAAACCGTATCAATATTTTGCAACCACGGCATTCGAATGATGTTTCAGTATATTCACACTTGTCAGTGTGTAAAAAAATTGGCCTTCAGATAAATTTCACAGTGTGGTGCAACAGACTGTGAAATATAAGTAGTATCGACGATGAATTAAAAATCAATATGTGTAGCATGAACTAGTTGACGAACATTGATACTCATAATTTTATGTACTTTTCATTTCTACCCCTCAGGGTCGAGCGTCCTGTTCAAAGTTCTAACCTGTGTAGTCATAGTATTTTCAGCCATATCTCAGTGAAGCCGGTGGTGGGCCAAAGGGAGTGCAAGTGGGGGAAATACCTGGGAGGCGACCACCAGTTCGGGCATTTGCATTACGACCAAGCGAAACCTCCCGAAAACCCTGATCAGAGGTGGCGCGGGACTATTTTCAATTTAATTCTGGGACAATATGTACGAGACAAAAAATACGAACATCTAGAATACATGCAAGTGTATCTGCTTCCGTGTATGCAATTTATAGCAAATAATCTGCTCGACATTTGCAGTGTGGGAGCGTTTACACAAGTTGTGGTTACAAGTTTATACAGGTGGAAATGCGAGGGGCTGGTCGTTTGTAGTACAAAACCATTTCGAATTCTACAATCGCTGACACTTTATAAGTGACTTTCCAGTTTTTATTATATCTATCTTTGCTGTTGATCGTACTTCTTCAGAATCAGAATAATTCCCTTTCTACAAATAGTCCTGTTACTAATCTCAAATAAAATTTAACACTTCAAATATCTCATAATAATTAAATTATAACAGGATTGTTATATACCATAAGAAACAAAGGGAGGGAGGAAGTCTAATTAGGTCCTCCGTTCTGGTCTCAGACGGGCTCATTGGGACCGACCGACTGCCGTGCCATCCTGAACCAATGGCATCGTCATTTGGATGCGGCACGGATGGCGCGGAGTCAGCACAGCGCTCGCCCGGACGTTGTCAGGTTTGCAGACCTTGGAGCCGCTACTTCTCAGTCGGAATCATGAGGCTGAGTGGACATCTTTTTAGTCTTCCCACGAAGGAAAAATCCCTGGCTTCACCGGGAACTGAACCCGACAGTCAGCCATGGAGGCGGACAAGGAAGCAGGGGATGTCCCTTGGCCGACGAGCTCGTTAGAGACGGAACAAAACCTCGACTTTTGGAGGAACGAGGAAAAAATTAGCCTGATCCTTTTTAAACAGATAATCAAGACATTATTTCCATTAAGTGAATTAGAGAACTACGACAAACCATAATCTGGACGGATAAAAGAGAATTTGAACGACGAGTCTCCGAGCCCATAGTCTTAACCAGAGTGCTAGGTGTTTGTAGAAAATGACGGACTATCCTTAAAGCTGCAGTAAAATGGGACTAAGATTTATTCTGTTTATAAAGTAAGGCTTTTGTCAATCAGAAGGTCGAATTGGAAATGGAAATGAAGTCCCATGCTTCTTTACAGAGCGTAGGGGAACGATGCGGGAGACCCGCACCGCCTTACTAGGCAAGGTCCTAATGGAGGTGGTTTGCCGTTGCCTTCCCCCGACCGTAAAGGGGATGAATGATGATGATGAAGACGACACAACAACACCCACTCATCTCGAGACAGGAAAAATCCCTGACCCCGCCGGGAACCGAACCCGGGACCCCGTGCTCGGGAATCGAGAACGCTACCACGAGACTACGAGGGCGGACGAAGGTTGAATTACGCATGGTCTTATTGGCGATGGTATGCCCGTGCCGCCCTCTTAACCGACTTAACAAGCTATTTACATCGGTAATAAATGATACATGAGATTAGGTAATTTGTAATTTCTTTTGAAGATGTTTCAATTTCAGGGTATACGTTTCCTTGAGTTGAATGAAGGATATCTTGCGATACATTTGTTACATCATTGGTACGTAAGAACATTCTAAAATAATAGTGCCAGAAAAGACATTACAAAAGCTGCATGATCATAGCGCTGTATGCATAAAGACAGGGAGGCCGTTTATCGAAGACCAAGATAGAATAAAGGCATCTGATCTATTTTCAGCAATTTGCAGCTAGCACTAGAAAAAAATCAACCAGATTTTGGGACAGGTTTCTTAGGTACGAGGTGCCTTCTAAGAGTAAATTACAGTACTGGCCATTAAAATTGCTACACCAAGAAGAAATGCAGATGATAAACGGGTATTCATTGGACAAATATATCTACATCTACATCTATACTCCGCGAGCCACCTTACGGTGTGTGGCGGAGGGTACTTATTGTACCACTATCTGATCCCCCCTTCCCTGTTCCATTCACGAATTGTGCGTGGGAAGAACGACTGCTTGTAAGTCTCCGTATTTGCTCTAATTTCTCGGATCTTTTCGTTGTGATCATTACGCGAGATATATGTGGGCGGTAGTAATATGTTGCCCATCTCTTCCCGGAATGTGCTCTCTCGTAATTTCGATAATAAACCTCTCCGTATTGCGTAACGCCTTTCTTGAAGTGTCCGCCACTGGAGCTTGTTCAGCATCTCCGTAACGCTCTCGCGCTGACTAAATGTCCCCATGACGAATCGCGCTGCTTTTCGCTGGATCATGTCTATCTCTTCTATTAATCCAACCTGGTAAGGGTCCCATACTGATGAGCAATACTCGAGAATCGGACGAACAAGCGTTTTGTAAGCTACTTCTTTCGTCGATGAGTCACATTTTCTTAGAATTCTTCCTATGAATCTCAACCTGGCGCCTGCTTTTCCCACTATTTGTTTTATGTGATCATTCCACTTCAGATCGCTCCGGATAGTAACTCCTAAGTATTTTACGGTCGTTACCGCTTCCAATGATTTACCACCTATGGCATAATCGTACTGGAATGGATTTCTGCCCCTATGTATGCGCATTATATTACATTTATCTACGTTTAGGGAAAGCTGCCAGCTGTCGCACCATGCATTAATCCTCTGCAGGTCCTCCTGGAGTACGTACGAGTCTTCTGATGTTGCTACTCTCTTGTAGACAACCGTGTCATCTGCAAATAGCCTCACGGAGCTACCGATGTTGTCAACTAAGTCATTTATGTATATTGTAAACAATAAAGGTCCTATCACGCTTCCCTGCGGTACTCCCGAAATTACCTCTACATCTGCAGATTTTGAACCGTTAAGAATGACATGTTGTGTTCTTTCTTCTAGGAAATCCTGAATCCAATCACAAACCTGGTCCGATATTCCGTAAGCTCGTATTTTTTTCACTAAACATAAGTGCGGAACCGTATCAAATGCCTTCCTGAAGTCCAGGAATACGGCATCAATCTGCTCGCCAGTGTCTACGGCACTGTGAATTTCTTGGGGAAATAGGGCGAGCTGAGTTTCACATGATCTCTGTTTGCGGAATCCATGTTGGTTATGATGAAGGAGATTTGTATTATCTAAGAACGTCATAATACGAGAACACAAAACATGTTCCATTATTCTACAACAGATTGACGTAAGCGAAATAGGCCTATAATTATTCGCATCTGATTTATGACCCTTCTTGAAAATGGGAACGACCTGCGCTTTCTTCCAGTCGCTAGGTACTTTACGTTCTTCCAGCGATCTACGATAAATTGCTGATAGAAAGGGGGCAAGTTCTTTAGCATAATCACTGTAGAATCTTAAGGGTATCTCGTCTGGTCCGGATGCTTTTCCGCTACTAAGTGATAGCAGTTGTTTTTCAATTCCGATATCGTTTATTTCAATATTTTCCATTTTGGCGTCCGTGCGACGGCTGAAGTCAGGGACCGTGTTACGATTTTCCGCAGTGAAACAGTTTCGGAACACTGAATTCAGTATTTCTGCCTTTCTTCGGTCGTCCTCTGTTTCGGTGCCATCGTGGTCAACGAGTGACTGAATAGGGGATTTAGATCCGCTTACCGATTTTACATATGACCAAAACTTTTTAGGGTTCTTGTTTAGATTGTTTGCCAATGTTTTATGTTCGAATTCGTTGAATGCTTCTCTCATTGCTCTCTTTACGCTCTTTTTCGCTTCGTTCAGCTTTTCCTTATCAGCTATGATTCGACTACTCTTAAACCTATGATGAAGCTTTCTTTGTTTCCGTAGTACCTTTCGTACATGATTGTTATACCACGGTGGATCTTTCCCCTCGCTTTGGACCTTAGTCGGTACGAACTTATCTAAGGCGTACTGGACGATGTTTCTGAATTTTTTCCATTTTTGTTCCACATCCTCTTCCTCAGAAATGAACGTTTGATGGTGGTCACTCAGATATTCTGCGATTTGTGCCCTATCACTCTTGTTAAGCAAATATATTTTCCTTCCTTTCTTGGCATTTCTTATTACACTTGTAGTCATTGATGCAACCACTGACTTATGATCACTGATACCCTCTTCTACATTCACGGAGTCGAAAAGTTCCGGTCTATTTGTTGCTATGAGGTCTAAAACGTTAGCTTCACGAGTTGATTCTCTAACTATCTGCTCGAAGTAATTCTCGGACAAGGCAGTCAGGATAATGTCACAAGAGTCTCTGTCCCTGGCTCCAGTTCTGATTGTGTGACTATCCCATTCTATACCTGGTAGATTGAAGTCTCCCCACATTACAATAGTATGATCACGAAACTTCTTCACGACGTTCTGCAGGTTCTCTCTGAGGCGCTCAACTACTACGGTTGCTGATGCAGGTGGTCTATAGAAGCATCCGACTATCATATCTGACCCACCTTTGATACTTAACTTAACCCAGATTATTTCACATTCGCATTCGCTAATAACTTCACTGGATATTATTGAATTCTTTACTGCTATAAATACTCCTCCACCACTGGCGTTTATCCTATCCTTGCGGTATATGTTCCATTCTGTGTCTAGGATTTCGTTACTGTTCACTTCCGGTTTTAACCAACTTTCCGTTCCTAATACTATATGCGCACTATTTCCTTCAATAAGAGATACTAATTCAGGAACCTTGCCCTGGATACTCCTGCAGTTTACCAATATTACGTTAACTTTTCCTGTTTTTGGTCTCTGAGGACGGACGTTCTTTATCAACGATGATAATGTCCTCTCTGGTAAGCCGTCAGGTATTTTATCGTTTCGCCCAAGGGGGGGTCCCTCTAACCTAAAAAACCCCCGTGTGCACGCCACACGTACTCTGCTACCCTAGTAGCTGCTTCCGGTGTGTAGTGCACGCCTGACCTGTCTAGGGGGGCCCTACAGTTCTCCACCCAATAACGGAGGTCGATGAATTTGCAACCATTATAGTCGCAGAGTCGTCTGAGCCTCTGGTTTAGACCCTCCACACGGCTCCAAACCAGAGGACCGCGATCGACTCTGGGCACTATGCTGCAGATATTAAGCTCAGCTTGCACTCCGCGTGCGATGCTGGTTGTCTTCACCAAATCAGCCAGCCGCCGGAAGGAACCAAGGATGGCCTCAGAACCCAAGCGGCAGGCGTCATTCGTTCCGACATGTGCTACTATCTGCAGCCGGTCACACCCAGTGCGTTCAATAGCTGCCGGAAGGGCCTCCTCCACATTACGGACGAGACCCCCCGGCAAGCACACCGAGTGCACACTGGCATTCTTCCCCGACCTACCCGCTATTTTCCTGAGGGGCTCCATAACCCGCCTAACGTTGGAGCTCCCTATAACTAATAGGCCCGCCCTCTGTGACTGTCGGGACCTTGCCGGAGAATCGGCCACTGGCCCAACAGGCGAGGCATCCTGTGGTGGCTCGGAAACGATGTCATCACCACTAGGAAGCACCCCGTACCTGTTGGAAAGGGGTAAGGCAGCTGCCACGCGGCCAGATCCCACCTTTGCCTTTCGGCCAGGCACGCGCGAGCCCACCACTGTCCGCCATTCACCCTGGAGTGATGGCTGCCGGAAGACGCAGCGACATCAGGGGTTCCATGTGATTCCAAGGCCACCGAAGTAGGCATAGGTCTCACCACAGTTGCCCCAACGCCACTACGAGCCGACGCCTGCGCCTCGAGCTCGATGAGCCTAACAGACAAAGCCTCCACCTGCCCCCGAAGAGTGGCCAATTCTCCTTGCGTCCGCTCACAACAACCACAGTCACTACACATGACTATGTTTACCCTACTCTATACGGTGACAAATTCCCAAGATAATCTTCTGATGAGCTACTCTGATAATCAAGAAACACTCACTGAAATACGAGACGCGAAAACTACGCTAGGTTTTCCCAGAAAAACTATTTAAAAGCTAAGCGCAGCAAATAAGTACAAAAACGCTTTATACAAACAGTACTCGCTGCTGCTGGTGCTCTCGCTCTGGCTGTCACAAGACAACTGCTGATTCAAGTGACTAGTGGCTAACGGCCGCGAAACAAACAAAAGACGGTTTTAGGGCGCTTTCTGTTCTAAACGATCAAGAAAACACTAAGAAATCTAACACGAAAACTACGTAAAGTTTTATCAAGAACTGTTAGTTACTATGCAGAGCAGATAAACACAAATAGAATCCCTTCCTTAGTGGAAGGTCGTAAACAAAATGCAAAATAAACGCTTTATACAAACAGTACTCGCTGCTGCTGGTGCTCTCGCTCTGGCTGTCACAAGACAACTGCTGATTCAAGTGACTAGTGGCTAACGGCCGCGAAACAAACAAAAGACGGTTTTAGGGCGCTTTCTGTTCTAAACGATCAAGAAAACACTAAGAAATCTAACACGAAAACTACGTAAAGTTTTATCAAGAACTGTTAGTTACTATGCAGAGCAGATAAACACAAATAGAATCCCTTCCTTAGTGGAAGGTTGTAAACAAAATGCAAAATAAACGCTTTATACTAGACTGAAATGTGATTACATTTTTACGCAATCTGGGTGCATAGAACCTGAGAAATCAGTACCCAGAACAACCACCTCTGGCCGAAATAAGGGGCTTGATACGCCTGGACATTGAGTAAAACAGAGCTTGGATGGAGTGTACAGGTACAGCTGCCGATTCAGCTTCAACGCGATACCACAGTTCATCAAGAGTAGTGACTGACGTATTGTGACGAGCCAATTGTTCGGCCACCACAGACCAGACGTTTTCAAGTGGTGAGAGATCTGTGGAATGTGCTGGCCTGGGCAACAGTCGAACATTTCCCGTGTCCAGAAAGGCCCATACAGGAACGCAACATGCGGTCGTGCATTATCCTGCTGAAAATTAGGGTTTCGCAGGGATCGAATGAAGGGTAGGGCCACGGGTCGTAACACATCGGAAATGTAACGTCCACTGTTCAAAGTGCCGTCAATGCGAACAAGAGGCGACCGAGACGTGTAACCAATGGTACCCCGTACCATCACGCCGTGTGATACGCCAATATGGCGGTGACGAATACATGCTTCCAATGTGCGTTCACCGTGATGTCGCCAAACACGGAAGCGACCATCATGATGCTGTAAACAGAACCTGGATTCATTCGAAAAAAGGACGTTTTTCCATTCGAGCACACAGGTTCGTCGCTGAGTACACCATCGCAGGCGCGGTCTGTGATGCAGCGTCAAGGGTAGCCACAGCCATGGTCTCCGAGCTGATAGTCCATGCTGCTGCAAACATCGTCGAACTGTTCGCGCAGATGGTTGTTGTCTTGCAAACGTCCCCATCTGTTGACTCGGGGATCGAGACGTGGCTGCACGCTCCGTTACATCCATCGGATAAGATGCCTGTCATCTCGACTGCTAGTGGTACGAAGCCGTTGGGATCCAGCATGGCTTTCCGTATTACCCTCCTGAACCCACCGATTCCATATCGTGCTAAAAGTCATTGCATCTCGACCAACGCGAGCAGCAGTGTCGCGATACGATAAACCGCAATCGCGATAGGCTACAATCCGACCTTTATCAAAGTCGGAAACGTGATGGTACGCATTTCTCCTCCTTACACGAGGCATCACAACAACATTTCACCAGGCAACGCCGGTCAACTGCTGTTTGTGTATGAGAAATCGGTTGGAAACGTTCCTCATGTCAGCATGATGTAGGTGTCGCCACCGGCGCCAACCTTGTGTGAATGCTCTGAAAAGTTAGTCATTTGCATATCACAGCATGTTCTACCTGTCGGTTACATTTCGCGTCTGTAGCACGTCATCTTCGTGGTGTAGCAATTTTAATGGCCAGTAGTGTACACGTTGACATGGCAGTAACTTCTGTTGAATCCTGCACTACACTTAAAAATGACACAAATAATTGACACTTTTTTTTCAGCGTAGTCACCAAATCTTTCTAAACAACGGTCGAAAGGTTCTACCAGTCGTTCAGTTCCTCGACGATAGAAATCCGCTTCTTGGTGACGGAACCATTCGAGAGCCGCTGTATGAAATTCTCATCGTTGTGAAGTCTGCGACTGTTGTGAATCAGGTCGTCGATTCTCTGGATATTGTCATCCGTGGTCGATGTGAACGTCGATGTCGATGGCCTTCCTTCCCAATTAGCGTCTCCCACATATCAGATCTGCACTGATTGCTGCCTTACATAGCGGGTAAACCTCCGACCTCCACATTTTGTGGTGAGGTGTGGACATACAACACCGTGTCGCCTACTTGTAGTTTCGCCGTGCTATAAGCATTTTCCTTAGATGTTCACTACAGTGGCACGTGGGCAGCTGAACGGGTTCGCCGTTTCGAAGATGCTCGTTGCCAGGCAGTGGGCCATAAAAACTGCCCTTTATCAAAATACCTATTCCAGTCGGTTTCCTGAACTTTATATTCCCTAGAATTATTCCCAGTTCGTCTGTGGCTCAAATGGCTCTGAGCACTATCTGACTGAGGTCATCAGTCCCCTAGACTTGGAACTACTTAAACCTAACTAACCTAAGGACATCACACATATCCACGCCCAAGGCAGGATTCGAACCTGCGACCGTAGCGGTCGCGCGGTTCCGGACTGAAGCGCCGGCAGTTCGTCTGTGCCCGACCTGTATATTTTCCTTACCGTTCCACGTGCTCACAACCCCGTCAGGCTGCATCCGGTTTTGCAGTGGGCAGTGATCGTAATGATTTTGTTCATCAGTACATGTCGTTGTAAAATGAGGGTAGAACAATAAGTAGAAAAGAAAAATCACAAAGTAAAATGTGAGAAAGACAATTTTTATTTTTCACAATAAAGAAATAAATATGGGCTTATGTATGTGGTGTTCGTTCTTTTGGACATGTCCGTAAGGACGGACACTAGATCATTCCAGTGCGCATGCAGTCTCTCCCCTGAACTCTTGTGGGAATCCATCGTGATGCGGCGAGCAGTGTGTGTGGTGGACAGGGGGTGTTACGTAAGCAGTGGGCGACAAGATGAGAATTTCGGTTAGACGGAAAGCGTGCTCGGATAGTCGATCGACTAAGGCGACTGCTCGCATAAAGCGGGAAATCTGGGTTCGAGTCCCGATCCGGCACAAATTATGAATTGTCGCCACCGAATTCGTTTCATTGCCCACTTGCGGCCGATGTCAGAATTTATTTCGTCATAAATAAGAATATTAATGGCGGCGGTAAAGTATAAGGGACATGCAAATGACCGAGCGAGGTGACGCAGTGGATAGCACACTGGACTCGCACTCGGGAGGACGACTGTTCAATTCCACGTCCTGCCATCCTGATTTAGGTTTTCCGAGATTTTCCTAAATCGCTGCAGGCAAATTCCGCGGTGGTTCCTTTGAAAGGGCACGGCTGACTTCCTTCGCCGTCCTTCCCTAATCTGATGAGACCGATGATTGCGCAGTTTTGTCTCTTCCCCCAACCCAACCCAACAGCCAAATGAAAACGAGACAGATGAAAAATGGGAAATAAACTGTTTATTATTTCAGAAGTAATGTACCCCACTGTGAGACGGTCAATGCTTTCATGGAAAATGTTTGCGGCTGCTTACGGAACCATGATTGTACCCAGGCATGCACCTCTTCGTCCAAAGCAAATCGACGGCCAAGCACGTGTTTCTTCAGGGCTCCGAAACTGTGGAAATCGCTTGGGGAGAGATCGTGGCTGTGTGATGGATGCGTAAGAGATCCCCAGCAAAACTTCTGCAGCAAGGTCGGAACAACCTTGCTAACACGTGGGCGGGCAGTATTCCACAACAGAATGATGCTGTCCGTCAACATTCCTCGGTAGGTGGACTTCATGGCGCGCTTCAAGCTTTGCAAAGGGTCCACATACCGCTGTGCGTTAACTGTGGCGCCGAGGTCCACAAACTCAATGAGCAGCGGGTCTATTCAGTCAAGGAAAAAGGTCTTAGTGACTTTCCCGGAGCTGGCGTGTACGGCCTTGGATTTCTTTTAAATCTTTATCCTTCAGTATATATGATATATAAACAACCCACCACCTTAAACAATTAGTGGGTCCTAATTGATACAATTCAAGTGTTAATACCACAGCTTACCCTAGGTTTCTAGGTTAGTTCTTGTGCTCACACTATGGGCACTACTGTTATGTCTGGATTATGTTATCCTATTTCTGCTTATGCTAATCTACTTCTACCTGCAGCGATACAGGTGTGCCAGCGTTGTATAAACCTACCTTGTTGGCCGTGTTCACTGAGATAATCCCAGTGAACGTGCCCCTGGCACCGGGCTGGCTGGAGTTGTTCATCGCTGCAGTACTATACTAGTGTTGCTATCCTAGCTTATCCTACATCTAACCTAATTTAACCTAATGTCAAAATCGGTGAGTGTCTGAATCGGTACGAAAGGCGCACCCTCCCCGTAGTCCCAGACGTGGTGGATTCCAGCCGTGAAGCGGCTGGCCAAGTCCACGCCTCGGCGGAACGGGACAAGTGCACGGAGTCAGATCGGTAGCAATGTGAAGTCTTAATTGTTGTTCCTTAGGAATTCCTTTATGGCTTTATGTGAGATCTCGTTTGCCAATTTGTTCAAGATTGAGAAATGGTCTTCATGCCTGAGCAGGTGGTACGTGTCATGGTTGGATAACTGATGACGTAATTGCGCCGCTACGTCGTCGAGGAGGTGGCACTCATACACCACATGTTCTGGGGTGCCTGGTGTGGCCCTACAGTCACACGCTGGTGTAGCCCGTTTCCCGAACCGGCATAGGTATGCCAGGTAGGGTCCATGACCTGTAAGAAAGTGCAGCAGTCCTCTTGAAGGTGTGAAATATTTCAGTTGCAGTCGCTCCCTGATGTTGGGCAGTAGTTCGTGTGTTCTGCGACCGGTTTCTTCATTGTCCCACTGTTGTTGCCAGAGTTCTTTCCCCCTGCGTTTGATTTCCATTTTCTTTCCCACGTGAATCCCCATTAGTTCAATTATCTTATCGCTGTTTCCCTTTTTAACTCAGTACCACGTCACTTGTTATCTGATCTTCATATCGAGCGGACAGAGCCCCATTAGTACTGTCAGCGCTCCCCCTGGGGTTGTTCTGTATGCCCCTACTGATCTCAGGAGCGTATTTCGCTGCACTCTTCTTACAGCCATGGCAGGCATGACCCCCGTGAGTCTGTGGGCCCAGACTCCTGACCCATATCCTACGATTGATGTCAAAATGCTGTTATGGTATAATTTGATTAGTTCTGGTGGCAGGTGCAATCGTTTATGTCCAATCGCTATTAGATTGTTGAGTGTTTCTAATGATCTATCTACAGCCTCCATTACCGAGAAGGTGACGTCTCTGCCGTATTCATGACCAACACGCACCACATGCCTCAGGGCTGTGTTGAAGACCGCAGGCTCCTCCAAGCGCGCTAGTTGTAATGCGTGTTCTAGGTTGGGGTATACCCTACTGGGATCTACGCCTGAACCTTTTTGTGTTAAAGGGTTTGTAGAGGACGCCGTGTTGACCTGTACTTTTTGTTTCTCTCGTGTTTCGGTTTGTTTTACCACAGGATGCCCTTTTGGTCGATCTAGCTCTTCAGGTGACCTTGGTCCCCGGTTTGGGGACGGCCTTGGATTTTGTCGTGTGGTAGCGTATCCATGTGCGTCCGCTGTTGGTTATGGCGCTTGCTCTCCGGCTCAATATGACACATGTTTCACCTGTCGCGACGGTACGGGAGAGGGAACGATATTCTTCGTCATGATACTGTTCCAGGTGCTGCAGTGATGTCAACATTCTGTTGAACTTCTGCTCCTGTCTCAGGCTGTGGGGAACGCGTTACGCGCAGATTTTTCGGAATTTATGACGGCAGCAAAATGAAATGGCTCTGAGCAGTATGGGCCGTAACTTCTGAGGTCATCAGTCCCCTAGAACTTAGAACTACTCAAACCTAACTAACCTAAGGACATCACACACATCCATGCCCGAGGCAGGATTCGAACCTGCGACCGTAGCGGTCGCGCGATTTCAGACTGAAGCACCTAGAACCGCTCGGGCACTGCGGCCGGCTGTGCGACTTTCCTACGAAATTAATGGACGTAATTTCTGTGGTACTTAATGCCATATAAATGAAAGTGCGCTCTCTGGAGTGAGTTTGTTCTATTTGGTGAACTTTTATAAGCTGATATCCTTACTGACATTCATTTTTGGTTTATTACACGTTCACGGATATTGAAGTTTTGATTTAAACACATCACAAACAGAAAAAGATGAGTAGCATATCTTCAAGAAAGGAAATACATTTTAATGGAGTTAACGAAGGAATTCCATACGTGTCCATTTTTGTGGACCAACTGTGTGGTATGCAAGCCAAATAAAGCCGACAGTTACCGCTGGAGAGCGCTGAGAGTGCAAAACCACGTTAAGCAGCTGGTGTCGTGCGTGAGCCGGCCGGAGTGGCCGTGCAGTTCTAGGCGCTGCAGTCTGGAGCCGAGCGACCGCTACGGTCGCAGGTTCGAATCCTGCCTCGGGCATGGATGTGTGTGATGTCCTTAGATTAGTTAGGTTTAATTAGTTCTAAGTTCTAGGCGACTGATGATCTCAGAAGTTAAGTCGCATAGTGCTCAGAGCCATTTGAACCATTTTTGTCGTGCGTGTTGACGGCATGTTGTCCCGTGAGGTTGGATATCCCATCTGCGTGCACGTCAGCGTTAGCTGCGTCGTCCCGTGTACGGACGGCTGCGCGTTTGTCCGCGACCGTCGACACGAGCTGTCAGTTAAAGAGTAGTCTCAGAAAACTAAAACCTGTCGGCTGAGTCTGCGGCGGCACGGTGTACGCCGTTCCGCACCATCCATCAGACCGCCGCTCGTCCGCGGAGCAACAGGTCGTATTCACATTCTGCGCACGATGAGGCCGGCTCACCATGGCAGAGAATACCCGTGAATGACACATGGCTCCAACGTTCAATGTGTAAAGACTGTCCGCCACATTAAAACTCTGCACTGGACCGGTCGCCGAACCTGGAACCTAAGCCTTTTGGGGCACATCCTCCAACGTTTTAGTTGTGTATAGACGTCTCACAACCCGCCCTCACAGGTTGACTCACGTAGGCCTCCTTGTTCGACCTACACGGATTTGATGAAATTTTATGTGAACATTTGCCAATGTCCCCAAAGAACTTCGGTGAAGCTTAACACCGTCGAAGCAATACTGGCCGATATGTAGTCACTTGTTTGACCCCAAGCTCGACTTCTCGCAGAGCGAACGTGTACTTCTGGTGCATTTAAGCTGTTATATCTCGGACAATATTCTGTTGAAAGAAATCAAATTTGGACATCTCGTTCTCATAAGAATAACAATGAAAAGAATTTTACGAGGTATTTCAGCCAGTAACATTTAGACAAATCCGTCCGAAAAATACCGGCGCTCGAAAAAATTTCAAAGTCTGACTTCTTGTATCTCGGGGACTAAATGCATGACAAAAGTGAAAGTTGACATGTGGTAACCTAACGATAGTTCTCACACACAAAGCACCACTTTCCTGAATAAATGAAGTTCAGTTTTGAAGATTTTGCAAAAAGATAAAAAATGCGGTATTTTTGACCTGATTTTGAAAAAAAACTTTGTTCTATAAAACTTTCCAAACAGGGCTCATTAGAAATACTGTGGCTCTAACCGCTAAAAAAGTGTATTTGATTATCCAACGCGGGCTGACAATGGTACATAATTTGAATCAAAGTTGGGCGCTAAAATCGCGACATGAAAAATATGTAAACATCGGATTCTTGTGTTTCGTAGAGTAAACGCTTGCTGTACATGAAACTTAATACACAATTTTTGCCGCGCTGGATTAGCCGAGCGGTCAAAGGTGCTGCAGTCATGGACTGTGCGACTGGTCCCGGCGGAGGTTCGATTCCTCTCTCGGGCATGGGTGTGTGTGTTTGTCCTTAGGATAATTTAGGTTAAGTAGTGTGTAAGCTTCAGGACTGATGACCTTAGCAGTTGCGTCCCATAAGATTTCACACACATTTGAACATTTTACACAATCCTTCGGTAGCACAAGGATGTGGAATACAAAGTTTCATTCAGATACTATTTTCCATTAATCTACAAATTCGTCGAAAAGGTGACGATTTTTGTGTAAAGGAGAAAATACGGTATATTTGAGACATATTTTACAGATACTGTTTTCTATTAACGCTTCAAAATCAGTCTCATTAGAAACAACGTGCCTTAAGCCTCCCCTCTCTCCCCGGAACATTTCCAACATGGGCTATCACTGATACGTAAATTGAAACAAAGTAACTTCCTGGCAGATTAAAACTGTGTGCCCGACCGAGACTCGAACTCGGGACTTTTGCCTTTTGCGGGAAAGTGCTCTACCATCTGAGCTACCGAATGAGACATCTCATTCTGGAAACATCCCCCAGGCTGTGGCTAAGCCATGTATCCGCAATATCCTTTCTTTCAGGAGTGCTAGTTCTGCAAGGTTCGCAGGAGAACTTCTGTAAAGTTTGGAAGGTAGGAGACGAGATACTGGCAGAAGTAAAGCTGTGAGGACTGGCCGTGAGTCGTTCTTCGGTAGCTCTGATGGCAGAGCACTTGCCCGCGAAAGGCAAAGGCCCCGAGTTCGAGTCTCGGTCGGGCACACAGTTTTAATCTGCCAGGAAGTTTCATATCAGCGCACACTCCGCTGCAGAGTGAAAATCTCATTCTTGAAACAAAGTATCCGGGAAAATCGCACAGCGAATAAAGTTTTAACTTTGGCTTCTTATATCTCGTTGATTAAAGGCGTGACAAACATGAGACGTTGGACACAACAACTTAGCAACATAAGATTTTCCAATATAAAATATCATTCACGTACTGTTTTCTAAATGTCTACAAAGTCGGTTCAAATTTTATTTTGTTCTTAAAAATTACAAAAATAAGTTACATTAAATTTGCTTTTAGGAAACCACTTTTCCATTATTGATCTAAAACTATTCACAGTTGGAAAGTGCATATTTTCAAGCACGTTCGATTTTCCAGTGTATGCTAACAAAACCCGACAACGACGGAGAGATTTGAGGGAATGTACCATGGCAACAGGTTGTATTGCAACAACCTGTTGTCCGTCTTTCGTTGTATGTGGTTTTTATTTTTAAAAACTCACATGTAATATCTGACTAAACTGCGTTGGTCCTTGGTGATATAGGCACTGTCGGTTCAAGAAGATGAA
Source organism: Schistocerca americana (assembly GCF_021461395.2). Taxonomy (NCBI): domain Eukaryota; kingdom Metazoa; phylum Arthropoda; class Insecta; order Orthoptera; family Acrididae; genus Schistocerca; species Schistocerca americana. The sequence continues at coordinate 927,418,753 of NC_060119.1, read as the reverse complement.
CCGGCACCGAGTGAGGTGGCGCAGTTGTTAGCAGACTGGACTCGAATTCGGGGAGGACGACGGTTCAAACCCGCGTCCGGCCATCCTGATTTAGGTTTTCCGTGATTTCCCTAATTCGCTCCAGTCGAATGCTGGGGTGATTCCTTTTAAAGGGAACGGCCGACTTTCTTCCCCAGCATTCCCTAATTCGATGGGACCGGTGACGTCGCTATTTGGTCCCCTTCCCCAAAACAACTAACGAACGATGAAACGGCAACCCCATCGCCATAGCGGTCAAACCCGATATCTGTGCAATACCAGCCACGGGTGGGTTTCTTCATCCAGGGTCGCAAGCTTGTAATTTGGTTTCTTAATTTAGGCTCCTAAACCTTGTGGTGATCCTGTTGCTTGTTAGAAAGCCCTTGTTCCGTTGACATCTCAATAATGTTGCGATGTTGAAAATCAAAATTGATGTTACTTTTTGCATGGTGCCTATGCGAGATACTCTTATAAGTATGAGCATCGGAGTAAGATACTTAGCAAATGGCTTTGTAAGCAGACAGGCTTTGGGACCTAAATTAAGGAATCCAATTACAGGCATGCGAAACTGGATGAAGAAACCCACACTAGGCTGGTACTGAACAGCTATCGGACGTGATCCCTATGGAGATGGGATAGCTAATTCATGTTCTTGAACCGGTAATGCCAATGTCACAATGGACCAACGCAACTTAGTGAGACATTACATGTCAATTTTTAAAAAAATGAAAAGAACATGTAGCGAAATACGGGCCACAGGTTGGTCAATGTAGCCCATTGCCATGGTACATTGCTTTTAGTCAAAGAGGTATGAGAAGCCAAGGTAAAAACTTCACTCTCAGCACTATTTTTCCGGCTACTTTGCATCAATTTATGTAGCATTGATAACCCATCAGCTCATGTTGGAAATTAAACCCACTGCTCTGGGCTGGTTGGGGGGTTTGGCGGCCTAAGGCACTGGCTTTGAAGCTTTAATAGAAAACGGCATTTGCAAAAGGAGTGTCAAATATATTTTCTCCGAGAATGACCTGGTTACCACGTAATATTTACTACAAAGAAACTTTCTTCTCCGATACAGTTAGCAAAGTGAAATTGATTTTAATCTCTCAAATAAATTCGCAGAGCATGACTGCACAAAACTGAATTTTATATTTTTCTTGAATTTCGGGGACTTGATAGTTGGTGTCTTTGCTCAGCTAGGACTCCACATGACCAGTGGTAGAAACCAAGATCATTTTTCCATTAATTATCAGTAAACGCTTGCACCTTTACCGTTTTTGTGCAAGATTGCAAATTTATCTTGGATCATGTGCTACTCAGAGTGCATTGAAATTCAGTTCTTTACTAATCATTGAATACACATGAATTTGCAGCATACAACGAACACCTCCACCGTGAAGTCGCACAAAGAACGATTGCGATGCACGAACAAGTCAAGTTTATAGTGGCACTGTAGGTAGAGGGGACTGTAAGGTTTTGCGATCTCAAGATGGAAGACACAAAATTAACGTATTTAGCAAGCCGACAGCTGCTGACATGATTATAAATGCGCAATTCTGTCACCTGAAATTGTATAAATGTGCATATTTTCTGCCATGTTTAAAAGGATGATAAAACTGCTACTCGACCGAAACGATGACGCGGAAGAGCTGTACGTTATTAAACAAGTAGCCAGGGCGATTATGTATAGGGACCGTTATGTAACAAATCAGTATAACAAACTGAAGTGAAAAATGCATGACAAGGAGAAGACAGTAGCTCCAGACGACAAGAGGTTGGTTGCCACGTCATACAGTGATGTACGCCGCAATAGAGTTGCACAAAGCCTCAGAAAAATTAAAGTTAAAATTTGATTTCAGGCAAAAGACATAATTCGCTCAACTGTGCCACAAAGTTGACAACAACAGTAATAAATATCTGGAATACGGGGGCTACAATATAAACAGCTAAGAATATGAAGGGTTTCATTTTGGTTTTAAGACTCGCTTCAGAGGGTAAACTTATAGCCAAATTGAGAGCGCATTTGATACATATTTGGAGTGGGAAAAACAAGTAGCATGGAATATGCAAGATAATTTGGAAGTCTTGCATAGGACATCAAGGCAATTATTGAACTCCTGGAGGAAATGGAGATCGTCGTACATAGTAAATGGCAACAAGAGTTATTGCTTAATAAACAAAATGAGTTTAAGTTGAATGCCTGTTTCAGGAAGTTGTTAGAGAGACGAGCGTCTCCTGCGACAGCAGCTCGGCAGGGGGCGTCGTACAACTGACTGCTCCCCGGCGCCACGGACAGTGGGGCTCCTCCCCCCCCCACAAGCACCAGCACAGGGAGACAGAGGCTGCGACACGGCGCCGGCTGGACAGTCCTCTGAATGCTCTATCGACGGTCGAGACTTTTAATTAAGTAATGACTGTTTCGCTTATTCACCCTTCACACAATATCGTGTTTTATTTACTTTTTCATGCTAAAAGGTTTTCTATTAGCAGATTGCGTGCCATATTTTACTCTGATGGCTTTTATTTCTACGTATTGTATTTTATTTTGATACACGCTTTAGCCATGTGAAGCCATTTTAATTAGTTTTTATGAATATTCTAAGCTACTGAATCTGTGGTGCTGATTACTTATGTACCTCAGCACTAACGCTCTCTACTATCTGTGGCTTGTGCTTGGATAAGCATGGGACACCCCTGAGGCCTTCACTAGCAATGTTTCATGTACCTGTGTGTATGGTAATGGTATGTTTTAGGTGTCAGCCATGTTGTCTTTCTATGTATTCTGAGATTTTTTGCGTATTTGTCCTTCAGACACTTGAACTAATTATTATTTACTGTATTTTGCAACTGCTGTGATAATAAAAATAATACACACCTATCACCTATCACTTTGGAATATACAGTTGTGTGTGATGAGGGGAGACCTGTACGAATACCGACATCCTTTTGTGAAGACACGTGTCAAGAACGCCTGCGAGTAAATGTGTGTGTGTGTGTGTGTGTGTGTGTGTGTGTGTGTGTGTTTGTGTGTGTATGGGGGGGGGGGGGAAGATTGTTGATTGCGCTACGGTATCTAGACTTTCTTGAAACGGAGCTTCCAGTATTACTGGAAGGGGTTACTTTGTCCACAATGATGGGTACGTTCCTCCAGCACGACGAGGCCTCTGCACATTCTAACCTTCAGGTGACACACCATTTAAACCTAACGATCCATAGAACATGAAACGGCAGAAACGGTAACGTTTCTTGGCCACCAAAGTCCCAAGACTTCACCTGCTTGTTTTTGCTTGACTGGATGGGGGTGAAAGGCGAAGTCAACAGAAAAAGTAAAAACGACAACGAGCTGGTTGTTCGGATTATGAATAGCGCTGCCCTCGTAAAAGAACCCCAAGACGACCTCAGATAAGCCTCACTTGGTGGTGTCAAGAGAATTCCAAAGTGCATTCACTGCAGAGATGGAATTTATTATAATCATCTGCCTAATATTAACATTTCTGTGAGAATTACTTTAAGTTACCTTCTAATACTGTATCTCTTGAACCAATAAGAATTGGACGTATGTTATATAGAATGATTTATTCGAATTAGTGTATACTACCACCATCTAAATATTAACCCCCTCCTGGAACAACCTGTATGTGCAAACCAAGTATTGTGTTCACTAATAACAGTGGTAAATATCTATGTCCACAGAACTCCATTGATTTAATAGTTTGTTTGATTATCAGTACATCTGTAAACAAGCCTTTATTTATGAAACTGAGCCTCTACTTAAGAGTTGAATTTCCTTTTGATAGACACTTGGTATTACGGAAAAAAGTTACTGTAAAATAATACTGACAATGTAGAAAGCTTACTAAGTGAGAATGCTGAATGACTTTGCCCCCAGAAGCAAAGTTAGGTGCAACTAGGTTAAATTACTTGTCTTTGAAGGACTGTAAACCAGGGCTCATATCTTATCATATTTGTGTATTTATTCAGTGAATAAGTTACCTTTTTGCCAGATATTTATTTCATTGTTGATTACGACGTCTAATACGAAATCATGGTAATTTAAGAAGTGGTCAATCGGATGAGTTAGCTGACACCACCTTTGAAAACAGGGTCAAACAACGCGTATGTGAAGCAGATCTAAATAATTGTTTAAACAATACTTAACGACAAAGCTGTTGTTATTTAATGTGAGCGCACTTGCGTAAGAATACTGGCTTATTTATTCGTAAACAAACCTTTGTTTATATTGATCGTGCGTGATCTGAGTGAGACCGAATGTTTGTAGCAATACTTTATCTAAATATCGTTGTAATGTATTAGTTTAGCCCGGAAAGTGATCAAGTTGAGTCAAATTATGTCTCTAGAACATAAGAACGACGTATTTTTGGTAGGAGAGCAAGCAATGGCGGATCATCACTGGAGTCAAGGGGAGACAGACCCCTTTTGGAGTGATGTGCTCAAGGGAGCGATTCTGAACTCTTTTCAGTTGGATCCTGAAGAAAACACTCTTGAAGAACACGCTTTTACATTTGTGCTTGAAGAAGGCAGACCTGCTTGTGGGAACGAATGGTATTTGAACATATAGATGACTAATTCCGGGCGGTGAACGGTCCGCTGTGATGCTTTAACTGTTGAAAGCACGTTATGTCGAGTTCTTGATCGGAGGTTTATTCGGTCGTGTAGATGACTGCTCCTGGGCGATGAATGGTCGCTACAGTACTCTTAACTTTTTCCATTTGCATTACGGAATTGAGAACCGACAGAGTATGACATGGAGAAACAAACAGTCTTGCTTGCAGTGTTAAAATTCTTTTGTGGCTTCCCAATGACGCATTGCACTTTTACTTAAGCATCTTCGATTTGGCTGATTTTTGGAAGCGATGGGTACGTGGAATGCCGAACATAAAAATATCCCAACAGGTAACTGTTCCTTAGCAAAACTTTAAAAATACTGGGCGATGTCTTTATTACAGCACTGATGCAGTTCAGTGCAAACCAGTCGGGATCAGGCCTACAGTAAGTTTTCACATCAGTAACATGCCGGAGGTGTAGTGCATATTCGGGTTGCATACACCGCAGTGGGTCAAATATCAATTTTTTAAGTGCTAAAATTATATCATTGTACGACACATAGTCCAGGAGAATTGACGTCGTAAACATAAAACACAAGGCGAGACGCTGCGTGGTACTGAGACGGACTCTCAGCTATAAATAAATACAGGGGCAACGTCAGATTTCTGCCCTAATTTAAATATAAAATTCATTGAATATATAATAATTAATGCATATACAATTGTCATTCTTTGTGAGAACTGCATGTGAGTTGAGTGGAAACGCGATGCTAGAGAGTGCACCTTATGGAAAGAGTTAACAGTACTTTTGTGTTTACAAACCTTACAGTAGGTGCGTCATTGTTGGTTTAGTATGTTAACAACGGTTGCAAAAATCGAAATCCCATGCCACTGGCCTGACACACTAGGAGAATTACCTGCGGAGTGAGCCACAGCTCCTTAGATATCAGACAGAAACATTTGTCCATTGAATCAAGTATATAAACATTTAACAAATGGACAAGAGACTATAGGTAGGAGCCAGAGCGCTGGCACAAGTGGGTGGATTCATAAAACTATAATATGAAACTACGTTGCGAGTACGGCGAATGATTGTGAAACGAGGTTAGTGATTTAAAGAAATTTTCGTGGAAAAGCAAGAATGAACACCAATACTTGGGTTCTAGGCGCTACAGTCTGGAACCGAGCGACCGCTACGGTCGCAGGTTCTAATCTTGCCTCGGGCATAGATGTGTTTGATGTCCGTAGGTTAGTTAGGTTTAAGTAGTTCTAAGTTCTAGGGGACTGATGACCTCAGCAGTTAAGTATCATAGTGCCCACAGCCATTTGAACCATTTTGAACCAATACTTGCGCCAAAACATATGAACGGGTGCAGCTAGCTAGCTGAGAATATTAGGTCTGCGAAATGAAATTCTGATTCAAAATAACTAGCCTCACGTCCCCCTCGACGTATGGTTACCACTTTTACGCTGTTCGAGAGTGAAAGTCAAGTCGGTCGCAGTATCAGTTGATAATTCTGGGACCAGTTCCGCTGCTGTACTTTACTCAAAGTCAAAGCCATATATCTCTGCGAATATGAGCAAAGCGCATTCTTGAGGACGTTCCTAAAGCAACTGTGTTCCTCAATCTCTGGGCCGCAAGTGTTCTCTGCTAGGGTCAGAATCTCACCGCTCAACTGCACAAGATCTTGCAAGTTACTGTCAACAATAATTTTATAAACAAGTTTAACAACTTCCTACTCTCGAGCATTTTGTCACGATTAAGCAATAAGGTATGGTGCAGGGAAGAAGGCAGAAAATCTCTCCCATTTCGCGACATATTTCCATCTAAGGCCAACTAAAAGCCTTGCACGTATGCACGCGCGGGAACTTGCCCCTGTGACCGAAATTATTACTGTGACCCAATCACAGAATCCCTTACTAGGATTTGAACAAACATTCTTGCACGACACGTCATCGCTGAACGGCTGGTCCCAGCTCTGAAGCTCTGTTTTTTTCTTATTTCTTTTTTTTCAGCATCAAAGAACTTCCCTGTCACGGGTTAACTAAAAAGCCACCAGGGCTACAGAAATAACGTGTTAAGAAAAAAAGAGGTGAAGAAGTAATTAGCAGTGCAGTCATTGGCAGTAGTGAAGACCGTCTGCAGTTTTCATGCCCCGTTTAAGGGCTGACTTTACTGACTATTGGGATCTGCATATTACATTACAAAGATAGGTTACATGAGAGTTTGAGCGTAAACTGCATCGTAACTGTGCGACGTCTTTTCCAAGGGATGGCTACAGCTGCAGCTTCGGCTTTGTGCGTCAAAATCTTCTAATATGGCAAAAAGAAGAAAGTCGGAAGCGGACGACGGCAGTCTGTTCTGAAATTTCAAGATTATGCATGATAAATCCCCTTATGTATTGCGAGAAAATCCTCGTAGAAAATAATCTCGGCGAACAAACAGCTTCGGCAGCAATTCCAGAAAGCGCAATGCTGCTATAAATGACTTCATCCATTATGCTTTACAAACTCTACAGGAACATTTGAAGAGTTAATTATGTCCAATAAACAGGACGAAGAAAATGTTTTCGACTATGTGTAATTAACATAGACTTGAATTTTTTGATAAAAAATCAAAGGAAAGTGTTAATTATCATATGTCTGAAGAATTTTATATTTAAATGACGCAGGTATTCCAACTGAAAGAAAAAAAAGAAAAACATAATGACCGAAGGGAGAGTCGAACAAGGGATCCAGCGATTACCAGCCTCGAGCTGTAACAGATGGAGTCACACGGCCCGTCAAAAACTGTGAATTAAAATTGCTCGGAGAATTTCAAAGTCGATTTTCTCGAGAACTTCTGAGACTTGCATCTGATATTTGAGTTCTGAACTTCACGTAGCATAAATGTAAAAAATTACAACAGTCCTATTGCCACGTTTTCATCTTGTGAGGTTCGAACCAGGTCACTAACTCACAGTCATGAAATCGGGTACTGACGGTCAACTCATGGTGATAAAGATTTCTACCCCTGACAGAATTCTAAATGGCGATGTTCGCATCTAATGTTACCGTATTAAGAAGCGTAGCAGCTACCGCTACGGAGACGGATGTTTCCGGCGTGCAAGTTCTGAATACTTTCAGTACTAAGGAAGGATAGCACCCGTTTGTTTACGTATTTAACAGACAGCAGCCATTGCTGCATGAGCGAGACTGCGAGGCACTGTCAACAGTCGGGTCAGCAACGGTCTCAAGAACTGCACCATCCGCTAAGAATTTAATAAATAGAAATTCGCTTTGCTCAGACATCTGCCACAAACAGATTTTTAAATTAATTTCTGTTTGAAACTGCTATAACCTTTCATCTCAGACGGTAAGAAAGAGAATTAGTCTTTGTTTTTTGTTATGTGGAAAAAAGCAGACGTCGCGCTGCTGAAGAAGGAATTCTTGCCTAAGAATTCTCAAGAACAACTAGAAACGCGAACGAGAAAATCTGCATAACAAGAACCCCAAAAACACTAGTAAACGTAGATGCCTTTTTATTCTATTGCAGAATGCAAGGAGGAAGAGAGATGCTCTTGTTACAGTGGCAGACTTGTAGTTTATGGTCGAGTGTGTTACTGGAGTGTGAGTCTGGCGAACATCTTGAACTTGTCACGTACAGCCTACACAGGTTCTGCTCCACAAGGAGTCAAAGAATTCTACCTCAAGTGAGACAGAAATCAAGAAAAAAAGTAGAAGTGCAGAGGAACAAATACTGATGCGGAAATGCTAGTACAGAAGAAAATCAACATCTACATCCACATCTACATCTACATGGATACTCGGCATATCACATTTAAGTGCCTGGCTGAGGGTTCATCGAACCACCTTCACAATTCTCTATTATTCCAATCTCGTATAGCGCGCGGAAAGAACAAACACCTATATCTTTCCGTACGAGCTCTGATTTCCCTTATTTTATCGTGGTGATCGTTTCTCGCTATGTAGGTCAGTGTCAATAAAATATTTTCGCATTCGGAGGAGAAAGTTGGTGATTGGAATTTCGTGAGAAGATTCCGTCGCAACGATAAACGCCTTTCTTTTAATGATGTCCAGCCCAAATCCTGTATCATTTCTGTGACACTCTCTCCCATATTTCGCGATAATACAAAACGTGCTGCCCATCGTTGAACTTTTTCGATGTACTCCGTTAGTCCTATCTGGTAAGGATCCCACACCGTGCAGCAGTATTCTAAAAGAGGACGCACAAGCGTAGTGTAGGCAATCTCCTAAGTAGATCTGTTACATTTTCTAAGTGTCCTGCCAATAAAACGCACTCTTTGGTTAGCCTTCCCCACAACATTTTCTATGTGTTCCTTCCAACTTAATGTAATAGCTAGGTATTTAGATGAATTTACGGCTTTTAGATTAGACTGATTTATCGTGTAGCCGAAGTTTAACTGATTCCTTTTAGCACTCAAGTGGATGACCTCACACTTTTCGTTGTTGAGGGTCAACTACCAATTTCCGCACCATTCAGATATCTTTTCTAAATCGTTTTGCAGTTTGTTTTAATCTTCTGATAACTTTATTAGTCGATAAACGACAGCGTCATCTGCAAACAACCTAAGACGTCTCCTCAGATCGTCTCCCAAATCGTTTTATATAGATAGGCAACAGCAAAGGGCCTATAACATTAACTTGGGGAACGCCAAAAATCAATTCTGTTTTACTCGATGACTTTCCGTCAATTACTACGAACTGTGGCCTCTCTGACAGGAAATCACAAATCTAGTCACATAACTGAGGCGATATTCCATAAGCACGCAATTTTACTACGAGCCGCTTATGTGGTACAGTGTCAAAAGCCTTCCGGAAATCCAGAAATACGGAATTGATCTGATATCCCTTGTCAATAGCACACAACACTTCATATGAATAAAGAGGTAGTTGTGTTTCACAAGAACGATGTTTTCTAAACCCATGTTCACTGTGTGTCAATAGACTGTTTTCTTCGAGGTAGTTCATAATGTTCGAACACAATATATGTTCCAAAAACCTGCTGCATATCGACGTTAACGATATGAGCCTGTAGTTTAGTGGATTACTCCTACTACCTTTCGCGAATATTGGTGTGACCTGTGCAACTTTCCAGTCTTTGGGTACAGATCTTTCGTCGAGCGAACGGTTGTATATGATTGTTAAGTATGGAGCTAATGCATCAGCATACTCCGAAAGGAACCTAATTGGTATACAGTCTGGACCAGAAGACTTGCTTCTATTAAGTGATTTAAGTTGCTTCACTACTCCGAGGATATTTACTTCTACGTCACTCATGTTGGCAGCTGTTCTCGTTTCGAACTCTGGAATATTTACTTCTTTTTCTTTTGTGAAGGCATTTCGGAAGGCTATGTTTAGTAACTCTGCTTTGCCAGCATTGTCTTCGATACTATCTCCATTGCTATCGTGCAGAGAAGGCATTGATTGTTTCTTGCCGCTAACATGCTTCACATACGACCACAATCTCTTTGGATTTTCTGCCAGGTTTCAAATGGTTCAAATGGCTCTGAGCACTACGCGACTTAACTTCTGAGGTCATCAGTCGCCTAGAACTTAGAACTAATTAAACCTAACTAACCTAAGGACATCACACACATCCATGCCCTAGGCAGGATTCGAACCTGCGACCGTAGCGGTCTCCCGGTTCCAGACTGTAGCGCTTAGAACCGCACGGCCACTCCGGCCGGCTGCCAGGTTTCGAGACAAAGTCTCTTTGTGGAAACTATTATAAGCATCTCGCATGGAAGTCCGCGCTAAATTTGGAGCTTCTGTAAAAGATCGCCAATCTTGGGGATTTTGCGTCTGTTTAAATTTGGCATGTTTGTTTCGTTGTTCCTGCAACAGTGTTCTAACCCGTTTTGTGTACCAAGGAGGATCAGCTCCGTCGTTTGTTGATTTATTTGGTATAAATCTCTCAATTGCTGCCGATTCTATTTCTTTGAATTCAGTCCACACCTGGTATGGAATGAGTGGAGATTGTCTCTCAGGAAGGCTTTAAGTGAATTTTTATCTGCTTCATTGAATAGGTATATTTTTCGCTTATTTTTGGAGGATTTGGGGATTACAATATTCAGTCTCGCTATGACAACCCTGTGTTCACTAATTCCTGTATCGGTTTTGATGCTCGTTATTAACTCAGGATTATTTGTTGCTAAGAGGTCAAGTGTGTTTTCAAAACCCATTTAATATTCGCGTGGGCTCATGAACTAACTGCTCGAAATAATTTTCAGAGAATGCGTTTAGCACAATTTCGGATGATATTTTATGTGTAACTCCGGAATTAAACATGCATTTCCGCCAACATATCGAGGGTAAATTAATGTCACCACCAACTATTATCGTATGAGTCGGGTACGCCAGCTTTCATTGCCTATAACGATTTGAGCATCAGTGCTTTGTATTAGCGCTTGGAGCTCTGGTATTTTCCCAACACAGCTACGACAATTTTCAACTGTTATACCAATGGTTCCTGTATCTACGTTCTTCCTGTGGTCAGCCTGCACTCTTTGTGACTGTGGCGCTTCTTCTGTTTTCCCGAGACCCTCTAACCTAAAAAACCGCCCAGTCCACGCCACACAGCCCCTGCTACCCGTGAAGCCTCCTGCTGCGTGTAGAGGACACCTGACCTATTCAGCGGAACCCGAAACCCAACCACCCTTTGGCGCAAGTCGACAAATCAGCGAAATTGAGCTAATGGAATGCTTAACGAAGAACTCAGCTTAAGTGCGAAGAAAGACAAAAATTATGAAGACTTGGAGATAATGTCTGCCTTATGTAAGAAACAATATCCAAAAGATGAGGATTACGAAGGCTACCAGAAATGACCTTGCCCAATACCGAAACTGACGAAGATATCGTGAAAGAAGTAAAAAACAATGTAAAATAACATAAGGTGACCGAAAAAAATCTATAAAGTCAGGTACTGGAACTCCAGTTGTCGGTTATACAGGGAGTCCGTAACTAAAGTTCCATTTTCTGTAGAAAAAAGAGAGAGAGAATACTAACGAACATTTTATCAGTAGATGGCGCTGAAAGTGTCTTAACGTAAATGTTGATGGCTACAAATGACAACTGAATAGCAGCAATAAGATGTCTGTGGTCGAAGTTGCACATTGAACCATCCGTACAATTCAATGTGCACGACTTCACAAGTTCGGCAATCAACAACTGTGACGCTGTTAGTTCGGTGAACCCATCCACCACAACAAGATCGGATGGGGAAAACCGATTTTTAATTGCCCTGGGGCCAAAAACCGATTAAAAAGCAAAATGACATGGGTTTATAATTATCGTGAGAATGGCGCAAGACACTTCAGTATGCTGTTCACAGTTTTTCGCCACAAGTTGAAATAGAGAAGTAGCATCTTCCATTACAGATCGGAGTGTGCCGGGGGTCACGTTCAGAATGCGTTGCGTAATGGGTGCCTTCAGTTCAGGTATTTTCGTAACTGGAGCAGACAACCCCACAGCCAGAAGTCACACAGATTAAGATTAGGTGATCTGGACGGCCAGGCTGTAGGGAAATGACGGCTGATAATTCTAGCATTTCCGAAATACCTCTGCAGCAGCCGCTTCATTGCCGCCCTCGGTGGCCGAGCGGTTCTAGGCGCTACAGTCTGGAACCGCGCGACTACTACGGTCGCAGGTTCGAATCCTGCCTCGGGCATAGATGTGTGTGATGTCCTTAGGTTAGTTCGGTTTACGTAGTTCTAAGTCTAGGGGACTGATGACCTCAGATGTTGAGTCCCATAGTGCTCAGAGCCGTTTGAACCATTTGAGCCAGCCGCTTCACTGGCTGTGCAGAGTGCGGAGGACTGTCATCTTGCATTAAGTGATCCTAGCTACACATCCATGCTATTCAAAGGTCGGAATGACGTTGGTGCGCGAAAGACTGTCACTGCGTTTACCAGTGACGGTATAGGTAACATGACCCGCAGGTCTCATCTCCTCGAGGAAACATGGGCCTACGATAAACGATCTTGTCAGTATGCACCACACAATCACCTTTGTAGAATGGAAAATGGAAATGAGCGTTTGGCGTCATTGGCCGGGAGGCCCTTTACGGGGCAGGTCCGGCCGCATTGGTGCAGGTCTTGTTACATTCGACGCCACATTGGGCGACCTGCGCGCCGGATGGGGATGAAATGATGATGAAGACAACACAACACCCAGTACCTGAGCGGAGAAAAATCCACGACCCAGCCGGGAATCGAACCCAGGCCCCTTAGGACGGCAGTCCGTCACGCTGACAATTCAGCTATCGAGGCGGAGAGCGGAATAAAGTGGTACCGGTTGATGTGCGAGAGGACTTTCCATTGCCATATTCAGCAGTTCTGAGCACTGTCCTGTGCTTGGAGATAGACGTGCGCCTCGTCCGTCCATATAATGTTCCATGGCCATTCATCGTCCATTTCGATACGAGCAAGAAATTCCAGAGCGAACGTTTGTCCTGCTGGCAGGTCAGCGAAAAGTAACTCCTGAACATGGGTCATTTTGCATAGACAGCAATGCAGGATCTTTCGTAATATTTTCTGCACCGTTCTCTCCGGCATGTCCAACGTTCAGTCAATTCTCCACGTTGCATTTGTGCACACCACTGCTCGACCCTTAATGTAGTGCTGTCGCCACATCTTCAACAGATGTCGGATGGACTGCTTTCCTCCCTCAGCCACAGTGCACCTCAAAAGAATCCGTATTTTCGAATTTTGCAAACATTTCCTCCACGGCCTTAGCAGACCTCGGGCCAGTGCCGTTTTTCATGTTCTTGAGTGTCCGGAACTTCTATGGGGCTACTGGCGCACCGTGACCGTTCTTGTAAAAGACCTTTACAGCAGCGTGCAATCCGCCACGGAGACAATGATGTTGGACGTCTTGGACGCTTTTTTCGGATTATGCTGTAATATACAGAGAAGTTGCAGTATTAGAAAATTGCAGCGAAATGCATGAAGATCTGCAGCGGATAGGCACTTGGTGCAGGGAGTGGCAACTGATCCTTAACATAGACAAATGTAATGTATTGCGAATACATAGAAAGAAGGTTCCTTTATTGTATAATTATATGATAGCGGAACAAACGCTGGTAGCATTTACTTCTGTAAAATATCTGGGTGTATGCGCACGGAACGATTTGAAGTGGAATGATCATATAAAGTTAATTGTTGGTAAGGCGGATGCCAGGTTGAGATTTATTGGGGGAGTCCTTAGAAAATGTAGTCCATCATCAAAGGAGGTGGCTTACAAAACACTCGTTCGACCTACACGTGAGTATTGCTCATCAGTGTGGGATCCGTACCAGGTCGGGTTGACGGAGGAGATAGAGAAGATCCAAAGAAGAGCGGGGCGTTTCGTCACAGGGTTGTTTGGTAAGCGTGATAGCGTTACGGAAATGTTTGATAGACTCAAGTGGCAGACTCTGCAAGAGAGGCGCTCTGCATCGCGGTGTACCTTGCTGTCCAGGTTTCGAGAGGTTGCGTTTCTGGATGAGGTCTCGAATATATTGGTTCCCCCGTACTTATACCTCCCGAGGACATCACGAATGTAAAATTTGAGAGATTCAAGCGTGCACGGAGGCTTTCCGGCAGTCGTTCTTCCCGCGAACCATACGCGACTGGAACAGGAAAGGGAGGTAATGACAGTGGCACGTACAGTGCCCTCCGCCACACACCGTTTAATGGCTTGCGGAGTATAAATGTAGATGTAGATGTACATACTGAGGAGCAGCCGCGTGCCGCTAGTCTGTTGATGTGCGTATTTTGATGCTTACAGCGGCATCTATTAGTGAAATTTTCGTTATTTTTTTGTTTCTTGGCATTTTACCCTGCCTCAATAATAGGCAGTTCAAATTTAACGTCGTTCTTAGCAGTGGTTCTCTTTCTACAGCGATTTGAAACTGGAGCTTTAATTATGGATACCCTGTATCCTGTACTATTGTCCACTCGAAATGGTGAAAGATCGTGTGATGTCTCTGTAATGCCTTCGAAGTGCTACGAATTTCAATCTCACGACTGTGCACCCATTTTAATACAGTGGGAGGTATTCGCAGAACATCATATCGAGGTCATGATAAGAAGCTTCAACCAGAGTTCAGTGTTAGTTCCACTTCTATCTATCTGGAAGCTAGTTCAAGTATGCCAATTCTGTGTATGTTATTTAATGAATGAAGCCAATGAAGATGGAGAAACGTCTTCGAAATACGTTTGGTTACAAAAAGAAGAACTGTGTTTGCTCAAGCCAGAATCACGTTTCTACACTGTATATTAACGTAAATATCACGTGTTCACTTTCTTGTGCTTTAGGATAACATAATATATGGCATTTGTCGAAGTTGTGCTCTTTAATTTCTCTGATATAGATCTAAGCCGTTGCAAACAATATATTAACATAGGAGAGAGAACATGTTCTAAAGATAAGTTAAAATCAATTGAGGTAGTTTAAAGAGAATTACATTCTTGTGGATGCAAAATGTTCACTGGCACCGCCATCTTTTCCTTTTTCTTTTTTTAATTCCGTGCTTATTTGAAGGAAGTGTTGATGAAGGTTAAGTTTTGTATGAACATTTGTAGTTCACTGTATTTCAGCACCATGAAAGTTTTTGAATTTGGAAAATGTAGCTGAGTGGTTAAGAGCCACACTGCAGATCCAAAAGTCTCGGTTTCGGTCGTTGATCAGTTGCATAATTGCTATCTGTCAGTTATCAGTTCTTTGACCTGCTAAGCATCTAGTTTCACTGTGTTTCGGAGTTAACATTTAACTGTAGATTCCCCCATAGCTGGCTGAGTAGGTCAGTACAAAGATTGGATTTTTTTTTCTTTTATTGGATTTCGATTCCCCCCGAAGGGGGCGAAATAGTAGCAGCTTAGTACGCCGCTCTTCAGCCTACAGATTTTTTAAATCAAAAGCAGATAAGAAACAATAAAAGCAGGCGATAAAACGGTGACGGAAATTGTAAAGCGACGGAAAATTGTGGAAGGTTAAAACATAAAACAAATGGTGGGCAATGATAATAAAATACACCGGAAGCAGACAGGTAAAGCAGTAGACAGAAAATTAAAAAACATGGCGACAGTCTGGATGCTGTTCGCAAGAGATATAAAAATCACACCCTGCGACAGTATGATGTCCGTTCGCAACACTTCGTAAAAGACGCGCAACACTTAACAATCATTGGAAACACTGCTCTATAAAGTCGGCAAGAAGATGACACACCACAGTCAAGGGCAGGGGGGACCTGGACAGATGAGGGGGAAAAAAAGGGGTGAGAAGAGGAAAAACGAAAGGTGGGGGGGGGGGTGGGACCAAGGAAGGGAGAGGACTCAGAAGGGGGGAGGAGGACAGATGCGAGAGGGAATGGGGAAATGCAGAGTAAGGAAACGCAAAAGGACTTGGGGGAGAGAAGGGCGGCAGAGGGAGGGTAGAGGGGGGGAACAAAATGGATGGGGGGAGCCCGGGAAAAGGACAAAGGAAAGGAGGGGGAGGTGAGGATCATAGCTGATAGGAGGGATAAATGGAGGGAGAGAGGGCATCATCCGGCAGGGGGAGTTGATGGAAGCCACCTTGGGAAAGGAGATGAAGGGTGTAGAGATGGAGGGTAGGGGGGACACAACAGTGAAGGCGTGGCAGGGGGCGGGGATGGGAGAGTAGTGGAGCAACCAGGGGGTGAGGGGGTTCAAGACGGCGGGAGGTGTAGAGTATGCGGATATATTCGAGGAATAAGAGCAGATGGGGGAAAGGAATCAGGTCGTAGAGGATCCGCCTGGGGGACGGGAGGCGGATACGAAAGGCGAGGCAGAGTGCATGGCGCTCGAGGATCTGGAGGGACTTATAGAATTTGGGCGGGGCGAAAGATTGGAGGAAGACATCGACATATCATCTCTAATAGGGCAATACCAGGTATAGCACAGTAGTACTCAAACCAAACTTGAGGCTCATGTCAGCTTTACTGTTTATCTAATTTGCATATGCAAGAGTGCGTGCATGTCAATGTCTATATGTCATGTGAGGCTGAGATTGTTCACGCTGATGTAGTGTTGTCTGGCTGTGAATCGAACAGTCGTCATACAGCGGAGACGTGATGAGCCGGCCGAAGTGGCCGTGCGGTTAAAGGCGCTGCAGTCTGGAACCGCAAGACCGCTACGGTCGCAGGTTCGAATCCTGCCTCGGGCATGGATGTTTGTGATGTCCTTAGGTTAGTTAGGTTTAACTAGTTCTAAGTTCTAGGGGACTAATGACCTCAGCAGTTGAGTCCCATAGTGCTCAGAGCCATTTGAACCATTTGGAGACGTGATGAACGTGTAGCTGACGCGGCTGGTTGCGCCGCAGCAGGGGCAGCCGTGATCTCCGCTGGCACACTGACCGGCCGCCAGATGGCTGTACTGCCGACCAGGGACGCTTACGTAATGGCTTCCTGCACACCAAGTTCCCCAACCTCGCCAACAATTCACTGCGGTGTACTTTGCCACCAACATTCAATGTAAAAATGTTAACAGCGTGAAGCAAGCATGCAGATCATATCAAACTTCCTGAGCGCTCAAACCAAGAACTACATAACGACAGTGTGCCCTTGAGCTGACCAGCGCCCTCGGAACGTGGGTGACGGATGTGTGCTACAAAGGAAAGGTCAACGTCGGTTGTGGCTTTCTGCCGGCAATAGAGGTTGCACGAGACTTCGTCGTGTCTTAAAGCTACGTTCACACTGAGGCATTAGTCGCGTAGACTTGTGTCCAGCACAAGAGAAGTGGCACAAGTTGCAAGTTTTTGCTACATGTGCCTGCAACGTTGACGCTAGAATTTAGAGAAATGGTCAGTTATGACACATGTTCCTGTCACAGAACGTCAAAACACCAGCGGTGCAAGGCCCGTGTTATGACACGGAAACAGAGAACGACAGCAGCGCTCCAAGTGGCATGACAGTGAACTTTGAATACGAGAAATACGACCCGGAAATCCGTATTATTGCTTTTCGAAATACTGGTAATAAATTATAACGTTTTTCATTTGTGCTTTATGGGTAGGTCTGGTAGTCTGGTGGTAAAGTATATTTATTTGTAAAACACGCTATTGCAATTTAGACTGTGTGACTGTTATCAAATTGAAGATTGCGAACTTCTTGTCCATGTTGCACGCTTTGAATTGCAACGTAAATATGTCGCTCTTATTCTCCTTAACGTTAGTTCTCATCTGTAATATTGGATGGGGTAAATGATTCCATATTTGTTTTTGTTTCACATGAAATAACACAGTCTGCCTTCGGCAGTGCTACGGCACGGACGTCTGTTTACGACCCTGCCGGAGACGTTTCGCGCTCGCGCAGTTGTTTACCTCTTCGGCGTACTCGCGCGTTTAGACGATTCGATATAGAATGGCACATGCATACCGAAAGTCGACTCTCAAGATTAGTTTTTCGAATGAATATGCGAGACCGAAAGCCTACGAAATAGAAAGGTTCCTACGAGACGAAGTTAAACTTGACTACAACGAACTTATCGGAATACACCTCTCCATAGTGAGCAGTGTCGTTTACGTCAAGCTCATTAACGATGCAGTATGTGACAAAATCATCCGAGGTACTAAACATGGACTCAAATTTCGTCACTCTGATGGACATGTTGGAGAAGTAACTATTGATCACGCAGGACTGGGCTTACGAAACATACATATTTTCGAACTTCCCTTCGAGGTTCCGTCTGACTTTGTCATTGACGCCTTACGCCCATATGGAAGACTGCTTAGCCACGTCGAGGAAAAATGGTCCAACTTCACGACTTACCCCGCTCTCAATGGGGTGCGTCAAATCAGAATAGAACTGACACAACATGTACCGTCGTACTTGTTCATCGGCGGATGTAGAGCTATAGTCATCTACGATGGACAACCCAAAACGTGCTCAGGCTGCGGGAAAGAGGGCCACGTCCGTTCCGAATGTATGCAGCGGAGGATAGTGCAAGTTCCAAACGGCGAACCCGTGCCTCCGTCCACGTTGACGCCGCTGACACTAACGTATGCGGACGCATTTCGAACAGATCCCATCCCGAAGAATGATCAGCTACAGAGTCCTGACAGCTTACGGCAACCGACTGCAGCAGAGACCGCCTCCAGTGACAAAACGACGCACACTGCTGCCGCTCCGGCGCCGACGACGCCCTTAACCGATCGGAAAGGCTCGGTAGGAGGTATGGAAATTGATCCTGCGGTTGTGCCGACAGCTGCTTTCGTCCCTGAGCACCGGGAGTCACTTCCGCACTCGGATACAGAGGAGCACACGCGCAAACAACGATCGCCGAAGCGCCACAAGAAACGACGGCTAGCGCCGTCGGATACCTGCTTACTGAAGTCCACGTCAGACGGACTTGGGTGTAACGTGGATGCAGTGCATCCGGATGCGCAACGGGAGGTTCTACCTCCCACACAGCAGTACGACGCGAATCATGCTAGACATGGGTTGAATACAGACACACCGGACGGAAAGCCGACGGAAGGAGTCCCTCCACCCACCGGAACAACGCCACCGCCTTCGGTCAGCCAGGCCGGAGAAGCACGACGGGAGCTGGACCTCCAGCACAGGAACTGGGCCGACGAATCCGATACTGACCCACAGACCGACGACGCACCCGCAATGGCGAGTGCTGCGTCCACCGGATGTTAACCACGCAGAAGATGCAGACTGCCGCACAGACAGCATGTCGCCGAGCAGCAGCACGCAAATCAACATATGCGTTCATGTGCGCTTTACGCACTGAGGAACGGCGGCAGGCATATCGAACAGCCTCTATTAATATTAATACGATCAGAACGCCTGTCAAATTGCAATTATTACGAGACATGTTGCATGCGTCAGACGTCTTCTGCAGGAAGTATGTGTTGAGTGCTTCCCTGACCTCTATGAGTACGATACGTACATTACACCTACTACCGACGGCGGCAGCGGAACAGCGATACATCTACGTAGCGGCATAGTAGCCGAGGACGTGGTGTACCTGCCGTGAGCGCGAGGACTGGCGCTCACAGTGCTGGGAGTACGGGTCGTTAACATCTACGTACCATCGGGGTCCGACAGACGGCGCGATCGATCCTGATTTTACGCAGAGGAGATCGCACCACTATTCTTAGGTCGGTATGAACATGTCTTATTTGGAGGCGACTTCAACTGCTTGCTAGCACCAAGAGATCAACACCCACGTTATAATTCAAGCCTGGAGCTGCGGCAACTCATACAGGACATGAATCTCATTGATACTTGGGAGACGATACATGGCGACAGAGGTGGATACACCTACGTCACGAGTCACTCTGCAAGTCGTCTCGATCGCATTTACGTAACACGTCGTCTCGAACCTGCGATCCTCGATGCGGAATTGTGGCCTCTCGCCTTTTCAGATCACATAGCATATATATGCACTGTCTCCCTGAGTCGTCGAAAAGTGTGGAGGAGTCGCAGTGTTTGGAAACTGAATACAGCACACCTCAGGGAACCTGAGTGCAGACGCTTAGTCGAACACACTTGGCACGTGTGTGAACGACGCCTCCCGACATATCCGACGACGTTGCAGTGGTGGCTGGAATGCGTTAAGCCTGCATTGCGCCGAGCTTTAATTGCATACGGAAGAGAGCAGATGATGTGGAGGCGACACACGACGGAATTTTATTTCACGATGCTCCGCGAACTTTCTGTACAAGAACCTTCACAGGAGCGTCGTGCCGATATAAAACGAGCACAGGCCCAAATAATTTTCATAACGCGCCGCCGCCTGTAGGGTGTCGCAATCCGTGCAAGAGCCTTCGAACGAGTCCGTGGAGAATCACCGTCGATGTATCACGTTATCAGAGAAAAACAACGTACCCACAGAACCTTAATACAGACGGTCGTACTGCCGGATGGTCGCCGCATGACAACGCAAAAAGACATTGCCAACGCTTTTGTGGAACAATACGGTCATCTCTATGAAGAAGCGGAACACGATAAGGCAACCTTTCATGAGGTCCAACGAAAGCTATCCGCGTGTCTCGACAAGACGGCCAACCGGGAGTTAACACGGGAAGCCACAGTTGACGTTGTGGAAGCGATTGATAAGGGAGCGTCACACAAATCGCCGAAGCCCGACGGGTTTCCGTTAGAGTTTTATCGTACGTTTAAAGATCTCATGACTCCACGATGGACTGCCATGTACTGCGAATCGATGTCTCCCAACGTGCCCCTTCCACCCTCCTTCGTGGAAGGAATGATCATCCCCATCCACAAACCATCTGCTGGCACAGGGATACAGGCCTACCGGCCACTGACCCTTCTTAATTGCGACTACAAGATCTACACCAGGATACTTGCAGCACGCTTTAAACGCGTAATACGCCAATTGATATCACTCGACCAAACCCAGCTACTAGGAGATAGCAATATACTAACGGCACTCAGCGACTACCGCGATGTTATCGCACTGGCATCAACATGTCGTCTCCGGGGTGCATTGGTATCGATAGACTTCGATCACGCATTTGACAGGCTGAGCCATGCTTATCTCACGGACGTGATGATGCAAATGAATTTTCCGGAAAGTTTTGTCACCGTCGTCATGAGACTACTCCACGGAGCCGCATCCAAAGTGCTCATCAATGGACGCTTGGTGGGGCCCATCACCATCTCACGATCGGTCAGACAAGGGTGCCTGCTGTCAACGATATTGTATGCCATCGCTGTCGAGCCGCTGCTCTGCGGGCTGCGGAGTCGACTCCAAGGAATGACTATAAGGCAAAACAAGTTTATATGCAGAACATACGCGGATGACCTAGTGTTTTTAGCACGGTTAGGCGACGAGTCAAGAGCGGCCTTGCATTAGATTAATTTGTATTGTATTAAACTAATTGAAGATTTCGCGAAAGGCATTCGTTAAGGGCTCCTACATTCCCTGATAATAAAAACCGCATCGCCAAACACGGTGCAGTTCACCAACTCGTATCTTTATTTGGCGTTTCGGATAATGAACTGAACAGTAAAACGCGTAACATGAGGTCACGATTCCTCCTTGGACTTAACAAATGTCCACCCTCGAAGACATCAGGACCAGGCCGAGAAAAGCTGTATGTATGCATGTAAGATTCACTGCTCTTCCTGAAGGATGTAAACAAACCAAGAATGAATTTACCCACTTCTGAGGTAAGTTGGAGCATATTTATTTTACATGATTTTTATCACAAATGTGTTGTCCTTAGGTTAGTTAGGTTTAAGTAGTTCTAAGTTCTAGGGGATTGATGACCTCAGAAGTTAAGTCCCATAGTGCTCAGAGCCATTTGAACCATTTTATCACAAATGTTTATCTACACAACAATAAAGAATGCAGTTGTCTTGGTTACAATTGTGAATGAAAAAGAAAGCATTTTCGTTGAACTTTATAATTATCATTGAACTATCTTCGACACTAAAGCCAACAAATATTGCCACTCCACTTATCCTTCGGTGGTGAGAAAATATGCTGCAAATCCATTTCTCAGATACCTAGCGTTTTCGGCAATGTATCTACAGATTCTTGATAGCGATGTAAATGGCGGGTGGTCTCTCCATCTCCCAGGTTCTACTGTCCCTCTTTCTAAGTGTTCAGAATCAAAACTGCCTGGTCGTGACTAAATTAGTCGCACTTCTCGATTTCTTCTGAAAATAAACGCAACACAAAATCACGCTAGTCACTTTATGGGGATCAAGATGAACAAGTTCTCGTATAACACGAAAAATAGACGATAGTATTCCAAGTATTTTCGACGACTCTTCGGCCTCTATTGAACCTCAATTGAATATTCTTTCTTTGTAGCCTTTGCCAATATTACCTGGATAGGGTTTCATGATATGTTCTTGAAGTGCAATGGCATCGTCAGGAACAATTACATAGGGTGAAATGATAATTAATTCAAGACCCTAAGCTGTCGACAGGCGTTGAGATACATCAACGGGGACAGTTGAAATGTGTGACGCGACCGGGACTCGAACCCAGGATCTCCTACTTACATGGCAGACGCTCTATCCATCTTTTTTCTGTTCTTTGTTTTTTTTCCATTTTGTTCTGTATCGTTCGTTGCGTTTGGTCTGGGCGGACGTCATAGGACATCCGTTTAAGTTGATCGTTTCCTTAACTCAGTTTTTTTATTACAGAGGGCTAACGCCTCTCTGACCGGACATGCTGAGCTACAGTGCCGGCAAAATGTGTGCCCAGACCGGAACTCGAACCCAGGATCTCCTGCTTACATGGCAGACGCTCTAACCATCTGAGCCACCGAGGGCACAGAGAACAGTACGACTGCAGGGATTTATCCCTTGCACGCTCCCCGTGAGTCCCACATTCCCAGATTAACGTCCACACACTACATTCGTAGTGCCCCTGCCCATTACACTCATTACTCGCGGCAGACAATCTTAGCGAGTCCCGTAAGAGTTCGCGCAATGCGTGTGCATCCAGCGCAAAAGAAGAAGGTCATTGGCCGGTTAGCCTTAACTATATGAAGATGGTATCTGGTCTTTCGGACATGTCCGAAAGAACAGATACCATATTCATATGATTACATAGGGGATGGACACTTCTCTTCCAGATGAAGGTTGCGGTCCTGGTATGTGGAGCTCACGCGCTTGAAGGGCATCATTAAAGGCCGTATGTTTAAATATCCGAAAATGGTGATCGGCATCCTTAAAGCCATTAACACAATACTCAAAGTGTCTTTATAGTTGTAATAAGTGCTTCCAACACGGGCGGGATTAACAAGTTGCACGTGTTTTCCTTCTAAAGCCCGTACACAGTGAAAAAAGTTCCAGAAAATCTGAAATTCTCGTGAAATTTCCTTCCATTTTGCTGCTGAATTTGGTAACTGAAAGAAAGAAACAAGAAATCCTGAGAACTTTTTTCCGTTTTTTTGTCGGATGCATCCTAACAGAGACGTGGCGAAGAGACTATCCTCAGTACATGAGCACCACTGGAAGGCGAAGCAAGTGCTTCAGAGCCTTCTACGTATCCATCTTACAAATTGCCAAAGTAATGAAACAAAATTCCACTGATGACGCGTGCAAATGACTACATCCAGAGGAAAAGGAAAACAAAATTTACTTTCGTTTACGAAGTACGTCGAATGTGAACCGAGAGTTTCGCAACAACAAACGTCTCGATCTTCTTCAGAAGCGGATACAAGACTTGATTTTCGAAGCAAGAGTTGAGGAGCCTGAAGAATTTAGCAGGAGTCTTTTGCAGATGCAAGTGTAATAGCTGAATTAGACTTTTCGCCTGTAATTAATATAAATGAGGGGCAGCCGGAAAATATTTACATTTTAACCCAAAAGAGTTGAATTTTACTAGCCAAAACGCCGAATGGAGATGCTGGATGGTGAACTGCATCGCATTTGTTTTTTATAATCGGGGAACGTAGGATCGCTTTTCTCGAAATTCTTCTGTTTGTTTAACGGCATTGTAATGTACGGTATTCAATTTGAAGCAAAAGATCAATAAAGATAACAAGTTTCTACCTCAATTTCACCTTAACGTGTCTTTATTATAGGCTGACACGCTTTTGGTATTATTTCACTGATTTTGGATTTGGAAATCCTATGCATATACATTAAGGAGCTATACGAATCTGCCGGCCGCGGTGGTCTCGCGGTTCTAGGCGCGCAGTCCGGAACCGTGCGACTGCTACGGTCGCAGGCTCGAATCCTGCCTCGGGCATGGATGTGTGTGATGTCCTTAGGTTAGTTAGGTTTAAGTAGTTCTAAGTTCTAGGGGACTGATGACCACAGCTGTTAAGTCCCATAGTGCTCAGAGCCAGCCATATACGAATCTAAAGTAGCTAAAAGTGTAATGTAACGGAAAGTTGATCAGGAGGGGTTAGAGCTTCTCTAAAATTTGTATCCTTTAATGTGTAGTATTTGGCTGTCATATTTAGTAATACATCAGAGTCTGTCACAGACATACGAACAATATTTTTGAAACCCTATATGTGTTGGGCTTTTAGATTACTCAACACTGAACTGTAAGCACCATGACAACACTGTTTACCGAAAAAGCTACGCACCCACCATCTATGTTCCTCTCTTCTATTATTCTCCCTTGTTACGATTATATTTACAGAGCTAGCGCAAAGGAGCCGAAGTTCTGCGACGGACACCATGTTCCGTGAAACTGGCTACACGTCGCCATTGACAACATTTGCGTTGGCTGCTTCTGCCGGGTACTTGTCACTGAACTAAGTCGCGGCATACATGTGCCGGGATACTTTTCTCCGCAACTCGTGTCGGGTAAAAATCTCCGCGACAAATCCTTCATTCGGAACATCGCTTATAGATGACAAAGGGAGCCTGTGATCAAGTTACAGAGTATACATTTGTCGTGTCTATACTGTTCCAGCCAGTGTATGATGTCAGATTTAGATAAGAGTTCTGCCGATCCAAAGTGCTTCCGGAAGGGGGGGGGGGGCGACAACCACCGCTCGACGGTGGGTTAGACGATAAAAACATAAAAAATAGTGGTACCTGTATGTTCGGGATGCATTACCGAAATACACCGGATTTTTTTGAGATGTGTTGTTAGCAGTCGCAGCTGAAGAATTATGTTTGTAATGGTCAACGTGGACTCGTCATCGATATATGAGCTTTTCGTGGTAGTAATTTTTGACGAGCTTTGTAACAATAACATCTTCATTTACTATAATCAAATTGCATTACCAGATGTAACGTGTAAAGTTCCTTTCTGTTCCGCGACATATGGGGCGTTTCCCCTTCTCAGAAATACACTCCTGGAAATGGAAAAAAGAACACATTGACACCGGTGTGTCAGACCCACCATACTTGCTCCGGACACTGCGAGAGGGCTGTACAAGCAATGATCACACGCACGGCACAGCGGACACACCAGGAACCGCGGTGTTGGCCGTCGAATGGCGCTAGCTGCGCAGCATTTGTGCACTGCCGCCGTCAGTGTCAGGCAGTTTGCCGTGGCATACGGAGCTCCATCGCAGTCTTTAACACTGGTAGCATGCCGCGACAGCGTGGACGTGAACCGTATGTGCAGTTGACGGACTTTGAGCGAGGACGTATAGTGGGCATGCGGGAGGCCGGGTGGACGTACCGCCGAATTGCTCAACACGTGGGGAGTGAGGTCTCCACAGTACATCGATGTTGTCGCCAGTGGTCGGCGGAAGGTGCACGTGCCCGTCGACCTGGGACCGGACCGCAGCGACGCACGGATGCACGCCAAGACCGTAGGATCCTACGCAGTGCCGTAGGGGACCGCACCGCCACTTCCCAGCAAATTAGGGACACTGTTGCTCCTGGGGTATCGGCGAGGACCATTCGCAACCGTCTCCATGAAGCTGGGCTACGGTCCCGCACACCGTTAGGCCGTCTTCCGCTCACGCCCCAACATCGTGCAGCGCGCCTCCAGTGGTGTCGCGACAGGCGTGAATGGAGGGACGAATGGAGACGTGTCGTCTTCAGCGATGAGAGTCGCTTCTGCCTCGGTGCCAATGATGGTCGTATGCGTGTTTGGCGCCGTGCAGGTGAGCGCCACAATCAGGACTGCATACGACCGAGGCACACAGGGCCAACACCCGGCATCATGGTGTGGGGAGCGATCTCCTACACTGGCCGTACACCACTGGTGATCGTCGGGGGGACACTGAATAGTGCACGGTACATCCAAACCGTCATCGAACCCATCGTTCTACCATTCCTAGACCGGCAAGGGAACTTGCTGTTCCAACAGGACAATGCACGTCCGCATGTATCCCGTGCCACCCAACGTGCTCTAGAAGGTGTAAGTCAACTACCCTGGCCAGCAAGATCTCCGGATCTGTCCCCCATTGAACATGTTTGGGACTGGATGAAGCGTCGTCTCACGCGGTCTGCACGTCCAGCACGAACGCTGGTCCAACTGAGGCGCCAGGTGGAAATGGCATGGCAAGCCGTTCCACAGGACTACATCCAGCATCTCTACGATCGTCTCCATGGGAGAATAGCAGCCTGCATTGCTGCGAAAGGTGGATATACACTGTACTAGTGCCGACATTGTGCATACTCTGTTGCCTGTGTCTATGTGCCTGTGGTTCTGTCAGTGTGATCATGTGATGTATCTGACCCCAGGAATGTGTCAATAAAGTTTCCCCTTCCTGGGACAATGAATTCACGGTGTTCTTATTTCAATTTCCAGGAGTGTACAATGGAGTCAATGTGATAGGATCTGTCAACAAACGAGAGAAGAATACTCAATAGTATTTTTTAAGAGGACGGAAGTCAGCACAATGCGCATTTGGCACCTCAGCATAAAAAATATGAACTACTAATGCACAGTTGCGCTGCAGCACTTCGAAAGTTGACGTTATCATTCAAGGTTTTTAAATGTTACACGACGTTAGTCCGACTGGTGATGTGATATTCCCAAGAACTCAGTGCAGCAGTATCATAAAAGGAAATCGACCAAAATAATTAATTACAACAACAACTTTCAAAAGGTTTAATAAAGATTGTCTTTGTACTCTCCATATTATTTCAGAATAGCTACTGCATTCACTAAACACTTGTATGTATAGAATTTTATTTGCGACCATGTTCCAGGTAATGGTTTCGGTGCCACGCTTACGAAAAGCGCTGAAGTAAAATGTTTCTGACAAGAACTGATTTTATCACATAAACCACTTTCATGCTTTTAGCTAGGTCTGAAACTTAGAAACTCTTTCAAGTGTTAGCTGCCATTGAATTCAGTCTCATTACATCTCAAATAGTCGCGAACCGCATTTTCCTCGAGAATGCGTCGCTTCGGAGCGCCACTCGTAGCTGCAAACGAATGTGACGCGGACCATGAAGGGGCGTGTCGCCGCCGCGCCGCCTGTGTGTGCCTCGGTGCATTTGCCAGCACGAGGGAGACTCGAAACAGCGCCGCGTCCCAGCCACGACTCCGCCACATGTACGCGCCATGCCACATCAGTGTCCACTGCGCGTAACATTGCAGCCAGGTAAGGGCGCACATTACACTGAGGAGACAAGAGTCATGGGATGTCTCCTAATATCGTGTCGGACCTCAACTTGCCCGGCCTAGTGCAGTAACTCGACGTGGCATGGACTGAACAACTCCTTAGAAGTGACCTACAGAAATCTTGAGCCCCCCGCCCCCCCCCCCCCCCTCTCCCTCTGTATCTCGGCGTTCCCTCCTGCCTTGTCTTCTCTCTTCATCTCCCGCCCAGCCCGTCTCCTGGCTCTTGGTGTGCTTTCTGTCCCCCTTTCCTCTTCCTCCCCCGCCCATCCCCCCACCCCTCTTTTTTCCTCCTCTCCGACCTCCAGTCCTTCTGTAGGTCTCTGCCAGCGGTTTTTATTCTTTGTAAGTGTTTCATCGTTTCCAGTAGTTTTATTTTTAAGTGTCTCGCTCTGTGTGATTTGTACTGTGGCCGACTTTTAACTTGTCTTTGACTCCAGTGATTTTAAGTGCACAACAAATCGCCAACTGTGTTCTTTTAACTGTATGTCGACTTTTTAATTGTCCCCCAGTGTCCCCATATTAGTGTATATTTTAACTCCCATCATTTCCATTTACTGTACTTTTCCATCCCCCTTTTTACCCCATTTTTTATGTAAGAGTTCATCTTTTGTTTTTGTTAAAGCCATTTGGCTGAAGAGCGGTGGACTGTGCCACTGCCAGTTCTCCACTGCCCATATGGAGCGGGGGAATGAAATTACAATAAAGGAAAAAAAATCTTGAGCCATGCTTCTTCTAAAGCCGTTCATTATAACGAAAGGGTTGCCAGTGCAGGACGCTGTGTTGCATGAACTCACCTTTCGATTATGTCTCATAAATGTTCGATGGGATTCATGTCGGGCGATCTGGGTGGCTATATCATTCGCTCTAATTTTCCAGAATGTTCTTCTAACTAACTGCGAACAAGTGTGTCCCGGTGACATGGAGCATTGTCACCCATAAAAATTCTATCGTTTTGTGGGAATCTATAGTCCATGAAAGGTTGCGAGTGGTCTCCATATAGCCGAACGTAACCATTTCCAGTCAGCGATCGGTTCAGTTGGATGAGGGGACATAGCTCATTCCATGTAAACACACCTCACACTATTATTGAGCCACCACCAATTGAACAGTGCTCTGTTGGCAACTTGCAGTCTGTGCCACACTCAAACACTACCATCAGCTCTCACCAACTGAAATCAGGACTCATCCAGCCAGACCACAGTTTTCCAGCTATCTAGGGTCCAAGCGATATGGTAACGGGCAGGCGATCTCGTAGTGTCAGCAAAGGCAGTCAAGTCGGTCGGCTGCTGCCACAGCCCATAACGGCAAATTTCATCGCATGTCCTAACGGATACAATAGTCGTACGTCCCACATTGATTTCTGCGGCTATTTCATGCCGTGATACTTGTCTTTTAGCACCGACAACTCTACGCAAACGCCGCTGCTCTCGGTCGTTACGTGAAGGCCGTCGGACACTGCATTGAGCGTCGTGAGAGGTAATGCCTGAAATGTGGCATTCTTGGCACATTCTTGATGCTGTGGATTTTGGTATATTGACTTCCCGGACGATTTCCGAATGGAATTCCCCATACGTCTAGCTCCACCCACCATTCCGCGTTCAAACTCTGTTAATTCCCGTCGTGCGGCTATAATCACTTTGGAAACCTTTACACTTGAACCACCTCAGTACAAATGACAGCTCCACCAACGCACTGGCCTTTTATATCTTGTCTACGGGAAACTACCGTCATCTGTGAATGTACATACCGCTATCCCCTGACTTTCGTCACGTCGATGTACGCTACTGGCCATTAAAATTACTACACCAAGAAGAAATGCAGATGATAAACGGGTATTCATTGGACAAATATATTATATTAGAACTGACATGTGATTTCATTTTCACGCAATTTGGGTGCATAGATCCTGAGAAATCAGTCCCTAGAACAACCACCTCTGGCCATAATAACGACCTTGATACGCCTGGGCATTGAGTCAAACAGAGCTTGGATGGCGTGTACAGGTACAGCTGCCCATGCAGCTTCAACACGATACCACAGGTCATCAAGAGTAGTGACTGGCGTATTGTGATGAGCGAGTTGCCCGGCCGCCATTGACTGGACGTTTTCAATTGGTGAGAGATCTGGAGAATGTGCTGGCCAGGGTAGCAGTCGAACATTTTCTGTATCCAGAAAGGCCCGTACAGGACCTGCAACATACGGTCGTGCATTATTCTGCTGAAATGCAGGGTTTCGCAGGTATCGAATGGAGGGTAGAGCCACGGGTCGTAACACATCTGAAATGTAACGTCCACTGTTCAAAGTGCCGTCAGTGTGAACAAGGTGACCGAGACGTGTAACCAATGGCACCCCATACCATCATGCCGGGTGATACGCGAGTATGGCGATGACGAATACACGCTTCCAATGTGCGTTCACCGCGATGTCGTCAAACACGGATGCGACCACCATGATGTTGAACAGAACCTGGATTCATTCGAAAAAAAAAAAATGACGTTTTGCCATTCGTGCACCCAGGTTCGTCGTTGAGTACACCCTCTCAGGCGCTCCTGTCTGTGATGCAGCTTCAAGGGTAACCGCAGCCATGGTCTCCGAGCTGATAGTCCATGCTGCTGCAAACGTCGTCGAACTGTTCGTGAAGATGGTTGTTGTCTTGCAAACGTTCCCATCTGTTGACTCAGAAATCGAGACGTGGCTGCAGGATCCGTTACAGCCATGCGGATAAGATGCCTGTCATCTCGACTGCTAGTGATACGAGGCCGTTGGGATCCAGCACAGCGTTCAGTTTTACTCTCCTGAACCCACCGATTCCGTATTCTGCTAACAGTCATTGTATCTCGACCAACGCGAGCAGCAATGTCGCGATACGATAAACCGCAACCGCGACAGGCTACAATCCGACCTTTATCAAAGTCGGAAACGTGATGGTACGCATTTCTCCTCCTTACACGAGGCACCACAACAACGTTTCACCAGGCAACTTCGGTCAACTGCTGTTTGTGTATGAGAAACCGGCTGGAAACTTTCCTCATGTCAGCACGTTGTGGGTGTCGCCACCGGCGCCAACCTTGTGTGAATGCTCTGGAAAGCTAATCATTTGCACATCACAGCGTCTTCTTCCTGTCGATTAGGTTTCCCGTCTGTAGCACGTCATGTTCGTGGTGTAGCAATTTTAACGGGCAGTAATGTATATTCACAGGGTGACCGTACCTGTTGCCAACAACAATTCCGAGACGATGAGTGAGGACACAGGTAGAACCAGCAAATCACAGCAAGCTGGTTACAGGAACACGGTTGGGAGATGACACTTCAGAAAGACAAAAAATAACTGGATAACTCAGTTCCCAGGACTATGTGGAAAATACTGAAAGGAACTGCGTTCTCATTTACACGTTGACACACACGTAGTCTTCAAATCTGTGTTCGCAGTTGCAGTGTTAAGAGACATTCTGATAGCAGTGAATGCACGCTCAAATTTTATTGTGTGAATAATAACTCCCTCAAAGTTATATGACTTTGTTAGTACAGTGCTTCCGGAAAATCGCTATACAGTGGATTACGGACTACGGATGTGGATTGATTTGGAAGTTCGAGATAAAGTTGGCAGAAAACAAGTTGGCAGAACTGATTTTTCTTTGTTTTTTAATTTGTGGTTGGCTCTGAGCACTATGGGACTTAACATCTGAGGTCATCAGTCCCCTATAACTTAGAACTAATTAAACCTAACTAACCTAAGGACATCACACACATCCATGCCCGAGGCAGGATTCGAACCTGCGACCGTAGCGGTCGCGCGGTTCCAGACTGAAGTGCCTAGAACCGCTAGGCCAAACCGGCCGGCTTTTAATTTGTTCTGCTGTTGCGTAGCATATAACTGTTTGGTCCAGTTGATGAAAGTTGTCGAATGCAGTGTGTTGTGTTTAAATTTATTTTTGAATTCTGGTTCGTTCCACTAAGTAACATATTTTTCTTAGTGGACATGTGTTTCGACAAGTCGATAAATACGTAGATTTAGTGCATATTACGTGAAATAGCTGTACCTCATCACACTGTGGTTCGTCGACTTATTGAAAAATTTCGAGACAAGTTCAGTGTTAGATGCCGAACGAACAGGAAGTTCATCTGAACTAGCATATACATGAAACGTATTCTCAGTTGCGAATACGAACAACGGTCAGCTGTATAAGAGAATAAGGAAAATGAAAATTTGTGCCGCAAAGGGATTCGAACTCGGATATCCCGCTTTACGTAAGTGGTCGTCTTAATCTCTTTGACTATCCATGTACGACTCATGATCATACCCAAATTTCCATATATCGTCGTTTCTGCTTCACAACTCGTACACACATTATGCAATTCCCGTGTAGGGGAGGGCATTTTAATTCAAAGTCGCTGCCTGGTATCGGCGCATAAATACGACATTGTAGTGCCTGTGTGTCCGAAGGAACATTGCATCCTTCTCCTTGATAACACAGGCACTACAATGTCGTAAAGGAACCGATGTTGTTGGATATTTTTGACTCTATGCAGCAAAATCGACAGAAAACGAGCACCGATGGCAATAGTTCAGCTATACATGCCGACGTGGCAAGCTGACGATGAAGAGGTAGAGAATGTATATGAGGATATTAAACGCGTAAATCAGTACGTAAAGGGACATGACAACCTAATAGTCATGGGTGATTGGAATGCGGTTGTAGCAGTATGAATAGAAGAAAGAGTTACAGAAGAATATGGGCTTGGTTGCAGGAACGAGAGAGGAGAAAGATTGAGTTCTGCAAAAAGTATCGGTTAGCAACAGCGAATACTCTGTTCAAGAATCACAAGAGGAGGAGGTATAAAATGGTTCAAGTGGCTCTAAGCACTATGGGACTTAACATCTGAGGTCATCAGTCCCCTAGACTTAGAACTACTTAAACCTAACTAACCTAAGAACATCACACACATCCATGCCCGAGGCAGGATTTGAACCTGCGACCGTAGCAGCAACGCGGTTCCGGGCTGAAGCGCCTAGAACAGCTCGGTCACAAGGTTGGCGGAGGAGGTATACTTAGAAAAGACGGGGAGGTACGGGAATATGACAGTTAGATTACATCATGGTCAGGCAGAGACTCCGAAACCAGATATTGGATAGTAAGGCGTGCCCAGCAGCAGATATAGACGCAACTCACAATTTGGTAATGGTGAAGAGTAGGCTGATAGGCTGAAGTTTAAGTTACCTGTCAGAGAGAATTAATGCACAGAGAAGAGGGATACGGAAGTACTAAGGAATGAAGAGATACGCTTGAAGCTCTCTCACGCTTTAAATACTGCGAGAATTAACAGCTCAGTAGGCAGTTCAGTTAAGGAGGAATGGACAAATGTGTGTGTGTGTGTGTGTGTGTGTGTGTGTGTGTGTGTGTGTGTGTGTGTGTGTGTGAGTGTTGGGGCTTGAGGGCGCTCAACGTCGGCGTCATCAGCGCCCTGACTCACATTAAAAGAAAAGAATGTGGACAAATTTAGTAAAATAGAAGCATACACGCAAAGAAAGCGGGAAAAGATCCAAAATGCTGTATAAGAAAATAAAATGTAAGGAAAACGAGAAAGGAGCGGCAAGGGTGCCACAGGAAATTGTCACTGGCTGGCTATTTACGTAAAATATGGGGGAGCCAGTAATACTGTGAACAAATTAAGTCTCTCTCCCTAAAATCTTGGTAAAAAAATTGGACAAGTTACAGAACTTTAAAACTTTAACAACATTCGTTTGAGTATTTCTTAAAACAGATGGTATATCCGCCGGTAAGTCGGCCGCGGCCCGCTGGTCAGAAAATAAAACGCAGTCCAATAAAAGGTGGCACACAGTGACCTGGACGCCACAAGTACCACACATTGGAGGGTCCTCTAATTGAAGCAGGAAGCCATGCGTCATAGGACTGTGGCCTATCCGAAGCCGAGTGAGGAGAAACTCGTCCCGTCTACGGGGCTGGAAAGAGGTACACCACACACGTGTTGTGGGCTTAACTAAACGGAGCTTATTGTGTCATTTCCAGCCACTCATCTTCCCATCGACGCATGACACGTGAGCTCAATAGCGAGGTGAGTGCGTGCAGAGGGATGGCACACTGAAATACTTGCGGATCACGCCTCCTTGGCTGCGAGATCTGTCCTTTCGTTCCCAGCAATGCCGACATGCCCCGGAACCCAGCCGAAAACCGCCACCTTCCCCGTCGTTGTAGTTGGAGGAGGGCATCCTGGATGTTCTGGACTATTTTATCTGCTGGATACAAACATTGCAATGAGTGAAGGGCACTTAGTGAATCGGAACAAACAAGAAATTTAGGACGGGAAGAGCATGTCATCTGCTCCAGTGCCCGCAAGATCGCAGACTATTCTGCATCAAAGACAGTAAATGCTTGAGGCAGTCGGACCTTGAGGACATGATCTGGAAAAACAACAGAGCAACCAACAGAATCCTTCTGTTTCAACCCATCCGTAAAAACAGCAACATAGTCTTGGTGCTCGGATAAAATGGCAGAAAAAGTTGCAGTAAAAACGGTGGCAGGAGTGCAATCTCTCTTGTAACGCACCAAATCTAAAGTCACTCTGGGCTTCTCCAGTAACCAGGGTGGCAGGCGGTTAAAACCCTGGATTTGGGGTTGTACGGGGTCCACACCAAGGGACTCCAGCACACGTTGCACATGGATTCCTAAAGACATTGTGGCTCATGAACGGTTGGGGAATAGGCACTACAGAGGCGGACGAGCAACAATATGAACAATATGATGAGCGGGTGAGGTTGGAGCTGCAAGAAACTTACAAGCCTGGTGCACCAACGTGAGCTGCCGCCGGATGGTAAGTGGCGGTTCTCCCGCCTCAGCACAGAGGCTCGGTATGGGACCATTGCCGGCCGGGGTGGCCGAGCGGCTCTAGGTGCTACAGTCTGGAACCATGCGACCGCTACGGCTCCAGGTTCGAATCCCGCTTCGGGCATGGATGTGTGTGATGTCCTTAGGTTAGTTAGGTTTAAGTAGTTCTACGTTCTAGGGGACTGATGAGCTCAGAAGTTAAGTCCCATAGTGCTCAGAGCCATTTGAACTATTTTTTGGGACTAGTACGATAAGCGCCCGCGGTCAGTCGAATCCCCGCATGGTGGACAGCGTCAGGGATCCGCAAATAAGAGGACCTCGCTGACCCATACACCGTGCACCCGTAGTCCAGCCGCGAACGCACAAAAGCCCGATAAAACTGGAGAATACGCACCCTGTCCGCTCCCCAAGACTTGTCCCTAAGGCACTTGAGGATGTTCAGCGTCTTCAGGGTTCTGGCTTTCAAGTCTCGCACGTGTGGCCACCATGACAATCTGGAGTAAAAAATGAGGAGCAGAAACGGTACTGTGTCTCTAAAATGTAGGATAGTGTCCCCTATATGCAAGGCAGGCAAATTAAAAGGGCGACGAGAACGATTAAAGTGAACACACACACACTTAACGGTAGAAAACTGAAAACCCGTCTTTGCAGCCCACTCCTCTAACCGCCGCACTGTAAGTTGCAACTGACTGCTCACCGTTGCAACACTGGAGGAGGAACAGAAAACAGCGAAGTCGTCCACAAATAAGGAGCACTGCACTGGACTCCTTACCGTAGATGTTATACTGTTGATGGCTATGGCAAAGAGGGTAACACTTAGAACACTGCCCTGGGGGGACACCATTCTCCTGCCCAAATCGATCTGACAGTGTGTGACCAACTCCGGTCCGAAAAAACCGCTGAGACAGGAAAGACCGAATGAAAAGGGGGAGGTGGCCACGAAAGCCCCATTGATGCAGTTGTGCGAGAATACTGTGTCTCCAAGTAGTATCGTACGCCTTACTGATATGAAAGAATCTGCCGATACAGTGATGCTGAATAGCCGCTTCTAGGAGGGTCAGGTTGTCGACCGTGGACCGAAACTTTCGGAATCCACACTGAGAGCGGCTGAGTTGCCTGGTCTCTAAAAGCCAGACCAGACGACGGTTAACCACCCGTTCCAGGATCTTTCCTACACAACTCGTCAAGGCGACACTCCGATAACTACTGGGACATGTGCGGTCCTTTCCTGGTTTGAGGTGAGGGATTAGGATTGCCTCCCTCCACGAGTTGGGGAAGACATATGTCTGCCATATTAGATTAAAACATTCGAGGAGGACTTCCTTTGACGCCGCTGGCAGATGTCGAAGCATGCAGTACGGGATGTGGTCGTGACCGGGTGCAGTGTCAGAAGTCTCAGGCAGTGCCGATTCGAGCTCCCACATCGAGAAAGAGGAGTTGTAGGCCTCAGAACTGTTCGACCTAAAGTCCAACTTTTCCCTTTCGACAGTCTCGCGGTAGTGACGAAACGCTGTATCCTGGCTTGCATTGGTAGTAGTTTGTGCAAAATGCTCGGCCAGAGTCTGAGCAATGTTTCTATGTGTTGTTTGGAGGCACCCCTGGTTCAACATTGCAGCTATCGGTAAACGGCTGTGTTTACCGGAAATCCTCCGGATGGCTTCCCATACTTTTGAGGAACAAGTGGAACGATTGATGGAGTTCAGGAACTAATGTCATCACCGCTTTTTGCTCTCTTTAATGACACGGCGAGCCTTGGCTCTCGCGATTCGAAAGGTTGAGAGATTGTCCGTTGTCGGGCGGCGTTTAAACCGTCCAAGGGCCTCAAGCCTGTCCCGGATGGCTAAATGGCACTCTTCTGTCCACCAAGGGACAGGTCGCCTCGGAAGAGGGCCGAAAGACGTTGGTATGGATAGATCAGCAGCGTGATGGATTACATGCGTGATGTGATCCACCCATTCCTGGAGGCTGTCACGGTGTTCAAACACAGCCAACTGGCCGAACAGCATCCAGTTAGCCCTGCCAGTCATCCACGTTGGTGGCTTCTGTTCCAGCAACACACCATCGAGTAGATGAAGGTGGATCGGGAAGTGGTCGCTGGAATGAAAGTCGTCAGTGACCTTCCAGCGAACAGAGTCGGCGAGGGCTGGAGAGCAGAGAGATAGGTCGATGGCTGAGAATGATCCATTAGCACCACAGAAATGAGTCGGAGTGCCAGCGTTTAGGAGGCACAGCTCTCGAGATGTCAGGAGGCTCTCCAAAACTCGACCCCGATGGCAAGTAGACGTTGAGCTCAACAAGACATGGTGAGCATTGAAGTCTCCCAGGAGGAGAAATGGTTGGGGGAGTTGCGCGATAAGATCTGTGAGAGCCTCAGAGTCTACTGCATCCATTGGAGGTAAGTAAAGAGAAAAAATTGTAAGCCGCTGACGTGCAGAAATTTCAACTGCAACTGCTTGCAGGTCGGTATCCAGGGGAAGAGCAGTGGAGTGGTGCACATTATTGACAAACACAGCAACCCCTCCTTTGGCTCTTTCCCCAGTCAGGTCATCCTTGCGTTATAGGATATAGCCCTATAGGGGCATCAGATGCTTTGAAATGTGTTTCCTGCAAACACAAGCACAGAGGGCGTTCTGCGCTAGCAGTTCAGTTCCTCTATGTGCTTACTGAATCCATTCATGTGCCACTGTATAATGGGAATGGACATATCTAAATAGGGCGTCACAGAATTTGGAAAGAAAAACATAGATACGAAGAAACCATACTTCAGGTGATCGACGAAAGAAGGAAGCAGAAAAATGTCCAGGGAAATTCAGGAATACAGAAATGCAAGTCACTTAGGAACGAAAGAAACAGGGAGTACACGGAAGCTAAGGCGAATTGGTGCATGAAACATGTGAAGAAATCGGAAAAGGAATGATTTTTGGAAGGACTGACTTAGCACACAGAAAAATGAAAACAACCTTCAGCGAAACTAAAAGAAACGACGGTAAGATTAAGAGTGAAGTGAGAATTCCACTGTTAAATGTAGAGAAGAGAGCAGATAGTTGGAAAGAGTATATCGGAGGCCTCTACGAGGGAAGACTTGTCTGATGACGTGATAGAAGAAAAAACAGCTGTCAGTATAGAAGAGATAGGGGATCCAGTATTTGAATCAGAATATGAAAGAGCTTTTGGACGGCAAGATCAAATAAGGTGGAAGGGATGGATAACTGTTCATCGAAATTTCTAAAATAATTGGGGAAATTGGCAACAAAACTACAATTTGCATCAGTCTGTAGAATGTATGAAACTGGTGATACAACAGACTTTCGGAAAAATATCTTCCACACAATTTCGAATATAGCAAGAGCAGACAACTACGAGCTCAAAAATGGTTCAAATGGCTCTGAGCACTATGGGACTTAACATCTGAGGTCATTAGCCACCTAGAACTTAGAACTACTTAAACCTAACCAACCTAAGGACATGACACACATCCATGCCCGAGGCAGGATTCGAACCTGCGACCGTAGCGGTCGCGCGGTTCCAGACTGAAGCACCTAGAACCGTTCGGCCAACTGCGAGCATCATCGCACAACAGCTCATGCATGCAAGTTGCCAACAAGAACAACACACAGAAGAATGTAAAGAAAATTGAGGATCTGTCAGATGACGATCAGTTGAGCTATATGAAAAGAAAAGGCAAGAGAGAGGCAGTTATGACGTTGTGGTTGACAGTGGAAGCAAGACCGGTGAAAAATCAAGACACGTTCATAGGATTTGTCGACCTGCAAAAAGCGTTTGAAAATGTACAGTGATTCAAGATGTTTGAAATTCTGAGACAATAGTGATAATTTTGGGAAAGAGGGGTAATAAGTGTACGCCACAATGTTAAATGTAGCGTCCGCAGCGACGTCTCTGATAGTGGTCTCGAATCTGTATTCAATGCGCTTTTGCAGATATACAGGGTGAGTCACCTAACGTTACCGCTGGATGTATTTCGTAAACCACATCAAATACTGACGATCCGATTCCATAGACCGAACGTGAGGAGAGGGGCTAGTGTAATTGTTTAATACAAACCATACAAAAATGCACGGAAGTATGTTTTTTAACACAAACCTACGTTTTTTTAAGTGGAACCACGTTAGTTTTGTTAGCACATCTGAACATATAAACAAACACGTAATCAGTGCCGTTTGTTGCATTGTAAAATGTTAATTATATCCGGAGATATTGTAACCTAAAGTTGACGCTTGAGTCCCACTCCTCCGCTGTTCGATCGTGTGTATCGGAGAGCACCGATTTACGTAGGGATCCAAAGGGAACGGTGATGGACCTTAGGTACAGAAGAGACTGGAACAGCACATTACGTCCACATGCTAACACCTTTTTATTTTTATTTTTCACTGACGCACATGTACACTACCATGAGGGGTGAGGTACACGTACACACGTGGTTTCCGTTTTCAATTACGGAGTGGAATAGAGTGTGTCCCGATATGTCAAGCCAATAGATGTTCAATGTGGTGGCCATCATTTGCTGCACACAATTGCAATCTCTGGCGAAATGAATGTCGTACACGCCGCAGTACATCTGGTGTAATGTCGCCGCAGGCTGCCACAATACGTTGTTTCATATCCTCTGGGGTTGTAGGCACATCACGGTACACATTCTCTTTTAACGTACCCCACAGAAAGAATTCCAGAGGTGTAAGATCAGGAGAACGGGCTGGCCAGTTTATGCGTGCTCCACGTCCTATGAAACGCCCGTCGAACATCCTGTCAAGGGTCAGCCTAATGTTAATTGTGGAATGTGCAGGTGCACCATCATGCTGATACCACATACGTCGACACGTTTCCAGAGAGACATTTTCTAGCAACGTTGGCAGATCATTCTGTAGAAACGCGATGTATGTTGCAATGCTCTCCGATACACACGATCGAACAGCGGAGGAGTGGTACTCAAGCGTCAGCTTTAGGTTACAATATCTCCGGATGTAATTAACATTTTACAATGCAACAAACGGCACTGATTACGTATTTGTTTATATGTTCAGATGTGCTAGGAAAGCTAACGTGGTTCCATTTAAAAAAAACGTAGGTTTGTGTTAAAAAACATACTTCCGTGCAATTTTGTATGGTTTGTATTAAACAATTACAGTAGCCCCTCTCCTCATGTTCGGTCTGTGGAATCGGTTCGTCTGTATTATATGTGGTTTACCAAATATATCCAGCGGTAACGTTAGGTGACTCACCCTGTATGGGTAAACAGTGCGAGAGTTGAATGTTTTGTTTTGTCGGTTGCTGTTTTGGCTACTTGCACTTGTTTACAGCCAGTTTAAACGCTGAAAAAATATGGAGTATTTATCAAAGATGCCTTCTAAGGTCCGTTAAGAAGCTACTTGGTTCGAACGAGGCGAACTGGATGCTTCGAGGGGATAATGATCAGAAACATCGCAGATGTCTCTGTACAGCGTGGAAACAAGACAATGGGGTGCCCACGATCGACTGGCCTGCAATGTCTCCGGATGCAAATCCGATCGAATATGTTTGGTCGTATATTAAGATAAAGCTTAAGGGAGGGCCAGTATATATTCTGAAGCAGGTGTCATATAAAATCAGGGCGATATGGAGATCGTTACCGAGAGAATATGCAGAAAATCTCGTGAAAAGCATGCCAAAAAGATGCCAAGCTATAATCGACAATGGCGCCAATTGAATTAACTGTTACGTAATTGTGCAATTAGTAATAAAATGTATTTTTATGTTAACATATATTTATAATAGCGTCTTTTATTTTCTACAGATAACTGCTTATAATCTTGTGGAACTGACTGTACAAGAACCAAGAAGGAACAGTAAGACCGGAAGACCAATCACGAAGGGCTAGGATTAATAACGGTGTAAGACAGGGATGTAGTCCTTCGCTCCTACTGTTCAGTCGGTACCTCTCGAAAGCAATGACTGAAATAAAAGAAAGGTTCAAGAATGGGATTAAAATTCAGAGCGAGAGGATGTCAGTGATAAGATTCGCTGATGACGTTGGTATCATCAGTGAAAGCGAAAGTGAAGAAGCATTACAGAGTGTACTGAATAGAATGAACAGTCTAATGAACACATAATATGGATTGAGAGTAAGTCGAAGAGACGAAACTAATGAGAAGTAGCAGAAATGAGAACAGTGAGAAACTTAAAATAGGGGTTGGTGATCACAAAGTAGATGAAGTGAAG
Organism: Schistocerca americana; assembly: GCF_021461395.2. Lineage (NCBI taxonomy): Eukaryota > Metazoa > Arthropoda > Insecta > Orthoptera > Acrididae > Schistocerca > Schistocerca americana. The sequence continues at coordinate 927,378,103 of NC_060119.1, read as the reverse complement.
GAATTCTGTTGCCTAGGCAGCAAAATAACCCATGATGGACTAAGGAAAGAGGACATAGAAAGTAGGCTAGCACTGACAAAAAGGGCATTCGTGCTCAAGAGAAGTCTACCAGTCTACCAGTATTAAACGTAGGACTTAATTTGAGGAAGAAATTCCTGAGAATGTTTGGAGCGGTAGTGAAACATAGACTGCGGGAAAACAGGAACAGAAGAGAAACGAAGCGTTTGAGATGTGGTACCACAGAAGACTGTTAAAAATTAGGTGGATTTATTAGATAAGGGATGAGGAGGTTCTGCGGAGAATCGGTGAGGAAAGGAATGTACGGAAACCGCTGACAAGAAGAAGGAACAGAGAAAGGTAGGACACCTGTTAAGACGTAAGGGAATAACTTCCACGGCACTATAAACAGTTGAGGATGGTAACAGCTGTAGAGGAAGACAGAGACTGGAATACATCCAGCAAATAGTCGAGGAAATAGGTTGCAACTGATATTCTGAGATGAAAAGATTGGCACCGGAGAGGAATCGGTGGCTGCCCGCATCAAAGCAGTCATGAGACAGATGATAAAAAAAGTGTCACAGCAATGCAAGAATTGAAAGTTGCGGATTCTACATCTACATTTATACTCCGCAAGCCACCCAACGGTGTGTGGCGGAGGGCACTTTACGTGCCACTGTCATTACCTCCCTTTCCTGTTCCAGTCGCGTATGGTTCGCAGGAAGAACGACTGTCTGAAAGCCTCCGTGCGCGCTCTAATCTCTCTAATTTTACATTCGTGATCTCCTCGGGAGGTATAAGTAGGGGGAAGCAATATATTCGATACCTCATCCAGAAACGCACCCTCTCGAAACCTGGCGAGCAATCTACACCGCGATGCAGAGCGCCTCTCTTGCAGAGTCTGCCACTTGAGTTTATTAAACATCTCCGTAACGCTATCACGGTTACCAAATAACCCTGTGACGAAACGCGCCGCTCTTCTTTGGATCTTCTCTATCTCCTCCGTCAAACCGATGTGGTACGGATCCCACACTGTTGAGCAATACTCAAGTATAGGTCGAACGAGTGTTTTGTAAGCCACCTCCTTTGTTGATGGACTACATTTTCTAAGCACTCTCCCAATGAATCTCAACCTGGTACTCGCCTTACCAACCATTAATTTTATATGATCATTCCATTTCAAATCGTTCCGCACGCATACTACCAGATATTTTACAGAAGTAACTGCTACCAGTGTTTGTTCCGCTATCATATAATCATACAATAAAGGATCCTTCTTTCTATGTATTCGCAATACATTACATTTGTCTATGTTAAGGGACAGTTGCCACTCCCTGCACCAAGTGCCTATCCGCTGCAGATCTTCCTGCATTTCGCTACAATTTTCTAATGCTGCAACTTCTCTGTATACTACAGCATCATCCGCGAAAAGCCGCATGGAACTTCCGACACTATCTACTAGGTCATTTATATATATTGTGAAAAGCAATGGTCCCATAACACTCCCCTGTGGCACGCCAGAGGTTACATTAACGTCTGTAGACGTCTCTCCATTGATAACAACATGCTGTGTTCTGTTTGCTAAAAACTCTTCAATCCAGCCACATAGCTGGTCTGATATTCCGTAGGCTCTTACTTTGTTTATCAGGCGACAGTGCGGAACTGTATCGAACGCCTTCCGGAAGTCAAGAAAAATAGCATCTACCTGGGAGCCTGTACCTAATATTTTCTGGGTCTCATGAACAAATAAAGCGAGTTGGGTCTCACACGATCGCTGTTTCCGGAATCCATGTTGATTCCTACATAGTAGATTCTGGGTTTCCAAAAACGACATGATACTCGAGCAAAAACATGTTCTAAAATTCTACAACAGATCGACGTCAGAGATATAGGTCTATAGTTTTGCGCATCTGCTCGACGACCCTTCTTGAAGACTGGGACTACCTGTGCTCTTTTCCAATCATTTGGAACCCTCCGTTCCTCTAGAGACTTGCGGTACACGGCTGTTAGAAGGGGGGCAAGTTCTTTCGCGTACTCTGTGTAGAATCGAATTGGTATCCCGTCAGGTCCAGTGGACTTTCCTCTGTTGAGTGATTCCAGTTGCTTTTCTATTCCTTGGACACTTATTTCGATGTCAGCCATTTTTTTCGTTTGTGCGAGGATTTAGAGAAGGAACTGCAGTGCGGTCTTCCTCTGTGAAACAGCTTTGGAAAAAGGTGTTCAGTATTTCAGCTTTACGCGTGTCATCCTCTGTTTCAGTGCCATCATCATCCCCGAGTGTCTGGATATGCTGTTTCGAGCCACTTACTGATTTAACGTAAGACCAGAACTTCCTAGGATTTTCTGTCAAGTCGGTACATAGAATTTTACTTTCGAATTCACTGAACGCTTCACGCATAGCCCTCCTTACGCTAACTGTGACATCGTTTAGCTTCTGTTTGTCTGAGAGGTTTTGGCTGCGTTTAAATTTGCAGTGAAGCTCTCTTTGCTTTCGCAGTAGTTTCCTAACATTGTTGTTGAACCACGGTGGGTTTTTCCCATCCCTCGCAGTTTTACTCGGCACGTACCTGTCTAAAACGCATTTTACGATTGCCTTGAAATTTTTCCATAAACACTCAACATTGTCAGTGTCGGAACAGAAATTTTCGTTTTGATCTGTTAGGTAGTCTGAAATCTGCCTTCTATTACTCTTGCTAAACAGATAAACCTTCCTCCCTTTTTTATATTCCTATTAACTTCCATATTCAGGGATGATGCAACGGCCTTATGATCACTGATTCCCTGTTCTGCACTTAAAGAGTCGAAAAGTTCGGGTCTGTTTGTTATCAGTAGGTCCAAGACGTTATCTCCACGAGTCGGTTCTCTGTTTAATTGCTCGAGGTAATTTTCGGATAGTGCACTCAGTATAATGTCACTCGATGCTCTGTCCCTACCACCCGTCCTAAACATCTGAGTGTCCCAGTCTATATCTCATAAATTGAAATCTCCACCTAAGACTATAACATGCTGAGAAAATTTATGTGAAATGTATTCCAAGTTTTCTCTCAGTTGTTCTGCCACTAATGCTGCTGAGTCGGGAGGTCGGTAAAAGGAGCCAATTATTAACCTAGCTCGGTTGTTGAGTGTAACCTCCACCCATAAAAATTCACAGGAACTATCCACTTCTACTTCACTACAGGATAAACTACTACTAACAGCGACGAACACTCCACCACCGGTTGCATGCAATCTATCCTTTCTAAACACCGTCTGTACCTTTGTAAAAATTTCGGCAGAATTTATCTCTGGCTTAAGCCAGATTGTGTAAAGCGAATTCGTTACTGCAAATGGTTCACAGATTTTACTGAGCGGAACACCAATGATATTCCTAATGTCTTCTATACAGAGAAGGCTTGTTCCGCTTCTCATGTTAACACAGAAAGCTCATGATTATGGTCAGCGGAGAATCATGGTGTTGTGCTGGAAATGCCATTGCATTCTCAGAAAATTGGAGTGTGGGGAGCAATATCCAGATGGCCCATTATTGGGCCTTGATTTTGTGAAGAAAGCGTGATCAACGAACGTTATTGTTTGATGATACACCATGCCACTGACCAGCTGAAGGAAGACGAAATGAACTACTCGCGATTTCAAAAAGATGGCAACGAACGTAACTAAAAATGTTACGCGTCGCCTGGAACGGTTTTTTGGGTAACGTGACATGCCAAGGAACTTATGGTCCCCTCGATTGCTGGACCATACTCCACCTGACTGTTTTCTTTGGGAAGCAGCAAAACCTGTAGTGTATCGTAGTCACCCGAGCATGCTGACTTAAAAACTGAAATAAGTGCTTACGTGAGAAGCATACACACTACCGGCCATTAAAATTGCTACACCAGGAAGAAATGCAGGTGATAAATAGGTATTCATTGGACAAATATATTATTCTAGAACTGACATGTGATTATATTTTCATGCAATTTGGTTGCATAGACCCGAGAAATCAGTTCCCAGAACAACCACCTCTGGCCGTAATAACGGCTTGGGCATTGAGTCAAACAGAGCTTGGATGGCGTGTACAGGTACAGCTGCCCATGCAGCTTCAACACGATACCACAGTTCGTCAAGAGTAGTGACTGGCGTATTGTGACGAGCCAGTTGGTCGGCCACCATTGACCAGACGTTTTCAATTGGTGAGAGACCTGTACGAGGTGCATTCAAGTTCTAAGGCCTCCGATTTTTTTTCTAATTAACTACTCACCCGAAATCGATGAAACTGGCGTTGCTTCTCGTCGTAACTGCCCTGCAGACGTACACATTTTTCACAACGCTGACGCCATGATTCCATGGCAGCGGCGAAGGTTTCTTTAGGAGTCTGTTTTGACCACTGGAAAATCGCTGAGGCAATAGCAGTACGGCTGGTGAATGTGCGGCCACAGAGAGTGTCTTTCATTGTTGGAAAAAGCCAAAAGTCACTAGGAGCCAGGTCAGGTGAGTAAGGAGCATGAGGAATCACTTCAAAATTGTTATCACGAAGAAACTGTTGCGTAACGTTAGCTCGATGTGCGGGTGCGTTGTCTTGGCGAAACAGCACACGCGCAGCCCTTCCCGGACGTTTTTGTTGCAGTGCAGGAAGGAATTTGTTCTTCAAAACATTTTCGTAGGATGCACCTGTTACCATAGTGCCCTTTGGAACGCAATGGGTAAGGATTACGCCCTCGCTGTCCCAGAACATGGACACCATCATTTTTTCAGCACTGGCAGTTGCCCGAAATTTTTTTGGTGGCGGTGAATCTGTGTGCTTCCATTGAGCTGACTGGCGCTTTGTTTCTGGATTGAAAAATGGCATCCACGTCTCATCCATTGTCACAACCGATGAAAAGAAAGTCCCATTCATGCTGTCGTTGCGCGTCAACATTGCTTGGCAACATGCCACACGGGCAGCCATGTGGTCGTCAGTCAGCATTCGTGGCACCCACCTGGATGACACTTTTCGCATTTTCAGGTCGTCATGCAGGATTGTGTGCACAGAACCCACAGAAATGCCAACTCTGGAGGTGATCTGTTCAACAGTCATTCGGCGATCCCCCAAAACAATTCTCTCCACTTTCTCGATCATGTCATCATACCGGCTTGTGCGAGCCCGAGGTTGTTTCGGTTTGTTGTCACACGATGTTCTGCCTTCATTAAACTGTCGCACCCACGATCGCACTTTCGACACATCCATAACTCCTTCAACTGTCGATGAATTTCAATTGGTTTCACACCACGCAAATTTAGAAAACGAATGATTGCACATTGTTCAAGTAAGGAAAACGTGATGGTACGCATTTCTCCTCCTTACACGAGGCGTTACAACAACGTTTCACCAGGCAACGCTGGTCAACTGCTGTTAGCGTATGAGAAATCGGTTGGAAACTTTTCTCATGTCAGCACGTTGTAGTTGTCGCCACCGGCGCCAACGTTGTGTGAATGCTCTGAAAAGCTAATCATTTGCCTATCACAGCGTCTTCTTCCGGTCGGTTAAATTTCGCGTCTGTAGCACGTCATGTTCGTGGTGTAGCAATTTTAATTTCCAGTAGTGTAACAATCAGATCTGCAGAAAGTGTTCGCCGATAAAATTAAGCGGGTTCAGACTTATATAGCCGCACGTGGAGGTCATTTCCGATGTGTGTTGTAACTGCACAGCAACCCTCCGAACACTCTGTATTATACACTGAAGCGCCAAAGGAACTAGCATAGGCATGCATATTCAAATACAGAGATATGTAAACGGGCAGAATACGGCGCTGCGGTCGGCAACGCCTATATGAGACAAGTGTCTGGCGCAGGTGTTAGATCGCTTACTGCTGCTACAATGGCATGCTATCAAGATTTAAGTGAGTTTGAACGTGGTGTTATAGTCGGGGCACGAGCGGTGGGACGCAGCATCTCCGAGGTAGCGATGAAGCGAGGATTTTCCCTACGACCATTTCACAAGTGTGTCGTGAATATCAGGAATCCGGTAAAACATCAAATCTATTGATGAACGGAAAAATGTTGCCTGGTCGGAGGAGTCGCTTTTGAAATTGTATCGAGCAGATGCACGTGTACGGTTACGGAGACAACTTCATGAATCAATGGACGGTGCATGTCAGCAGGGGAATATTCGAGCTGATGGAGGCTCTGTAATGGTGAGGGGCGTGTGCAGTTGGACTGATACGGGACCTCTGACACGTCTAGATACGACTCTGACAGGTGACACGTAAGCATCCTGTCTGATCGCTTGCATACATTCGTGTCCATTAATCATTCCGACGGACATGGGCAATTACATTTGGGCAATGCGACACTCCACACGTCCGGAATCGCTACAGAGTGGCTGCAGGAAAACTCTTCTGATTTTATATACTTCCGCTGACCACCAAACTCTCCAGACATTAACATTATTGAGCATTTCTGGGATGTGTTGCAACGTGCTGTTGAGAAGAGATTCCACCACTCGCCCACCACTCGTATTCTTGCGGATTTATGGACAGTACTGCAAGAATCATGGTGCCAGTTCCCTCCAACACTACTTCAGACATTAGTCGAGTACATGCGACGTCGTGTTGCGACACTTCCGTGCTCGCGGGACACTGGTTGTCTCTGTAAACAGTGAAGTACCGGTCGACCAAGTGTTCCAAGTGAGGGGGTGTTTTGTGCGCAGTCCAGAAAAATCAACGTTTCTCGCAGGCCACGAACTTGGAATATTGCAGTTAAATGTGCCGAAGATTTTGCAACGACGGTTACATTTCAAACTGTACCGTGTGCAGCATGTGCAACAACTGAAACCGGCGCCTGCAATTCCACATCACAATGCGTCAAGCACTTAAAGCTGAGCATTTCTCCTCCAAGCTGATGTTCAGCCACGAAAAATCCTTCAATTTATCTGGGAAGATTAATGGCCACAATGTGAGGGTATGGGACACTAAAGATCAACAAGAATGTTGCACATGAACGAGATTCGCCGAAGGTTAATGTTTTCTGTGTAATGTCACAGACGAAGCTGTACGGGTCGTTTTTCTTCCGTGACGATAACCTCATACCGTCATATGTTTCAGTTGTTGTTGTCTCCACAACTGACTGCTGACTCCGAGAATTTCATTTTCAGCAAGACGTGTATCCCTTCACTGGAGCATAGAGATTCGTCCCTACAAAAACGACGAACATCCACATCACTGGATTAGGCCTGACCTATCGCCTTGTGACTTTGGGGGTACGTTGAGGACCATGTTTACGCACCTCCGATGCCAACACGCTGAACAGCTCAGAGAACGTATATAGTCTTGCTGACACGATGTTGCTCCATAAGGTTTGGACCGAACTTGACTGTCGCTCGCTTGGACGTATGACGTGTGACAAGAGGAGCAGTTATGGAACATCTGTAGAGTGCAAAATGAAAACTTGGTTCTAATTATGTATCAGTCATATTTGTTCATGTAATACTTTGGAAAATATAGAGCTTTGAAAACGAATGAATCATTTATAGCATCCCTGTAGGTTATTTTATCCTTATTGTAGTTGATATCCAAGACAACTTTCAAACCTAGTGCAGTTACTCCATTCGTTGTCGATTTGCAGTAGATCCAAATATAACAGTGTCACCAGCATATCGCCTCTACCATACAAACAGACCTACCTTACGTGCAACAACGATGGAGGGTTATCTGTGATGATGCGAGAGAAGTCTATGATTCCTGAAGAGGGACAGCCATCTTTTCAGTTGCTGCAAGGACAACAGTTGGACGATTGATTTCTAAGAACATTAGCCAAGATATTCTAGCTATGTTAGAGCCGCGAAGGGCTGAAAGCAAGAGAAAACAACGACCGTTACATTTCCCGAGGACATGCAGCTCTGCTGTGCGGCATAATAATGACGCCATCCTCTTGGATAAAATATACCGGAGATAAAATAGTCTCCCAATCGGACATCCACGGAGGCACTACTCAGGGGGATGTTGCCATCAGCAGAAACAAAACTGGCATTCTACGGATCGGAGCGTGGAATGTTAGCTTCCTTAATTGGGTAGTAGGTCAGAATATTTAACAACAGCAATGGATAGGTTGAAGTTGTTATTAATGAACATTAGTGAAGTGAAGTGGCAGGTGAATACAAGAAAAAGAAGACAGAGAAAAATAAAAGACAACATGGTCTGGAGGAAAGGGTTGAACGAGGAAGCAACCTTGTGGAGTTTTTCACCGACAAGGAGACAGTCTGAATTTGGGGTCACGGATATTAATGCCCTTTTGGGATAAGAAAGTACTTGTAAGTAAACTAAAGACCCCGCCTTTTGCCCGCCAACGCTCAGCCGTTTCCGCAGAAAATCGTTCTTAGAAACATGACGCAATTCAGCCACCCTTATTGTTGTATAATCTATCGCAAACGCTGCGTGGCTCCGTGGATGAGCGCCCGATTACTAATCGGGCAGTCCATGTTCGAGTCAGGCCCAGATGTTCCTCTTCTTTCTTTTTTCTTTCTGGTTACTAGCTGATGACGTATTATTCATTCTTCCACGATTTTGTCGACCAATCTGTGGATTGGTACGCTATTAATTTTCATTTGCTTTTGACTGATTTTGCCTCGAAAATAATTTTACTCTCGATTCCTGTACAGCCGGTCGGGGTGGCCGAGCGGTTCTAGGCGCTACAGTCTGGAACCGCACGACCGCTACGATCGCAGGTTCGAATCCTGCCTCGGGCATGGATGTGTGTGATGTCCTTAGGCTAGTTAGGTTTAAGTAGTTCTAAGTTCTAGGGGACTGATGACCTCAGAAGTTAAGTCCCATAGTGCTCAGAGCCATTTGATTCCTGTACATTTCACAATTAGGATCCGCAGAACTTTTTTTTCTGCTTTCCGCTCCCTTGTACATGTTGCGTTGTTCCCTTCATTGCTCATTGCTGCTCCTCCCCCCCCCCCCCTCCCCACCTCGTACAAATGCTCCTCCGCCCCTTGCAGACAGTCCGGTATTCCCTTTTTATCTATTGCCATCCTCGAGATTGTGAAAGTTGAGGACAAAAGCAAGAAAGCAGTGGAGTCAGTGTGACACGGTCGTCTATGCTGTACGGACCAAACTTTTTTCAAAAATCTACAAACAGAAATGTTTGTAGATGTGTGACTGGAATGAATATTTTGCTATGTGATGAGAAAAGAACATAATTGGAAGAAGAAGCCGGTCCTTGAACCAGCACGAAAGCAGAAGCAAGAAGTTCTTTCGAACAGATAAGAATACTGGAAATAATTTTTCCTCGAGGAGTGTAATACGAGATTCTGTCAGGTTCAGTTCACCATATGATATAGATATACGAGTTATAAATTTACAGTTGACTACGAGAACAGTTTAGTAATGGATGACCGTGACATCTTTTCCCCTTCTTTCCTGTAATTTCCGTTTGCAAGGGAGTCCTTCCCTGGTTGCAACGTTTCAAACGACCACACACGATACGACAACGAAAAGTAACGAAATTCGTGCCCAGAAGAGATGTTGCTACTCTGAGAGAAACCGCGCCGCTCTCGCTCGATTTAAAACACAAACAAGACGCCTAATTGTTCATTTGGATACGGATTTTGTTATAAAGACAGATCAGACGAGGTGCCAGTATCAAACAACGTACCAGAGGTCGTCGGATTATCAGGGAGCAAAGACTACGTTCGTCAAAAAAGGAGAATCTGAATAAACTGAAACAGAGTTTGAATATACTATCACATTCGTGCACCACACAGCACAGTATTAATTCATCTGGCAAGGTCCTACCCAATGTTTTCATCTGTCTACAAGAAAAAAACAAAAGCATTTTGTTCAGTTGTTTCGAAAACAGTAGATAAACTGACCGCAGAGTTTAAAAACGTTGTCGTGACTTCTTCAAAGTTTGAGAAGCTCACCAAAGGTGTTTATCGGAACCATCTCGAAACTGCCCTCCGTCCTTACGTGAATAATGAAAAACTGTTACTCCTTCTGGATACCTGGGGCGCACAAACCGATTAGTAAGCACGATGTGATTTTTTACGACGAGGCTGGAGAAGCGACATGGAAGCTCATATTCATACTGCCGAAATGTACGCCCGTCTGTCTATCGACGGGTGGCACTTTCGATGAAACACTGGCAAAACGCCTGTATTTTAATAAAACAGCAAAGGAAATAGCATCGTGCGATTACGAATCAGTTAAACACACCAGTATTTCAAAATATGTTGCAATATTCTAGGTTTGCCGCCAATTTGACAGAACAGGCGACTGCATTTTTAAATGTCTACGAAATAAGCTTCTCTGCGAATGTCATTGCATTTATACGATGTGGATGGTGTAAACACAATTTATGTTTCGCGTGGTTCTACAAGTGCTCTCCGCCTGAATGTAGCGGCTGTGCTCTAGACTACGGGAGCGATTGGTATACATGCCTAACATCGGGTAGGGCCTCCTCGAGTACGCAGAAGTGCTGCAACACGAAGTAGTGCTGGAGGGAACTGACACCATGAATCCTGCAGGGCTGTCCAGAAATCAGTAAGAGTACGAGGGGGTGGAGATCTCTTCTGAACAGCACGTTGCAAGGCAACCCAAATATGCTCAATAACGTTCATATCTGGGACGTTTGGTGGCCAGCGGGAGTTTTTAAACTGGAACCACTCTGTAGCAATTATGGACGTGTAGAGTGCCGCTTTTTCCTACTGGAATTTCCCGAGTCCGTCGGAATGCACAATGGACGTGAATGGATGCAGGTGATCAGACAGGATGCTTACGTACGTGTCACCTGTCACAGTCGTATCTAGACGTACGAGAGGTCCCATATCACTCCCACTGCACACGCCCCACACTATTAGAGAGCCTACACCAGCTTCAACAGTTCCCTGTTGACAGGCACAGTCTGTGGATTCATGAGGTGGTCTCCATAACCGTACACGTCCATCTGCTCGATACAATTTGAAACGAGACTCGTCTGAGCAGGCAACATGTTTCCAGTTATCAGAAGTCCAACGTCGGTACTGACGGGCCCAGGCGAGGCGTAAAACTTTATGTCGTGCAGTCATCAAGGGTACACGAGTGGGCCTTCGGCTCCGAAAGCCCTAATCGATGATGTTTCGTTGAATAGTTCGCACGCTGTTGAAACACGTATGTAACGCAGCAGCGATGGCGAGGCATTGTAGCATCTGTGACCAGAGAGTATGCGCTTGACCGCGCGAGTGTTGCGAGCGGTTCTCAGTCAGTAGTAGTCGTTGGCAGTACTCAGTAGTAGTCGTTGCGAGTCTGTAGCTCTGTCTAGTTGAGAGCAGTACTCAGTCTGTAGTCGTCATGCAGAGCGGTCGGTCAGTAGTAGCAGCCCAGTGCGGTTGTGTGATGTAGGCGGTCGGCAACACTGGTCAAGATGAGGAATAAGGTATACTGTTAATTAATATAATCATTAGATAATGAAAAATTTTATTTATTGTAATTATTCTCCAACAAGTCTCCCAATAATAATTTTTTATTTCAAAAGCATTTTCTCAAAAATTTAATTTTTTATTGAACTCAAGATTTCGTTGCACTTCCCATTTCATTCCACTTCTTTTGAAGAAAGATTCCACTAAAATCACAAAAAAAAAGAGAATATTATTATTTGCAATGCAGTTCCTCCAAGCGGTGCGCAACAACAAGAGCAGATATGTGACATCCATTTATTCTGAGGTAAGACTTTAATTCTGATTGTTTTACACAGGGCCAAAGACCGATATTTCGGTTTAATTGAATTTTCTTGTCACTGAATGGACTTTAATTTTTTGAAGGATTTATATTTGAGTCAGATTGCGAATTTCACATTTTTGTTGCCATTGTCAGTACATTTCATTGTGGGCAGGTTACGCATAGAGTAGTGTCCATTAGCATCCTTAAATAATATTGTTCATTCTTTTAAATTTTTGTGGGGAGGTTACACTTGGCGACACCCAGTCCAGGATCGTATTTCGTTGAGAGTCTTTTGAACAACAGTCAGATATCTGCTCTTGTTTGCTTAGATATAATTAGGATTTAGCGCAACGCTTTTAATAATATTGTGACTTTCTTTCTACAGGTCAACGGCAATTTGTTGCTTTGTTGTATTTGTGTGTTGCTTTTGCATTGTGCTTATTTATTTTGTGAATAATTTTGACTATTGTTAAAATGCCGCGAAAGACTGTGAATAGTGTATCGCGAGGTATTATGAATGAAATTATCGACCCAAACAACTTTACCGATAGGACATGTGACACGCAGTGTAATGATGACAATCCTGCGTTCACTAACAATCACTGCATTACAACCACTAATGATGACTTTTGTCTTAATGATGAACAAACGAACTCAATTGTCTCGTCTGTTAATTTGACGACAATTGATGACGCGGGACGCTCTATAGTAATGAGCGCTGCCGAGCTTAACACACCCGATTTAGAAAATCCAAGTAATGTACAGACAAATTTGTCTAATGAAAATGAACAGGATACACACAGTACGACGGATTTATTTAATTCCGAAATAGTGAGTGACAGTGTAGGTCCGACTGATAATCCTTTTTGTAAATTGCAGAATGACCAAATGGTCACACAAAGCGCGACAATTCCAGGTACACAATCAAACAGCACAGATAATGGAGTAGGTAATGTTACTTTGGATCAATTTATAGCAATAATGCTACAGTTTAAGAACGAACAGAACGAAAAACAAGACAACCTTAGTGAGCAGAATAAACAGTTAAATGAAAAACTTGACAATAATAACGAAAATCTCAAACAACTTAATAAAAAATTAGACGACAATTCCAGACAGCTTAGTGAACAAATTCGAGACGTTGCCGCGCAGTGCCATGACACTAAGGAACAGTTGCGCGTGGAAATTGAGGCTTGTTCACAAAAAAATAGCGAAGAAATAAAGTCTGTTGCGCAAGAATTAAGGGAAATGCAAACAGCCGCGACAGATACACTCAGAGACGAAATTAGCGGAGTCGCCAAACAGTGCTCTGAAAAAGCTGCACAATTACGGGACGAGTTTAGAGCAATGACGGTAGAACTTTCGCGCACTATGGACGCAAAGATAGACACGAAATTCGAACAGCAGAACACTCAGATTAACGAGCGCTTTAATCAGCACATACAGAACAGTGATACGCGTTTCCGCAGATTTATTCAGGATCAAAACAAAGTAAAACGACAAGTCATGGAAACAATCACTGCACAAAGACAAGAGGACAAACGTAAAATATTCGCGAAAGCGAAGACGTATGTAGACAATAATATTACTACAGTGTCCGACAAAATTAATACCATAGAACAATTGAACGCGGAATTACGGGATGAAATTTCTGACCTTAAATCAAAAACAGATACACACACAGTAAATATTCAAACAGTGACAGATAGATTCGAACAATTAGATCTAACACAGGATTGTGATGTTATCAAAGGTGATGTTAAAAAACTGAGCGAAACTACGCGCAAGTTGCAAAAACAGATTAATGCGTCTGATTCTAAAACCGATGATCAGGTTAAAATACTGACTGAAAAATGTGATGAATTGGTCAGTCGTATTGATGCTATCGAAAATACTAATGACAATAAATCAGACGATACTGCACCGGTTTCATTTATCCAAACGCCTGAATTTCAAAATTTACAGCAGACAATTAATGAGATCGATTCATCTAACAACACGTTACGTAGGAAGTTATCAAATTTACAACAAGAAGTAACAGAAATGAAAAACACTTCTGTTAATAATACACAACAGACGCCACTTTATGAACATGTGTCAGACTCACGCAGCGCGTATAATTTGGGTAATCTGCAGAGAGTACGGGACTTAGATTCCGAACAACCACAGTTCAATAGATACTCTTACGATCCTGAACCTGTTCCATCATGCAGAGATGATAACTTCGACTACAAACATTTTCTGTCAGTGAGAAAGTTTAGGTTTTCAAAAACGATAGAACGCAGATTCACCCACTGGATTGGATTCAACAGTTTAGTTTTGCTCTTCCACCGACTTGGCCTGTAACACATAAACTTGAATTTATTTGCAGTTTTTTGGAAGGCGAACCGGCAACTCGTATGAGACCGATCGCGAGACAGTGTTACTCGGTAGAGGAATTTCAGAATGCTTTTCTGTCAGCGTACTGGTCGAAGACGACACAGCGCGGAATTAAAGACCAACTAATTAGTTTGCCAAACTATGAAAACTCAAATTTTCCCAGTGTAACGCAATTTTTTGAGCATATGGTACAACAAAACCAGTACCTAAGTGAACCGTACAGTGAATCCGCACTTATACAACTATGCATCTCTAAATTACCACGGTCATTACGAGTGTCACTTCTAACGGGCCAGCAAAAAGAAAACATTTCAGCATTCAGAGATCTTTTACAGCTCTTGGAAGTACAGCAATCTGATTATTCTTTTGTAAACAAAAACTTTTTGAGTAACAACCAAGGTCAACAACAGTACTACAATTATGATCAGGGACGTAATTCCAATCGGAAAGATAACAGACGTTTTAGGAACGACAATTACCAAAACTTTAATAACAGGCAAAATTCGAATTATCAATACCGTCAAAATTTTCAGCAACAGGAACAACACTTTAGTAACAATAGAGGTGTTTCACAACAACAACATCAAAACCAGCCGGTTAACATACCTAACCAACAATGGAATACACAAGGTCAACCAGGCTTTAATGTTTCGCCGCGTGGACGTATAGCCCCTGGTCCAACAAATAGTAACGTACGTCAGCAAGGAAACAACTACGTACAAAGAAGACAGTATTTCAATTCCTATCGTAATGCACCGTATAGGAATGACTATTACGACAGACGTAAAAATAATGAGGACAATTTTCAGCGAACATCTAACAACAGTCGGTCATACCAACAGCAAAATCATACGCAAGAACATATTCTCATGAATGAACCCGACAGTAGGTACCATCCAGAGCGTAACACGCCTGGAAGAAGTAATAGGACAGTTCAAATAGTCGAAATGCCACAGAATCCTCCTAATAATAATAACACGTCAGATAGAATCTGACTAAATACTGCACAGGACGCATCTTCTAATAACACAAGCACTACCTTTGACACGCAAAATGTTGTTCACGAAAATGTAATTACTTTTGACGACATCAGAGACACTCTTTTACAGGAAAGACCAGTTATTCAGAAAACCATTTCACATCCTGTTATCGAAATTAAAATTGATTCATCGAAATTTTCAGCAGTAATCGATTCCGGATCACCTATATCAGTAATTAATGAGGAGACTTTCAACGAGTGCAACAAAGAGAATACCTATCCGACATTACCTTTAGGCAAAACAAAAGTGAAGGGAGCAGTATCGAGTAAAGGAGTAGACGTTAAATTACAGACACATTTATCATTTTGTATCGCAGGTCACACGTTTCACTCTAATTTTTGGATTGTTCCTTTATTGACAACAGACGTTATTTTAGGCACGAATTTTCTGGTACAACACGACGCAGTCATTGATTTTCAGAATTCTTATTTAATGTTAAAGGATGAAAATGTACAGTTGGCTTTAGAATTTCAGCACTCTTTATCTGCGGAAGAACAAACAATTAACCGCACAGAGGTCATTTCCGCAACACGTAACATAGACTGTAATCCCACATTGTTCACGGATACGTACGTACATAACTATAATACTCCAGACGAAGCTGACTACGACGTTATGCAGTTAATTTCTGATAAGGTTAAAGAGAGCAGTGCAACTACAGACGACGAACGAACGCAATTACACAAAATTCTTTTACAGCAAGCTCCAGTTTTTGACAACATTCCTGGTACTCTGTCCGGCTTTATGTATGAATTTCAAGTCAAACCGCACGACACATTTAAAGCAAAGCATTATCCCATTCCATATATTCACAGAGAACAAGTTAAAAAAGAATTGCAGGATATGCTCGACCAAGGAATTATTGAACCGGCAGTTAGTCCGTACATAAACCCACTACATATTGTTAAGAAAAAAGATGGCTCACTTCGCCTTGTACTTGATTCACGTCACATTAATGACATTATTATTAATGAAACAGACCGACCACAGACATTAGAGG
Organism: Schistocerca americana; assembly: GCF_021461395.2. Classification (NCBI taxonomy): domain Eukaryota; kingdom Metazoa; phylum Arthropoda; class Insecta; order Orthoptera; family Acrididae; genus Schistocerca; species Schistocerca americana. Next base: position 927,362,033 of record NC_060119.1, on the reverse strand, counting down.
AACTTTTACAGAAATTTCACGGCACTGCTATTTATTCCACATTAGATTTGAAATCGGGATTTTGGCAAATTCAACTTCATCCGAATTGTAGAAAATATACAGCTTTTCTCTGTTTCGGCGACTGTTATCAATTTTGCAAATTACCGTTCGGCTTAACTATTTCTTCTGCAGCTTTTATTCGCGGTTTGAACACAATACTTCCGACAGAACTTAAGGACAGAATCACGACGTATGTAGACGACATTCTTATAGCAGAAGCTAATTGGTCTGAACACAATCTGGTTCTTGAACAACTGTTACAAACCTTTTATGCACAAGGACTTACAGTTAACCTCAGTAAATCGCATTTTGGCAAAACTTCTATAAAATTTCTTGGACACGTAATTTCAGCAGAAGGCATTGCACCTGATCCGGAAAAACTTCAAGCTCTACGTGACATTAGTGTTCCTACGACGAAGAAACAATTACGCAGTTTTTTGGGCTTAATTAACTTTTTTCGCAAATTTATTCATCACTCTGCTTTAGACACACCCAGATTATGTCAATTAACAGGTAAAAACAGTATTTGGTCTTGGGATAAGCAAGCACATTTTGAATTCATGAACCTGAAACATGCTCTGTTGAATGCACCACTATTATCGCACCCAGATCTCACCAGAAATTTTTCCATTGCCACTGACAGTTCCAACACCGCTTTAGGTGTACATATTTTTCAGGAAATTGAAGAAGATGGTTCTACAGTAATTAAAAACATCGCATTTGCAAGTCGCATTTTGTCACCTGCTGAACGAAATTACTCCGTTACAGAACTTGAAACATTATGTGTTGTATGGGCTTTTACGAGATTTCGGCACTTTCTTTATGGCAGACATACCACCGTTTACACAGACCACAGAGCGATACAATTTTTACTCTCGGCTAAATTTACTCACGACAGGTTAAGTAGATGGAAACTTTATTTACAGGAATTTAATTTTACAATTGTTCACATTCCCGGCACACAAAATGTTATAGCAGACGCACTATCGCGTTCTCTCGGCAACAATCAGCAAGACGTAGCAACCAACTTCTGCAAAACAAATTTCAGTGTCATGTACATTCAGCAAGTTGCATTTGAAAACTTTATTTCATCGTCATTACAGGACATAGCAAAGGAGCAAAATAAAGACAATGTGTGGAAAGAAATTAAACACCTTTGGCAAGATAGAAAAAATGTTACGATTAGAAACCACTACACTGTACGCAATGACATTCTGTTTCGCCGCTCTCATCCTGACAGCAACAATTGGCTATTATGCATTCCTGACGAACTGGTTAACAAATTAATCTGGTACACTCATTTAAGTTACGCACATTACGGAGCACGAAAATGTTTTCTTATACTGAGACAGAACTGTTATTTTACTAACATGGAAAAACGTATACGACGAGTTTTAGCGTCTTGTAAAATTTGCCAGAAAGCTAAATCAGACACCACTTCACATATTCCTCCGTTATATCCCATTATACCTGTTAAATTCAGACACATGGCCGCTGTAGATATTTTTGGTCCGATTCCCAGAACTAACAGAGGTTTTTGCTACATATTTGTCGCTGTTGAGCTCACTTCAAAATTTGTTACTTTCACTCCATTACGCAAAGCTACTGCTAAAACTGTTTCAAATGCATTTATAAAACATTTTCTATCTCATGTAGGGCATGTAATGAAAGTAATTTCTGACAATGGATCACAATTTCGTAGTAGCGTATGGACACGCATGTTACGAGCTAGAAACATTTCTCCGATCTATATATCCAAGTACCACGCTTCTTCGAACCCCTGTGAAAGATTAATGAAGGAAATTGGTAAACTGTGTAGAATATACTGCCACAAAAGACATATTGATTGGGATACACACATACTCTCATTCCAAGATGTAATTAATTCCATTCCAAATGAATCCACTATGCTATCTCCGACTGTTATACTGAAAAACGTTGAACCACCGAACAAAATTAAAGAATTAATAGAATTTCCCAAAAGTCGTCGCCTACGACACCACGAAATAATTGACATTGCGCTGAACAACATCAAACGTGCCGCAGAGCGCCGGAGAAGACAGCAAAAACAGGTTTGTACACGCCGCGTCTTTCACGTTGGACAGAAGATACTAGTACGTACACACTATTTATCCAGCAAATTAAAAGGTAAGTGCAGTAAATTTGAACTTCTATACGCAGGTCCGTATCGGATTCGCAGCATCCCTCACCCTAATGTTGTACACGTCGAAACTTTGAGAACCAGAAAATCGAAAGGCAATCACCATATCTCAAACATTAAACCGTTTATTGAGTGAAACCACTGTATGATTCAACACACTATGATGCCATTTACTAATGCAATTATTTCACGTGACTAATTACTGATGATTATCGTATTTTTTCTTGGCAAGTGCCCGGCAAGGTAAGGTTAGCAGGTCGCTCTTCTTGTCGTTACACATCAGACCATGCATATTTTTCCAGATGAATTTACACATTTATGACTATTTCTGCAATTATATTTATGTGACTACTTATTGATGATTATCGTATTTTTTCTTGGCAAGTGCCCGGCAAGGTAAGGTTAGCAGGTCGCTTTTCTTGGCGTTACACATCAGACCGTGCACATTTTCCATTTTTTTTTGTGTGTATGATTGTACTCCAGTTTTGTTTGTATGCACTATGAAATAGTTAAGATATAACACACACCAGTCGACTTTGACATTTTTTTTGCCTTATGACATCTCAAAATCGTGACTGTTTCACATTTTTTTTTTTTGCTGCTGCATTGTATTATTCTGTGTATATTTTTGCATTTGAACACTGTCAATGTTTTTGACATATTACGTTTTCTGTCATGTTATGCTGTAGGGTTAATTATGTTACCATAAACCAGTCATTATCTAGTGGGTATATGATTTAAATGCAGGACATTAATCTTTGTTCATCAATTTCAGAAAGGAATGATGATTCTAAGAAATAAATTTAACATAAATGGGAATTTCACCTACGGAATAAACGAAAGGAGATGCAATAACTTTATGAGGAAGAGTAAATGGATCAGGATTAACAAACATTAACAAGAATATACTATACTCATCACAGAATAGCAGTCTTAACTAATTTTTTCTTTCAGAATACAAGGTGATTGATGCAGGCTGTCAGACTGAACTACACACCTTAGTTTTAGTGATGAAATATGCTAGAGATAAGGAATAGTTGTATAATGAGTAATGAAGTGATTTTTTGCAGATGATAATGAATACTGATGAATAATGATGAGGGAAATGGTATTATGAATAATGAAGTTTTTCTTTACAGGTGATGATAATAATGAAGTTATGATAATATGGATAATGAAGTGATGGATAATGAAGTTTTTTCTTTACAGATGAGGATAATGTTGAAGTTATGTATTTATGCTACGTAGTTATTTAAGTATTTGTTGCAGTTTGCTTTGACAGCAGGTGTTACATTGCATAGTAGGATGACGGAAAGTTTTGGAAAGGACAGCTATGGAACACATTTTATACACATTTCACTACTTGTTAATTCGAAGTTCACTACTTTTCAGCATAGTGTGCGTTTCTTCTTTCAGGTCAATAATCCGTTTTTGTATTTTTTCCAGGAGAAGTTTTTCATGACACTTACTAAACCTGTTACTTATTATACCTGTTCTAGTACTTGCATTTTTATATTTTTTACCCATTTGTGTTTATCATTTATAAATGTGATCACATGTACTGCCTTGTTACATAATCTTGCTACAGCTGACTCATGACGAATGACGTTACCTATCCTCATTTGCAGCAATAGGTCAAAAGCGAAAAGTATTATGCCTCAGCAATTAATTATCGATCCCAACGCAATGCATTGCTAACAAAAAACATGTATTACCAGTCCCACATAATGTCACTAGTTTATGATAATTCTGAATAATACTGATCAACTCTGAATAGCATGTCACTTGATTAATGACCTCTTAATGAGACTATATTCAAAATGATGCTTTGTCACTAGCTAATAACTGCCACTGTTTATTGTAATGATACCACTTATAATGCCTGTGATTATTAATGATTTGACTGTAATTAACTGATTTTTAATAATGACTTCGTAATAACTTGAATAATACTGAATGATGATTCTATTCAATACTTGCTGGCCACTGAGTGCCAATAATTGTCACTCGATGAATTGTTATTAATTATGCCATTAATTAGCTCTTGTTTTCCATGTTGAGTTTTCATGTTTTGGTTAATGGCCAATGAGTGCCAATAATTTGTATCACTCAATGTATTATGTTAATGCTAGGCCAATAATTGACTCTCCTTTTCAATTAAGGCTTCTGATGAACATTATTCTGTCTTACTAAATATACTTTGTAACTGGCCAAGGACTACCACTGTTTATTGTAATACGATTACCCATGATGCCAGCTAGTGATTCTTAATAGATTGTAATGACACATAATTAATTAACTATGGTACTGTTTAATAATGCTTTGTAATTAATTAAGGGTAATAATTCTTACTATATTGAAATGACAAATGATTAATTAATTAACTGTAATTAGACAAATGATTAATTAACGACAAATGATTAATTAACTGTAATTAGACAAATGATTAATTAACTGTAATTAGACAAATGATTAATTAACGACAAATGATTAATTAACTGTAATTAGGAAAAGGCTAATGATTATTGGAATGACAAATGATTAATTAACTGTAATTAGGAGAAGGTTAATGATTCTTAATTATACTCTGTAACTGAAAGGAATGCGATTATTTCATAATGCTTTGTAACCAGGAAAAGAAGGCTACTGATTCTATGTAAAACAATCAATGAACATTTTTCTGTAATACTACATACTTGGTACAGAAATGTTCAATAACTGGGCTATGAATGCCACAAACTACTAATTAAGTCTGTAATTATCAATATTATGTGACTTGATGTCCTTCACATCATAAGCTGACTACCCTGAATTACTGCAATGTCCATTTGTCCTGTTTATCCTAGTGATCATGGAGCACTATCTTTGGCTTTGCACTAATTCTACGTTGGTGTGCCTTGTAAGAGTGTGGTGTTGACACGACATGCTGTCCACCACCATGAGCGATGAAGACATTATTATGGTCCCACTGTTTGGTGTACGTAATGTACTGCCAAAATGAAAACATGGAACATTACTACGACAGTTCAGTGTCTTGGCTACACTGATAAATTCTGATGGGAAAAGAACTTCAAGTTGTGTCACTTGGTGTTGTACTTCTGTGGAAAGATATGGACTTTCAGAGCAGCTGTGTGCAATCTAAAGTGCTACAACCATGATGCAATCCTTCCCTTTCCTATCCTGATTCTTGCCACATCACTTATGTCACTTGTCAACATAATATTTTTGCCAGTCTGTTCATTTGTTCTGAATATGCTAAAGAATTTTCAGTGCCTGTGCACTTTGTTATCTGTCAAATAATTTGTATATACTTTTCTGATTTGCTACTATGTTTTGTACTCACATTTTGTCTTTGTCTAATATATTTTGTACTTAGTGCGTGTGCACAACATTTACTTTATGTACTACATCTAATTATTCTTGCCAGTCTGTTTATTTGTTCTGCATATGCTAAAGAATTTTTTCAGTGCCTGTGCACTTTATTATCTGTCAAATAATTTGTATATACATTTTTCTGATTTGCTACTATGTTTTGTACTCACATTTTGTCTTTGTCTGATATATTTTGTACTTAGTGCGTGTGCACAACATTTAAATATTCTGTAAGTTGTAAAATTTTGTTAATTAAAGAAAAATTTTGCCGCGCTTGGCAAGTCCAAATGACTCACCATCGCTGCCAAATTTTTGCCCCCCCAGTGGAGGGTTATGAAACACGTATGTAACGCAGCAGCGATGGCGAGGCATTGTAGCATCTGTGACCAGAGAGTATGCGCTTGACCGCGCGAGTGTTGCGAGCGGTTCTCAGTCAGTAGTAGTCGTTGGCAGTACTCAGTAGTAGTCGTTGCGAGTCTGTAGCTCTGTCTAGTTGAGAGCAGTACTCAGTCTGTAGTCGTCATGCAGAGCGGTCGGTCAGTAGTAGCAGCCCAGTGCGGTTGTGTGATGTAGGCGGTCGGCAACACTGGTCAAGATGAGGAATAAGGTATACTGTTAATTAATATAATCATTAGATAATGAAAAATTTTATTTATTGTAATTATTCTCCAACAAGTCTCCCAATAATAATTTTTTATTTCAAAAGCATTTTCTCAAAAATTTAATTTTTTATTGAACTCAAGATTTCGTTGCACTTCCCATTTCATTCCACTTCTTTTGAAGAAAGATTCCACTAAAATCACAAAAAAAAAGAGAATATTATTATTTGCAATGCAGTTCCTCCAAGCGGTGCGCAACAACAAGAGCAGATATGTGACATCCATTTATTCTGAGGTAAGACTTTAATTCTGATTGTTTTACACAGGGCCAAAGACCGATATTTCGGTTTAATTGAATTTTCTTGTCACTGAATGGACTTTAATTTTTTGAAGGATTTATATTTGAGTCAGATTGCGAATTTCACATTTTTGTTGCCATTGTCAGTACATTTCATTGTGGGCAGGTTACGCATAGAGTAGTGTCCATTAGCATCCTTAAATAATATTGTTCATTCTTTTAAATTTTTGTGGGGAGGTTACACTGTCTCTTGTTGATGATCCAACGTTAAAATCTGCAGAAATTTGCGGAAGGGTTGCACTTCTGTCACGTTGAACGATTCTCTTCTGTCGTCGTTGGTCCGGTTCTTGCTGGATGTTTTTCCCGGCAGCAGCGATGTCGGAGATCTGGTGTTTTACCGGATTCCCGATATTCACGGTACACTCGTGAAATAATCGTACGGAAAAATCCCCTCTTCATCGCTACCTTGGAGATGCTGTGTCCCACGGCTCGTCCTCGCCGACAATAACACCACGTTCAAACTCACTTAAATCTTGATTACCTGCCTTTGTAGCAACAGTAACCGATCTAACAACTGCTCCACTTGTCATATATAGGCGTTGCCGACGGTAGCGCTGTATTCTGCCTGTTTGCATATCTCTGTATTTGAATACGCATGCCTATACCAGTTTCTTCGGCACTATAGTGTGTATTGCGCATTTTTGTAAAATTTTATAATAAACAGTAAATAATGAAGATTAATGGGATTTAGTCCCACAGATTGGGCTACAAAATCGTGGAAGAATGAATAATACGACGTCTGCTAGTAATCGAAAAGAAAACAAAGAACATTTGGAACTGAAGTGAACACGGACCGCATCTTTGGTAAATACTGTGAGCAACGCCGCCTTGACGATAGCTCGTGCGACAGTATGGGTATATGCACCGCGTGACGTTATTCGAACCGATTTTCCTCGGAAACGGCTGAGCGTTGTCTGTCAAAACAAGGGCCTTTAGTTTACTTACAACGAGTACTTTCTTATCCTAAATGGACTTTAAAATCCGTGACCCCAAGATAAGACTGTCTCTTTGTGAGCATAATTTAATCATCCTAATATGTGGTTCAAAATCATGAAATAAGGTCGTATACGTGGAAGAGACCAGGGGATACCGGAGGTTTCCTGTAAATTATGTTATGGTAAGACAGAGATTTCAACACAAGATTTTAAACTGAAAAACATTTGCAGGGGTATATGTGGACTCTGAAAATTATTTGTCGGTTATTAACTCCAGATTAGAACTGAAGAAATTGCAGAAAGGAAAGAAATTAAGGAGATGAGACCTGGGAAAACTGAAAGAACCAGAGGTTATTGAGAGTTTCAGATTGAGCATTAGGCAACGACTGACTAAAACAGAGGAAAGAGATACAAAAGAGACAGTGGGTAGCTTTGAGGGATGAAGCACTGAAGGAACCAGAGGATCAAATATATAAAAAGGAAGCCTTTATGTAATCCTTGAATGATTCAGGTGATATTCAGCTTAATTGAGTGCTGGAGAAAATGTATAAAAGAAACATTAACTGAAGCAGACGAAAGGTGATACGGACGTATAACAAATGAGATTAGCATAAGATGCAAAATGGGTAAGCAAGAAAGGTGAAAGTAAATTAAAGAGAGTCTCTCTTTACAGGTGAAACAGAGTCGAATACAATATTATAGAAAGAGAAGAGGAAGTGGATCAAGGTAAGATGGAGTATAGGATATTGCGAGAAGAATTTGACAGAGCAATGAAATACCAAAGCCGAAACAAATCCCCCGGAGTAGCCGACATTCGTTCAGAAATTTTGAGATCCTTAGTAGATCCGACTATGACAACACAGTTCCGCCTGTTGTGCAAGATATATGAGGCAGGCGAAATGCCGCCAGACTTCAACAAGAACGTAATAACAGGTATGCCAAAGAAGGCAGGTGCTGAGAAGTTTGAATATCACCGAACCAACAGTTTAGTAAGACATGATAGCAAAATACTGACACAAATTATATGCACAAGGATGGAAAAATCTAGCTGAAGGCGACCTCGGGGAAGACCAGATTTGGTGACGGAGAAATGTAAGAACACGAGAGGCAGTGCACACACTACAACTTTTTTTTAGAATGTCGAGTAAAGAAAGACAAATCTACAGTTATAACAGCTGCAGGATTAGTGCAAGCTTTTTACATTGTCAACTGGAATACACTCTTTGAAATGCTGCAGGAAGCAGAGAAAAGTCAAGTATAGCTGGTTCAGAAACTAGAGGGCATTTACGAGAATCGAAGGACACGGAAGGGCTACGGTGGTTGGGAAGGGAGTAAGACAGGGCTGTGAGGTATCCCCGATGTTATTCAGTGTGTACATTCCACAATCAGTGAAGGAAACCATAGAGCCATTGGGAATGGGAATAATAATTCTTAGCGGAGAAATAAAAATTTTGGGGTTTGACAAAGACGTGGTAATTCTGTCTGAGACGACAAAATACTTGGAAGACCAATTGAATAATATGGATAATGTTAAATGGCTTCTGCTTCTGCCCTGCGTGAGACGTGATATGAAGCGCATTAAGTTTACAATCTCGTCATAAAACCATTTGTTACCTGATACTTCTACTTTCATTAATTCCTTATTTCACTTAATGGACCTGGTATGGTCTGCATCTAAAAACGCAATCTTTACAAAAATGCAACTGATAACTTTACATCATTTAAATCGTTCAAAAATAGGGTCAGAGTACCACATCTACATTTACTTATGATGAATATTTCCTGTTACTTCGTAAATGCATGAACGATCTGGATGGGGTGGCCATACATAAGTCTTGGGCTTCTTTTAAATATTTCATATGAGTGATTAATTTGTCAAGTATATTTGACTTGATTCGAATATACGCCAAGAAACTACGCTTATCGACATAAGGAATACGCATGGTCTCTACTTTACACACAATTTAATTTATCAACATAACTATACTAAATAGCGATCGGGGAAGGCTGGGATATGTTCACGAAAAAACACGTGGTTGGCGATAGGAATCTCCTAATCACATGGTCGTTCACCGGGAAACAGAAATTAAAGCTATCCTTTATATCGATAGCCACTACGACACCCTCTACTTACTCGTCAGAGAAGTCCTAGCTCAAAGTAGAACAAGTTTCAAACTGGAAAAAATCTATTAACTTACACAACTTTAAAAGGAAAAAAGTATTTCACCCATGTAGGTATTCATTGTATTTTGTGATTTTACGAAGAGCATTCAATAAGTAATGCAACACATTTCTTTTTCTCGGCCAATCTCGGTTGAAAAGATCCGTGTTGGTTGTGGGACGTCCTGGAATATTCCCGCTTTAGCACCTATAGTTCCATGAAGTTCCTATAGGTGGTGGCGCCATACGTAGCTCTCAAAGTGTTCTCTGTAACTGAGGTGCGTTACAAGCCGAAAGCTGTCACTGGGTTTCTCTTGGTGGAAAACCGGAGGACTGATAGACGCTTGCAGAATGTCCACGGAGACCTGGCAGTGAACAAAAGCACGATGAGTCGTTGGACAAAGGCGTCTGTTGTCTTCGCAAGAAGCTCGCTCAAACACGTCCAATTTCCCGTGTTCCGGCCAGCCACGCACAGCTGCGATTCCTGAAATGTTGGAACGTGCGGACACTTGCATTCGAGGTGATCGAAGTCTCGTAGTCAAACACCTCGTTGCTCATCTGGACGTCCCTGCTTGTAGTACTGACATACTCGTCCACCACTTTTGGTACTCAAAAGTATGTGCCTGCCTCCTAACACAAGACCATAAAGAGCGACGGAGGACCATCTGTGCGGAATTGCTCGCGCGTTACGGGGCTGATAATGACGATTATTTGTCAAACATCATCACAGGCGATGAAACATGGGTTCATCACTTCAAACCGAAAAACAAAATGACAAACCTCTCCTCCGAATAAGAAGCTCAAAGCCTCACCCTCAGCCTGCAAACTCATGGCGACGGTCTTCTGGATCTCTGAAGAGATAATCTGTTTCATGTCCTTCCTCATACGGCAGCGGCCTTACCGCAGTGGATACACCGGTTCCCGTGAGATCACCGAAGTTAAGCGCTGTCGGGCGTGGCCGGCACTTGGATGGGTGACAATCCAGGCCGCCATGCTTTGTTGCCATTTTTCGGGGTGCACTCAGCCTCGTGATGCCAATTGAGGAGCTATTCGACTGAATAGTGGCGGCTCCGGTCACAGAAAACCATTATAACGACCGGGAGAGCGGTGTGCTGACCACGCGTCCCTCCTATCCGCATCTTCAACTGAGGACGACACGGCGGTCGGATGGTCCCGATGGGCCACTTGTGGCCTGAAGACGGAGTGCTTTCCTTCCTCATGATGCCATGATGAACTCTGAAGTGTACTGTGGTTACCTCAGGAAATAGAAATTCAGCTTTTTCGTCGCCACAAAAATTCAAACTAACTTCTCCTTCTCAGGGGCAGGCGTGTTGGGCCGAGGCAAGGCCGGGCGCCTTCTGCTGGCCACGGCCAAGGCGCGCAGCACCGTGCTCGCTGTGTGTGTGCACAGTGCAGCCAGAGCCCTCTCTCACCTGCCCACGAGGCCTCTGGAGCGCCGCCGAAGGCCAGCACAGCGCATAACCCTGCCCTGCAGCCCCGATCTCGTACCTTCCGACTTCCATCTGTTTCACCCAATGAGGAATGCTCTCCGCTGATGACTGGCAGGTTATGGACGCAGCAAGACGTTGGCACCGACGTCGACCAATAGAGTGATACCATGCGGGAATACGGCCACGAGCTGGTTAACGTGACTTTGCGCTCTCAGCGCTCTCCAGCGGCAGCTGTCTGTTTTCTTTGCGTCGCAGGCCATACAGTTTGTTCCCGAAAATGGATGCGAGTAGAATTTCTACATTAGATATACTAGAACGTATATTTCCTCTCTTGACTGTACACTAGGTATGTCGTTTTCTCTATGGTATATAAAAATCAGTATCCGTGAATGTGTAATAAGACAAAAAAGAAAGATTCATGCCCACTCAGTAAGTACGCCAGCTTATAAAAGTTCACCATATCAAACAAACTCGCTCCTGACAAAGAGTACACTGAGATTCGCATAACATCAGATATTACAGAAATTATTTCTATTAATTTCATATGACTGTCCCATAACCTTTTAGAAAACGCAAAGGTAAAAAAGGTCTTGTATACAGGAGGACACGAGTCGTCTACTGATTTACCCTCCGTTCTTGTGACGTGCCACCAAATCCAACTGCACAATGTAAGAAGTCTAATACTATCACCTACGTATTTTATCTTATGTTCTTCTAAAGGCTTTCTTCGCAGAAATGACACTGATACCCAAACAAGAACGACACGTTTTCATGAATCTCGACTGGGTCGTTGCCTTAAAACGGCTTACTCTCAAAACACTCGAGTTTTAACGCGAAAATAACTAAGTACGAAAATTCTTTAACCACCAGTACGATGTTTCCCGTCCTTTTATTGCAAAAAATTGTACTAGTAACTATTCGTGCTCGAGACATTCAATACGCTGGTGTGCTCAGGTACAGCATTTATTCAAAAAGTGTAACGTATAACATGAAAACAGCCGAATTTGGGCTTCTCCTGAACAGGGAAAATACAGTAATGCGTCTTGCTTTCTGTTTGTGACATAGGGAGAGCTCTTGTTTCTTATTAGTTCTGTTTTACGTGGCATATCGCTGAAATATCGCAGAACTATTTTGTGTTTCACGTGATGATAGGCTCCTCAACGTGTAATAGCAGAAAGTGACGTCACAAAGTTCGTAGAGCGCCACGTCGACATTAGTTCACACGTCCTGTGTGTCGAAGGCTTTACTCGGGACAGCCTAGCGAGGGAAACTCCAGTGTTGTGAAGACAACCCGTGCAAGAATTAACTGTGAGACAGATCCACCCCAAAGAATGGTTCTGGATTAAATGTGCCCATCAGTCTGAAATGCTTTAGAAGTTTTCAGCCCTAGCAGTGAAACTTAAGCTGGGGTAGTCGCATTTCTTTATTCAAAAGCCGGCCGCGGTGACCGAGCGGTTCTAGGCCTAGCGAGATTGCTACGATCGCAGGTTTGAATCCTGCCTAGGGCATGGATGTGTGTGATCTCCTTAGGTTAGTTAGGTTTAAGTAGTTCTAAGTTCTAGGGCACTGATGACCTCAGATGTTAAGTCCCATGGTACTCAGAGCCATTTGAACCATTTTATTCAAAAACATAGCTCTAGATAGAGGGTTTGCTAACAACTTTAATCGAAAGAATTATATGCACGGCTCTAAATTTATTACAAAAGTGTAAATTCAAAGAGAAAAAAAATTGTTGCACAATTAAACATTGATTAAGATGAACTGAGATAATTCAAATAATGTTTGGCCACGTTAATTGGTGAGAATTGAAATTAGTTAAACATTTCGTTTCCTTAGTGAATTTACTGTAATGGTGATTCTGTTGCTCAGAGGAGAGACTGAAGTTATCCACGTAACTGTGACAGTACAGTCGAACATGGGAAGGCTAAACGGAAGATGATGTTTTGTGCCTACGTTCTGTTCATACTAACTTCATAACGTGGTGGTGCTGTTAGTTACTCTCACTGTACTCGGTGATGTAACGTGTGCAGACCGCCTCTGGCATGGCTGGCTGCCACCAAATGCACGCCAAGAAGTGCTTTGCTGTGAACTTGAACATGGGACTCAGTCTGTCTCCACAGTAGAGGAGACCTGCCTTCGAAGTCTGCCGTCACTTCTACTTCCGCATCTGAGCCCAAGTCCCACCTTGTTCAATGTCTGAAACGTAGGTGTCAAGTGTCTGTTTGTGCCATCTGTGAGTAGTTATTGCACGTTGATGTCGAGCATAGGGGGTGTTCACATTAATGTGATTGGACCAGGTAGCTTTGTGGGGTCATTTTGTAGCTGTGGGAAGGCAGAAAAATTGAAACAATTAAGCACTGAATGTGGCGAGATAGCTGGAATTATTTACGTCGTAAGTTCGAGATGATTGCATTACTTACAGTTATTTAAAATCATAGCATTAATCTTGGTGCATAAATCATTCTGGAAAGCTTTCTTTACGTTACAATTTTTATTTATCCACACGCAAATTGAGCGGCTGCAGTTATTTTGCAGTGTTCCACATCTGTGGTGGATGAATGTTTTATGATTTTTATGTCTTTTCGATCTCCTTTCTTCCGAACCATAAGAAATACACCACTTTGTAGTTGTAGAGAAGTGATTTACATTGCAAATATTAGTAAACAGTATTGTAAGTTTCCTTTGTATATCTTTTCTCACAGTTTTCCGTGATTTCGCAAAATCGCTTAAGGAAAATGTACATCACTACATTTCTGTATCCAAGGATAAGGGATAAACATTGACTGGACAGTGGATGACCGAAAACGAGTGTTTGGGAGTGAAGAATCACACTACACCCTGTGGCAGTTCGCTGGTTAGGTTTGGGTATATCGAATGGCTGGAGAATGTTACCTGCCATCACGTGTAGTGGCAACAGCGAAGGACAGAGGAGGTGGGGTTACTGTGTGATACTCTTATTGTGCACAGGTAGAGTCTAAATGTGGAAGAACACGAACTTATTTTACAGCATTGTGTCCTGCGGACAGTAGAGGAACAGTTTGGAGACTACGACTGCTTGTATCACCGTGACAGCGCAGCTTGTCATGAAGGAGCATTTTAACACAATGGTTTGTAGACAATAACATTGCTAAAATGGGCTGGCTTGGCCTGAGGTCTGACCAGAATCCAATGGAACACTGTTGGGATGAATCAGAACGTCGACTTTGCTCCAGGTTCCAGCGCCCAAAATCAGCATCTCCTCTGGTCTTGGCTCTTGGGGAATAATGGCCTTTCATTCGTCCACAGACGTTCAGACACCGCACTGAAAATGTGCCCAGAAGAATTAAGGCTGTCATAAATCCGAAGGTTGGACTCACCCCACTTAATGTCCACTAACAAGTATCTGAGTATATTTGATTGGATGGTGCATTTAACAGGAAGTGACCTTCAGATGTTGCTGTGTTCACCGATCTATTTGGACACAGCTTGTGAGAAATACTGCATGTTGTAAATGAAAATATTAAAATTTCTGGGTCAATAATAAATTTTTTGTCCGTCGTTAAAAGTTCCGAGATGATAAATAAAAGTCTTGTGAGTGACGCAATAAAATAAGAGAAATCTGAGCTCGCTCGGAAAGATTTAAGTGCTCGTTTTTCCCACACGCTGTTCGAGGGTGGAACGGCAGAGAAATAGCTTGAAGGCGATCCGATGAGCTCTTTGGCAGGTACTTAAGTGTGAATTGCAGAGTAATAATGTAGATGTACAGGGTGATGCATTGATCGTGACCGGGCCAAATATCTCACGAAATAAGCGTCAAACGAAAAAACTACAAAGAACGAAACTTGTCTAGCTTGAAGGGGGAAACCAGATGGCGCTATGGTTGGCCCGCTAGATGGCGCTGCCATAGGTCAAACGGATATCAATTGCGTTTCTTTAAATAGGAATCCCCATTTTTTATTACATATTCGTGTAGTACGTAAAGAAATATGAATGTTTTAGTTGGACCACTTTTTTCGCTTGGTGATAGATGGCGCTGTAATAGTCACAAACATATGGCTCATAATTTTAGACGAACTGTTGGTAACAGGTAGGTTTTTTAAATTAAAATACAGAGCGTAGGTACGTTTGAACAATGTGATACATGTACCTTTGTGAACTTATCATTTCTGAGACCGCATGCTCTTACAACGTGATTGCCTGTAAATACCACATTAATGCAATAAATGCTCAAAAAGATGTCCGTCAGCCTCAATGCACTTGGCAATACGTGTAACGACATTCCTCTGAACAACGAGTAGTTCGCCTTCCGTAATGTTCGCACATGCATTGACAATGCGCTGACGCATGTTGTCACGTGTTGTCGGTGGATCACGATAGCAAACATCCTTCAACTTTCCCCACAGAAAGAAATCCGGGGACATCAGATCCGGTGACCGTGCGGGTCATGGTATGGTGCTTCGACGACCAATCCACCTATCATGAAATATGCTATTCAATACCGCTTCAACCGCATGCGAGCTATGTGCCGGACATCCATCATGTTGGAAGTGCATCGCCATTCTGTCATGCAGTGAAACATCTTGTAGTAACATCGGTAGAACATTACGTAGGAAATCAGCATACCTTTTAGATTGCCATCGATAAAATGGGGGCCAATTATCCTTCCTCCCATAATGCCGCACCATACATTAACCCCCGCAAGGTCGCTGACGTTCCACTTGTCGCAGCCATCGTGGATTTTCCGTTGCCCAATAGTACATATTATGGCGATTTTGTTACTGCTCTTGGTAAATGACGCTTCGTTGCTAAACAGAACGCGTGCAAGAAATCTGTCCTCGTCCCTTAATTTCTCTTGTGCCCAGTGCCAGAACTGTACAGGACGTTCAAAGTCGTCGCCATGCAATTCCTGGTGCATAGAAATATGGTACGGGTGCAATCTGCGTTGATGTAGCATTCTCAACACCGACCTTTTTGAGATTCCCGATTCTCGCGCAATTTGTCTGCTACTGATTTGCGGATTAGCCGCGACAGCAGCTAAAACACTTACTTGGGCATCATCATTTGTTGCAGGTCGTGGTTGACGTTTCACATTTGGCTGAACACTTCCTGTTTCCTTAAATAACGTAACTATCCGGCGAACGGTCCGGACACTTGGATGATGTCGTCCAGGATACCGAGCAGCATACATAGCACACGCCCGTTAGGCATTTTGATCACAATAGCCATTCATCAACATGATATCGACCTTTTCCGCAGTTGGTAAACGGTCCATTTTAACACGGGTAATGTATCACGAAGCAAATACCGTCCGCACTTGCGGAATGTTACGTGATACCACGTACTTACACGTTTGTGGCTATTAACAGCGGCATCTATCAGAAAGCGAAAAAAGTGGTCCAACTAAAACTTTCATATTTATTTACGTACTACGAGGTGCATTCAAGTTCTAAGGCCTCCGATTTTTTTTCTCCGGTCTGGAAAGAGATAGAAACAGGCGCATTGTTTTAAAATGAGGCCACGTTCATTGTCAATACGTCCCAGAGATGGCAGCACCGTATGGCAGACGGAATTTTACCGTTAGCGGCGAGAATGAGAACTGTTTTAAATACTTAAAATGGCGACGTTTTCCTTACTTGAACAGTGCGCAATCATTCGTTTTCTGAATTTGCGTGGTGTGAAACCAATTGAAATTCATCGACAGTGGAAGGAGACATGTGGTGATGGAGTTATGGATGTGTCGAAAGTGTGTTCGTGGGTGCGACAGTTTAATGAAGGCAGAACATTGTGTGACAACAAACCGAAACAACCTCGGGCTCGCACAAGCCGGTCTGACAACATGATCGAGAAAGTGGAGAGAATTGTTTTGGTGGATCGCCGAATGACTGTTGAACAGATTGCCTCCAGAGTTGGTATTTCTGTGGGTTCTGTGCACACAATCCTGCATGACGACCTGAAAATGTGAAAAGTGTCATCCAGGTGGGTGCCACGAATGCTGACGGACAACCACATGGCTGCCCGTGTGGCATGCTGCCGAGCAATGTTGACGTGCAACGACAGCATGAATGGGACTTTTGTTTCGTCGGTTGTGAGACAATGGATGAGACGTGGATGCCATTTTTCAATCCAGAAACAAAGCGCCAGTCAGCTCAATGGAAGCACACAGATGCACCGCCACCAAAAAAATTTCGGGTAACTGCCAGTGCTGAAAAAATGATGGTGTCCATGTTCTGGGACAGCGAGGGCATAATCCTTACCCACTGCGCTCCAAAGGGCACTACGGTAACAGGTGCATCCTACGAAAATGTTTTGAAGAACAAATTCCTTCCTGCACTGCAACAAAAACGTCTGGGAAGGGCTGCGCGTGTGCTGTTTCACCAAGACAACGCACCCGCACATCGAGCTAACGTTACGCAACAGTTTCGTCGTGATAACAACTTTGAAGTGATTCCTCATGCTCCCTACTCACCTGACCTGGCTCCTAGTGACTTTTGGCTTTTTCCAACAATGAAAGACACTCTCCGTGGCCGCACATTCACCAGCCGTGCTGCTATTGCCTCAGCGATTTTCCAGTGGTGAAAACAGACTCCTAAAGAAGCCTTCGCCGCTGCCATGGAATCATGGCGTCAGCGTTGTGAAAAATGTGTACGTCTGCAGGGCGATTACGTCGAAAAGTAACGCCAGTTTCATCGATTTCGGGTGAGTAAATTAGAAAAAAAATCGGAGGCCTTAGAACCTGAATGTACCTCGTACACGAATATGTAATAAAAATGGGGGTTCCTATTTAAAAAAAAAAAAAAAACGTAGTTGATATCCGTTTGACCTATGGCAGCGCCATCTATGGGGCCAACCATAGCGGCATCCTGTTTCCTCCTTCAAGCTAGACGTGTTTCGTTGTTTGTAGTTTTTTCGTTTGATGCTTATTTCGTGAGATATTTGGCACGGTAACTATCAATCGACCACCCTCTATACAAGAAAATGGTTGACATCAAGCGGGTAAGGCTGCAGGGCAGGGTTATGCGCTGTGCTGGCCTTCGGCGGTGCTCCAGAGGGCTCGTGGGCAGGTGAGAGAGGGCTCTGGCTGCACTGTGCACACACACAGCGAGCACGGTGCGGCGCGCCTTGGCCGTGGCCAGCGGAAGGCGCCCGGCCTTGCCTCGGCCCAACACGCCTGCCCTTGAGCCGCCAACTGCGCAGTTGGGGACGCTGAACCTCGCGACTCTGCAGGCACCAGCCGCGTCTGATAGTGCCGCGCAGCGCACCGCATCGCACCATACCACACCGCACTGTAGATCTGGTGCCACGTGTCGGCCTGCCGGTGAGCTTGCTTCATACAGTAATTCGAGTCTTCGTCTGTGGTGTTCGGCTTGTAATTGCTCGTCCGGTTCTGCAAAATTGAACCATTGGCACGAGAGGAGACCTTCCAGACTGCTCTGCCCTCTTCGAATTTCTTCTTATTGGGTTTGTGCGTGAGTTCGTAGCGTTTTTCCGTAATTTAATCAACACAACAGATACACGCAACAGAGGCCTTAGCCTTCAATGATATATTCACCTTAATTATTTACAACGATCTGTCAACGTTGGGGAACTTACCGATTCCGTGACTGTAAAAATAGCATGGTTTTGAGGCGAAGAATTCGTCGAGCCATTTTCGGAGCGCATATTCGTCCGGAAAGGAAGTCCCTTGAAGGTTGATCGATAGAGAGAGAAGAAGGAGAAGATCTGAGTGCGGTAGATCAGGTGAATAAGCTGGGTGCAGAATGGCTTCGCAACACGACACCTGCAGGGCCTATAGTGTTTTTTGTCAGTCTAGCAGAATGCGGGCAGGCGTTATTGTAGATTAGCATCACTTCAGGCAGTCTTCCTGGTTGTTTCTCTTGGATTACGTCTCCAAGACGTCTGAGTTGTTGACAGTAAATTTCAACAGTGATGGTTACACCTCGGGGAAGCAATTCGTAGTACACCACATCGTCGATGTTCCACCAGCTCTATAACATTATTTTTTGTGGATGTGCGCAGGTCTTTGTACGCGGATTTGCTGCTTTGCTTGGGCTCAAGAATTCCTTTCTTTTCCTCGTGTTAGCATAAAGGCACAATTTCTCGTCACCAGTAACGATACAGCCCAAGAATTTGTGGTGTTGTTCACGAGCCAATTGATGACGAGCAAACAGAGGTGCACATACAGCCGACCGCGAATTTTTGTGATTTTGACTTACAGCATGTGATACCCATACGACCAATCTTTATACGTTCCCCACTGCATGCAAATGTCGCATGGTGGTGGAATGGTCACAGTTCAACACATTTCCCAGTTCTCGAGTGCAGTGGCATGCATCATTGAGAATCAATGCGTTTAAGCGACCTTTATCCAACACAGAGGGTCTTGTTGAACATGGAAGGTCACTAATGTCAAAGCGATTTTCCTTAAAAGGAGAAAACCATTTTGTACATCTACATCTACATCTACATCCATACTCCGCAAGTCACCTGACGGTGTGTGGTGGAGGGTACCTTGGGTACCTCTGTAGGTTCTCAAAAATGGTTCAAATGGCTCTGAGCACTATGGGACTTAACTTCTGAGCCGCCAACTGCGCAGTTGGGGACGCTGAACCTCGCGACTCTGCAGGCACCAGCCGCGTCTGATAGTGCCGCGCAGCGCACCGCATCGCACCATACCACACCGCACTGTAGATCTGGTGCCACGTGTCGGCCTGCCGGTGAGCTTGCTTCATACAGTAATTCGAGTCTTCGTCTGTGGTGTTCGGCTTGTAATTGCTCGTCCGGTTCTGCAAAAATGAACCATTGGCACGAGAGGAGACCTTCCAGACTGCTCTGCCCTCTTCGAATTTCTTCTTATTGGGTTTGTGCGTGAGTTCGTAGCGTTTTTCCGTAATTTAATCAACACAACAGATACACGCAACAGAGGCCTTAGCCTTCAATGATATATTCACCTTAATTATTTACAACGATCTGTCAACGTTGGGGAACTTACCGATTCCGTGACTGTAAAAATAGCATGGTTTTGAGGCGAAGAATTCGTCGAGCCATTTTCGGAGCGCATATTCGTCCGGAAAGGAAGTCCCTTGAAGGTTGATCGATAGAGAGAGAAGAAGGAGAAGATCTGAGTGCGGTAGATCAGGTGAATAAGCTGGGTGCAGAATGGCTTCGCAACACGACACCTGCAGGGCCTATAGTGTTTTTTGTCAGTCTAGCAGAATGCGGGCAGGCGTTATTGTAGATTAGCATCACTTCAGGCAGTCTTCCTGGTTGTTTCTCTTGGATTACGTCTCCAAGACGTCTGAGTTGTTGACAGTAAATTTCAACAGTGATGGTTACACCTCGGGGAAGCAATTCGTAGTACACCACATCGTCGATGTTCCACCAGCTCTATAACATTATTTTTTGTGGATGTGCGCAGGTCTTTGTACGCGGATTTGCTGCTTTGCTTGGGCTCAAGAATTCCTTTCTTTTCCTCGTGTTAGCATAAAGGCACAATTTCTCGTCACCAGTAACGATACAGCCCAAGAATTTGTGGTGTTGTTCACGAGCCAATTGATGACGAGCAAACAGAGATGCACATACAGCCGACCGCGAATTTTTGTGATTTTGACTTACAGCATGTGATACCCATACGACCAATCTTTATACGTTCCCCACTGCATGCAAATGTCGCATGGTGGTGGAATGGTCACAGTTCAACACATTTCCCAGTTCTCGAGTGCAGTGGCATGCATCATTGAGAATCAATGCGTTTAAGCGACCTTTATCCAACACAGAGGGTCTTGTTGAACATGGAAGGTCACTAATGTCAAAGCGATTTTCCTTAAAAGGAGAAAACCATTTTGTACATCTACATCTACATCTACATCCATACTCCGCAAGTCACCTGACGGTGTGTGGTGGAGGGTACCTTGGGTACCTCTGTAGGTTCTCAAAAATGGTTCAAATGGCTCTGAGCACTATGGGACGTAACTTCTGAGGTCATCAGTCCCATAGAACTTAGAACTACTTAAACCTAACTAACCTAAGGACATCACACACATCCACGCCCGAGGCAGGATTCGAACCTGCGACCTTAGCGGCAGCGCGCTTCCAGACTGTAGCACCTAGAACCGCACGGCCACTCCGGCCGGCGTCGGTTTTCCCTTCTATTCCAGTCTCGTATTGTTCGTGGAAAGAAAGTTTGTCGGTATGCCTCTGTGTGGGCTCTAATCTATCTGATTTTATACTCATGATCTCTTCGCGAGATATACATAGGAGGGAGCAATATACTGCTTTACTCCTCGGTGATGGTATGTTCTCGAAACTTTAACAAAAGCCCGTACGTAGCTACTGAGCGTCTCTCTTGCAGAGTCTTCCACTGGAGTTTATCTATCATCTCCGTAACGCTTCGCGATTGCTAAATGATCGTGTAGCGAAGCGCGCTGCTCGCCGTTGGATCTTCTCTATTCTATCAACCCTATCTTGCCGTGCTCTGTCCAGTGGCATTAGCCCATACATGGCGCAGATATTTTTGGCTGCCTTCACTGCTGTCACCCATCTACTGTATTCAAACAGAAGAATATGTCGGAAATGTTCCGATTTCTCCACTCGGCACTCCATTTTCTAGCGTCCACAGCTCCATTCACAATCTCCAAATGACAAAAAGTCAACTCAAATAGCAAAAGTGAACTACAAATAAAGAATGGCAATTGATAAATAAATCGATAACAGTCAGAACACCAACATGCAAAACAAAAACGCCACGAACTTGTGGACCAGCCTAATACTGTACTTACAGGAGTTGGATCTCATTGCCCAGACAACAGGTCTCTGAAACAGAACGGCGAATTTCTCGAAGAAACTCGAAAACATCGCTTTTGAAGATTAGAAGGTTTTAGAGCGCTGTTAACTACAAAACATTCATAAATTGTTATCGTGGGCGCCAGCAGCTGTGCACGTACCTTAAAGGGCTGGTAGTCGTAACGTTACTAGTTCGAATCTCGCTTGTAACAACATTTTTTACTGTTATTTAAATTGAATACTTATTAACAAACATAAATTTCAACTAACAAATTCTGCATCATATTTTTTGATGAAATAACGTGATGATCATCACCATGGCACGAAATGGCCAGTGTTCACAGCAAATTAAAATTTGGTGCAACGATGCAAAATGTCAAAATAATAGAAAATAAAAGACTGTTTCTGGAGACTGAACAGTATTATCGATGTATGTAATGTATTTTTTTTCACTAAACAGTGAGGCATTGCGCATGTCTGTATAAAATGTTAATTTATTTTCGTACAACCAGTAATTAAAAATACGAAATCTTATTAAATACGATTTAACATTTATTAATCAACATAAGTATTTGTTAAATTCTTGGGATTACAGCTTGACAACATATTCAACTGGGAGGAGCATATCGCAGAACCACTGAAGCGCTTTAATAAATATCTATTAGTAGCGTCAGTTTTGTCAGACCTAGATGATACAATAAAGCTGGCGTACTACGATTACTTTTGAAAGGTTTGCATATTACTGGAGATTGTAGTTTGTGTATCATGAGAGATGGCAGTTTTGCTTTGGAAACTCTATTATTCTGAGCGTCTTTGGAAGCCTGTAACATGAGTGATATGTTACTCTTTGGCTACCACAGGTTGTAGTAGTAGAAGTAGTAGTAGCAGAAGTAGATAGAGAGAGTGAGAGTGAGTCGACTGCGAGAGAGAGGGTATTGTGTGGTCAGTGAGTGTGGAGCTTTCATGGCGGACATGCTGAATAGAGAATGAATTTTGTTTGAAATGCTCTCTGATGTGACTGAGGATAGAAGTAGATGTTAAGGTTATTTCATAGAGAAACGGCTCATTCCGGGAAAAGAGTTCTTATTTGCTGCAAGCGCTAGCCGTGTAATCATTGTAGTGTAAAGACTCCATTTTGTTCAACAATGTCTATGTACTGGTATCCAAGGCAAGCTTTAGGTCACGTGTTCATAAATCTAACTATTCATCACCATCCACTTTCAGTTACACGCATTTTACGAGTATAAGAAATTCAAGAGTAAAATTTGTAGCTCAAGTACCATTCGTCTCAGTCAGTTTTCATTGTTCATGATAATGCAAAGGAAAATCGAAGTCTCAGGTTAGTACGATTGATTTCTATGTCATTAAAAGGATTTTAATATCTGTTAAATTTAAAGCAACCTTTTTATTCTCTTGCAAACATTTCAGTAAGTTTATCCTCACACTTTGAATGTAAATCCCAGTAAATACTGTACTGTCGTGGACAGCTAACCGTATTTTTGGAAAGATAGCAGATTTTCATTTGGGAACAAAACTTAAAGTAAAGAGTAAGGCAATTAGCCGCACAGTGATTTATTTCAGGTATATGCAGGTCAACATATATGCAATTAAGCAGACAGACGAGAGCTGGGTTATCCATTGTGGGTAAAAATCAGTCGTAGTGCCTAAACGAACCTCTTGAGATGGAATTATTACGGAAGTACATCCATTTGTAAAACTCTCATATAATTCATTAGAGGCGTTTTCTAAAAGCCAGTGGGGGAGTATTGGATGAGGAAACTATTCTGTTTATTATTGACAGCCATTCTTTGTATTCAGTTTCATTTGCAGACAAATTCAGTTTAGAGTAACTGGCACCTCACACAGTGAGAGTAATTTACATACTTAATGTTCATATTCAAAAGTAGGGTAGCAAAGGCTATTCTAAATCAGAATACATGGGCAACACTGAAATTAGAATTCAAAAGTCACGCAGGTTTGTGTTTTTTTAGATAATAAATTTCACTTTCATCCCATAATGTTACATGTGATTATTTTTTGGGGTAACTTATCAAACCAAACTAAACTTTTCAGATTCCAAAGACGCATAATAAGAATAATTTGTGGCAAGAACTCAAGAATACCCCTGCAGAGGCCTGTCTAGGAAATTATGGATACTACCTACTGATTTCCAATGTATTTTCATTCCTCAATGACATTTGTCATTGAAAGTATGTCTCTTTTTTCAAACAAACAGCTACGGTTGTGAAATCAATCTAGAAATAAGAAAAATCTTCTCAAAGATTTAAAGTCTCTTACTTTGGTCCAGAAAGGCGTCCATTACTGAGAGACAAACTTTGTCAGTAACTTGCCAGCACACATAAAAGGTTTAACTACTAACAAAGTTGTGTTTAAAAGAAGCCTAAAGGATCTGTTGGTGGAAAGCTCCTTCTACTCCAGTGATGAATTTCTTAGTAGAACAATTCAAGTGTGTGTGTTACTAATAAGATTAAATAATGGTAGTATTAATACAATCATACTTCTGTACAAATTATGTGCAGTAATGCGAAGAATTGGAAATAAGTGGTGTAAAATGGTTTTTTATTTGATGATCTGTGGCTACAGTACCCTAAGAATTATCATATGCAATTTTTTTGGAAGTTTGTGGTAAATTCCTATAGGACCAAACTGCTGAGATCATCGGTCTCTTAGACTTACACATACTTAATCTAACTTAAACTAAATTGCACTAAGGTGAACATACACACCCATGCCCGAGGGGGACTCGAACCTCTGATGTGGGATGCTGCTCGAATCGTGGCAAGGCGCCTCAAACAGAGCAGCTACCCCATGCGACTTATCATATGCACCTCAGTGTATTGAACAGTCATATGTTTTGTGAAAAGTTATTTGTTACCTTTTAAATAAAGATACATTTAAGATTCTTTTTCCACTTCGTCCACAACTATGAGAATCTTTTCAGTTAGAAACTGTGGAAGGTGCATAAGCACCTTTTTTTGCTTTATAAATGTTTATTGTGCTTTCTTGTTTTTCTGTCATCTTCTACATCATGGACGATCTCCTCAGTATGGATCCATTGGAATGAAAGTTATCTAATTCTCTTTTCTTTTTGCTTGTGCCTTTGTCCCACAGTTTTCGCAGTGTCAGCATTATTACAATCGGATTTGGCATGGTTAATCTGAAGGAGTGTCTGGATGTCCTTCCTACCACCACCCCGTACCCCCTAGATGGAATCAGTGTACCCCGGCTGTCTGCATCTAGTGTAAATCATGAAATAGTGCGAATGTGTATCAAACGTCTGCGAGTCGTTTAACTGAGGTGGGACGTGGGGACCAGCCCGGTATTCACCTAGTGGGATGTGGAAGACCGCCTAAAAGCCACATCCAGGCTGGCTGCCACACTGGCACTCGTTAATCCACCGGGCGGATTCGATCCGGGGCCGGCGTGCCTACCCGAGTCCAGGAAGCAGTGCATTAGCACTCTCTGCTAACCTGGCGTATCAGCGAAAGATATCTAATATGGGATTTAAATGAAAGTAAAAAGAAATGTTACTACTAGCAAGATTCGAACCAGCTGCTTCACGACTATCAGAGTTTTATGTTCAGCGTTCAGCTCCGAGTATTCTGTTCACTGTTTCTAAACGCTTTATATTTAACAGGGGTCAGAAATCTTCTAATCCTGAAACGCAATTTTTTGGCGTCGTTTTGGTTTAGGCTACTGATATCCAGGCAGTGACACTGAAATTCTGTTGGTAGGAATAAAATCGAAGAGGGTAAAGCAGTTCGTAAGATCCCCATGTTAGGCACTAGGATGTAACCTCAAATGAACTCCACGTTCGTGTTACAGAGGTAGTCCACTAACGATCTGTAAAAATGACACAGGAAGTAACGTATATGCTTCTTGCTGGAAAATGTGGTTGTCAGTAGACGGCGGTAACACAAATGGGATAAAGAAAATATAGCTGTTGTTTCAAAGATGGCAAACGTGCCGCGACCTAGGAAGGGCAATATCAAGAGTATTAATAAAATGAGGCCCACCGCACTCTTAAATGTCGATTACAGGATCAGTGCCGGGGCGGATAAAGAGCAAGATTTAAAGAAAAACTCTGGCGAGAGCCATACCCGACCGAATCATAATTTCTACCGTCTACGTCTTCCGCTACATAATTAGAGCCTTTGCACAGAGAAATGTTTGAAGGCCCTTTTGTTTTTGACTTAGAGAAGGCATACGATCTCATCTGTCAAAAATATCTCTACAAAACCATGCAGAAAATGGGTTATAGAGCACGGTTAATGAAATTAATGAAAGTGATCACTGTAGACGTTTCTTTACGGGCCCTGATCAGTCAACACTCCGTTAGTTCCATGTCTCATGGATAATTTTTGCGATAAATTGTAGTGATGTGGAACGTGTCATTTTATATTGATATCATAAATTATTTTGTAATTATGCGTAAATGATAATGATTTACAAGTGAGTGTTTTTTATAAAAAAAAAAGAGACACACAGATGTAAGATAGTAATTACAACCCGCGAAAACGTATGGCAATAACAATTTTTTCTACAGAATTGGAGGAGTTTTCAAGGAGAAACTTTTTCAGTTTGTTTTCACATTTTACCTTCCTGTGTCTCAGTCATTTTATATCACTGTGGAAATGCAGTATTTTTGGTTACAGTATTGTGCACCCATTTTTGTGTTAAAGACAACCTTATATGGAATAATGAATGTCATTTTAACTTTTGGTATTGTAATTATCTACATCATTGTTCCTTTTGAACTGCAGTGGATTATTGACGACAAATTTCATCATAGACAAAATGCCCAATTCTTTAAACAGATTTCCATAACGTTATCGTGGATGAGCAGCACATCTTATTCTTATAGCGTGCTTTTGAGCTTTTCTTTCTTAAAGATGTGTTACCCAGAAGTTATTGCAGATCACATTATTGAATGAAAATATGCAAAATATGTCAACTTACTGATTCGTCTGTCCATAAGAATTGCAATGATTTAAGGTGCAAATGTGGCTGAACTAAGTTGTTTTAAGGATATCCAAAACGTCCTTTTTCCACTGTAAATTCTCATCGATATGGACACCTAACAATTTCTAAGTTTTCACACTATTTATTACTTCCTCACCATCTGTTACACTTATAATTGGTGTAGTATTTCTAGATGTGCAGAACCGTACATTTTATGTCTTTTTAAAATTGAGCATAGGACCATTCGTAGAAAACTAGTCAACGACACGTGTAAGAACACTGTTTACCGTTTCTTCTGTTGCTGTATTGATTATAATACTAATGTCATCCGCAAAAGAACTAATTGTGCTTTATGTATATTAGACAGAATATGGTTTACATATGTGAGGAAGTATGGCGGCCCTGAGATTGAGCGTTGGGGAATCCCATACGTGATTTCTCGCTAGTCAGAATATCTCCGGATTACATTCTTTGAGTTACTACCTACAGATTTTTGTATTCTTTTGGGTGAATGTGATCTTGTCCCTTGGTTGGCTATACCCTCTGTCCCACAAAACATCATGTTATCTAAGAAATATTGTGATACATACAGTCAAACGCCTTAGATAGATCGCAGAAAATACCAACCGGGGCTATTTTTTTATTTAAGGCTTGAAAAATATGTTGTGTGAACATATAAATGACATTCCCAGAGGAGCAACTCTTCTGTAATCCAAACCTGATTTGCCTTGCCGAGAGTATTATTGTACCAGAGAGGCTGTGTTATTTCTGTGGCTGCCGTTGGTGGGCCATCGTCATTGGATGGAAAGGGATTTTTCCCGCACATGGGCTGAAGAGGAGTTATTAATTAAAATTCTTCCTGCTGCTATTGGTGGTCTGTCGTCATGCCCACAGAGGTGGCTACCTGGACGTTGTTTGTAATGGTACAGTGCACCGCGGCCGCGCATTCACTACATTAATAGCGGGATGTAAGTGAGGTAATCGAGTTATGTCTTCCATCAAACTATTTTAAATTCAGAGGAGAACTTTATGAACAGCCTGACTGTGTTGCCATGGCTTCACCATTATCGTCAGTAGCAACTGACCATTTTTATGGACCTTTTCAAGCAACAGTCAATAAATAATGCTCCTTTAAAGCCTTCCTCCTAGCTACGCTCTGTGGATGACATATTTGTCGTATGGCCACAAGACAATGAAGAGCTACACGAGTTCCACAAGTTGTTACATGAGATTCATCACAAAATCAACTTCACCTTGGAGAGTGAGAGTGAGATCGGTCTCCCGTGCCTACATGTGTTGGTATATAGAAGATCTGACATCACTCTAGGACACATAGTGTACAGCAAGGCTACCACACAAATAGCTATTTAGATGCCACTTCGTACCATCACGCAGTCCAGAAGCTAGCAATGCTGAACACTTTGTCTTCAACATATCAAGGGCAACAACAGCTTGATGTGTGATCTGAGGTTTTCCCGGCGTACAGAAATCTTGAAAAATTCTCGGGTATTCAGCCAGGTAGCGTCGTCCGAAAGGTGCAAGATTTCGGCAAGCCGACTTCTTGCCATCCTCGGGCGTTCTTGGTGTCTTGGTGTCAAACACCAAGAATTCTACAGGAAACTGGGTACAGACCCCTTTCTTCATTCAAAACAAAATTAAGACTTTTTCCGACGCAAGAGGGATGTATCGGATTACCTTCACACTGCAGGCGTTTATGAAATGACGTGTGGGTGCGGAAAAGTTCATGTAGACGAAACAGGACGGACTGTTGTTAACTTCAGCAGAGAGGATGACTACAGGCTTCCGCATTCGTGGCATCCCGTCATCAAGGAAGTGAATACGCGAACGCGGTGTGTGACCAGTACCAACAACGTCCACGAAACCGCCGCTGCGGACAATAATACTAAAAAAATTCCCCCTCTCTTGCGCTGCCCGTTTCTCTTTCTTTGCTATGACGGCGGCTCACCAATGACAGAAGGAGCAATTTTAACCAACAACTCTTCTCCATCATAAGCGCGGGAAAACTCCCTTTTGTAAGAGTACTCAACACTGGTCTTTGACAGTCTCCAATCAACCATGGACACTACAATACCCTAAAGAATATCCCAGAAGAGGGGTCGAAACGTCCATCCTACAGAAGAAATATGGCGCGGCCTAACAATCCAGAATGAGTTACCTTCAGGTACATTTTGCTTTTCCTTTCGTAAGGTACTTTAATTCCTCTAGTTATCCGTGGTTTATTCACACGGGTGTTTAATACCCTTTCTAATTGGCTTATGGGGTAAACATTTTTCAAATAATGCTATGAATTTATCATGAAATATATTAAATTTTATGTCAGCATTTGATTCATTATAAATTGCATCCCAGATCATCTCTTGTAAACTATTCTTATAAACATATGGAGGTACCTACCTTCATTTGTATCGGTTCTAGTAGAACAATAAGGCCCAAGTTTTTTTAACTATCTCTTTTATTGTACTGAAACTCAAGAATTTGAAGTTAACTAATGCAGATGCGTAATTTAATCATTATTAGCAGTACCTTCAAATTATTTACATTATACAAAGAATTAGTAATAATAACATGGCAGAAGGGCCGAATATAACAACAAACGTTTTGTACCTACAAGAAGATTTTTTTTCACACAATGTAAATTGTGAACATTTAGTTGCTGTGTTAAACATTGTCTGAACTGTTACTAGATGTAAGAAGGTGAAATTAAACAGCAGAATTGCAACAGTTGCTACAGAATTTATGTTCTTTCTTAAAATAAGAATTTCCCGTGTGTTACAAGAAAATGAACACGCTTATTTATGATAATGATCTGAATGATTTGTTGCCAGCCGCTGTGGCCGAGCGGTTCTAGGCGCTTCAGTCCGGAACCGCGCTGCTGATATGGTTGCAGGTTCGAATCCTACCTCAGGCATGGATGTATGTGATGTCCTTAGGTTAGTTAGGTTTAAGTAGTTCTAAGTCTCGGGGACTGATGACCTCAGATGTTAAGTCCCAAAGTGCTTACAGCCATTTGCCCCATTTGAATGATTTGTTCAAATTTTTTTGTTGATTATGTGGTCTGTCTAATTTCTGTTAATTGAATGTATACATGTGAAACTAGAAGTGAAATGTAGAACACATAATTTCCCTTCCATATACTTAAAATAATAATAATAATAATAATAAATCCCGTGGAGGCCCGGGAAAAGAATAGGCCTCCGGTATGTTCTGCCAGTCGTAAAAGGCGACGAAAAGAACAAACCATTAATAGGGCTAACCCCCCTTTTAGTGTGATTAGTTGGTTCAGGATAGAACTAATGAAGCCTCGGACAAGCGTTGTCACGGTCGGGGACGACGCTTGAACCCTACGCCCGTCCACAATGGTAACGACACTGCTAACCACATGGAAAATGATTTAAATCCAAATAGAGGTGTTTTGCAGGATATGCTTCCTGCAACCACTCTAGAAGGAAAACAAAGACAGAGGATGAGATGGTCAGATGAGGTTAACTGACACCTCATGTTCTGTTATTACCAAGCAACAAACTTAGGAACCAACACAACTGGATACAGATCACAAGTATACACAACATTTATTACCAGATACCCAGAATTAAAATTTTTAACAGAACAACGACTAGCTGATCAGATCCGTGTAATAATCAAAAATAACAGGATACCCCAGTCAGAATTAGAAAACATCAAACAACAAGTACAACAAATACTGGAACAAAATAATGTGCAATCAGAAGAAGAAGAAAATACAGTAATGGACTCAAACATCCCAGAGCAAACAAACAATGAACAACACGCATCAATTAAACAATCAGAGGAAAACGAAATCTTAAGACAGTCACCAGAACACGTACAAATAGAACACGAAGTGACACACATGTTAGATATAGAAGAAAAATTTCAGCTGACATATATAGAATACAAAGACCCAAATACAGACATTAGACCATTCTTCCATAGACCACCAAATAACCCACAAGTCGAAACAATAATAACACTATCAACACAATCATACACAACAAAATAAATGAAAACACAACTACGGAAGAGTTACAACTACTGGTTTATATAGGAGCACTCACTACACTAAATATACACACTAGACAGAGGTCAGAACCAACCAACACACAGAAGAAACCCACAAAACCAGCATGACGACACAGGCTACAGATAAGAATAGAAAAACTGAGAAAAGACATCGGCCAGCTAACACAATTTATCAGAGCCGGCCGGGGTGGCCAAGCAGTTAAAGGCGCTACAGTCTGGAACCGCGCGACCGCTACGGTCGCAGGTTCGAATCCTGCCTCGGGCATGGATGTGTGTGATGTCCTTAGGTTAGTTAGGTGTAAGTAGTTCTAAGTTCTAGGGGACTGATGACGTTAGAAGTTAAGTCCCATAGTGCTCAGAGCCCTTTGAATTTATAAGAAACGAAATATCAGACAAAAAACGACAAAGGTTAGGTAAAATCTCACAACAAGAAGCGATAGAGCAATTAGATGAAAAGAAGCATAAACTACAAGCATTGGCCAAACGACTTAGAAGATACAAAAAAAGTGAAAATAGAAGGAAAGAAAACCAAACATTCAACACAAACCAAAAGAAATCTTACCAGACAATAGATAACACACACATTAAAATAGACAACCCACCAAACATAACAGACATGGAACACTTCTGGAGCAACATATGGTCAAACCCGGTACAACATAACAGGCATGCACGGTGGATACAAGCAAAAATAGACACATACAAGATGATACTAGAAATGCCTGAAGTGATAACTTTGCAACATGAAGTCACCTGAGCAATTAATTCTACTCACAATTGGAAAAGATAAAATAGCTAATTTCTGGCTAAAGAAGTTCACCTCAACACATTCAAATCTAACTAAATTTTTTATCAGTTACATTGCAGACCCATACACATTCCCTGATACACTTACACGTGGAATATCTTATCTGAAACCTAAAGATCAAGCAGACACAGCAAAACCAGCTAAATATCGTCCCATAACATGAATACGAACAATATAAAAAATATTAACTTCAGTGATTACACAGAAATTAATGGCACATACAACACAGAACAAAATTATAAACGAAGAACAAAAAGACTGTTGCAAAGGAGCACGAGGATGTAAAGAGCAACTGATAATAGATGCAGAAGTGACATATCAAGCTAAAACTAAACAAAGGTCGCTACACTACGCATACATTGATTACCAAAAAGCTTTTAATAGTGTACCCCACTCATGGTTACTACAAATATTGGAAATATACAAAGTAGATCCTAAATTGATACAGTTCCTAAACATAGTAATGAAAAATTGAAAAACCACACTTAATATCCAAACAAATTCAAATAATATCACATCACAGCCATTACAGATTAAGAGTGGAATATACCAAGGAGACTCATTAAGTCCTTTCTGGTTCTGCCTTGCTCTGAACCCACTATCCAACATGCTAAATAATACAAATTATGGATACAATATTACTGGAACATACCAACACAAAATCACACATTTGCTATACATGGATGATCTAAAACTACTGGCAGCAACAAATCAACAACTCAACCAATTACTAAAGATAACAGAAGTATTCAGCAATGATATAAATATGGCTCTTGGAACAGAAAAATGTAAGAAAAATAGCATAGTCAAGGGAAAACACACTAAACAGGAAGATTACATATTGGATAACCACAGCAACTGCATAGAAGCGATGGATAAAACAGATGCCTATAAATATCTAAGATACAGACAAAAAATAGGAATAGATAATACAAATATTAAAGAAGAACTAAAAGAAAAATATAGACAAAGACTAACAAAAATACTGAAAACAGAATTGACAGCAAGAAACAAGACAAAAGCTATAAATACTTATGCTATACCAATATTGACCTACTCATTTGGAGTAGTGAAATGGAGTAACACAGACCTAGAAGCACTCAATACACTTACACGATCACAATGCCACAAATATAGAATACATCACATACATTCAGCAACAGAAAGATTCACATTAAGCAGAAAGGAAGGAGGAAGGGGATCTATCGACATAAAAAACCTACATTATGGACAGGTAGACAATTTAAGAAAATTCTTTATAGAACGAGCAGAAACAAGCAAAATACACCAAGCAATCACTCATATAAATACATTTGCTACACAACTGCAATTTCATAACCGCTTGTACAACCCTTTAGATCACATAACATCAACAGATACGAAGAAAGTAAATTGGAAAAAGAAAACACTACATGGCAAGTACCCGTATCATCTAACACAGCCACACATCGATCAAGACGCATCCAACACATGGCTAAGAAAAGGCAATATATACAGTGAGACGGAAGGATTCATGATTGCAATACAGGATCAAACAATAAACACCAGATATTATAGCAAGCATATTATTAAAGATCCCAATACCACAACAGATAAATGCAGACTTTGCTAACAACAAATAGAAACAGTAGCTCACATCACAAGCGGATGTACAATACCAAAGTGCGCGTCATTTATGTTGGCGGCCGAGTTTAGGTTCGTTCTGCGCATCTGACGTCACAAAACACAGTCAGCCAATGAACAGAGAATGACGTTGCCACATCTCGACTGCAGTGCAGAACATGGACGAGTGTTTTCAGTTTTAGAAATGTTCAGTCATAAATAAAGTAATAGAACAAAAGCAATGTCTTGATAGCAGACATTCTTTTATAGAAAGTTTGGAAAAAGCATTCTTTATACCAATTGCTTCATATTCTATTAATTAATTAAACAAAACAAGCAATAAGACTCCTAATTCAGTCGATAGCAAGGAAAGGTGTATCACTCTCACGAACCGCTTTTTCGCAATAAAGAACAGCGGTAATTGTTTATTTCCTACTGTACTTCGATGAAGCGTGAGTAATTCATAGTCATACCAACAGTGTTTGTCAGTATTTTGCGTAACGTGTTATACTCCTCATGGCGTTATGTAGTCAGACGAGGTGCGTTAACGTAACGGTGAAGGTGTTGGGCTGCTACGCGAGAAGTTGTGAGTTCAAGCCTTGTGCGGTGCTTAAAATTTTCATTATTTAAAAACAATATCAAAGTGTCTTATTTCACGAATTATATTCGTTTGAATGCAATTTTTTGAAATTTCTAGTGCTTTGTCTCTTCATTAACCCTTTCGCTGCTGCAGACACGTGCTGGCCGCATTCCGCGCTGTGCGCGATTTTGTCATCACTGCACTGCTCGCCTGTGCAGACACATGGTGTTCCCACTGCTTTGACACACTTACCATTCGATTTCACAAAAACTATTTGGCCCAAAAATTTGATTTTTACACGTCTTCTTGGCTGATACCTTCCCCCCATAAATGACTTAATTTTGTTTCGATGTTCAACGCAGTTATTATGCAGCATTAAATGTAGTAAACCATTGCACGAAATTTTGAAGAGTTTGCAGAGGTAGAAGTCCATAGCGTATACTTTCCGTATGGTCGATTTTAGTTGCCACAATGTTTAGAATGAAATGTGGACTAGATACCTAAATTTCATATAAAATTTACTGTATAACAATATCTCATTTAATTTAAGTTCGACATAGGTGTCGTATGTAATATTGAGAAATATTCCGTCTTTCGCGACTGTAATAAAAGTATTATTTACATAGGACGCGTTTGGCTTTATTTTAAAGCACTTCAATCAAGGAAAGGTATGGCGCATACACAATGGTACTCATGTTCTCTTTCTTGTTTTTGTTCCACAGTCGCAGTTTTCCCAATGGTACTGAAATATATTCCTCTTCTGCAACTGTAATAAGGGGCTTATTTAGACCAGACGCGTTTCTCTCTTATGAAGCATCTTCAGTGGACAGTATTTTGTCTCCTCCATTTCCAAGTCACGTTTCGTTGTTTTGTGCTGCGGTAACACAATATTCAACGTTTGTGTTGGAAGATCAGTGTTCTAGCTAATAAATTATGTTTGTGTGTGCCACACACAAAAATTATATTTGACATAGCTCAGAGCACTTCACTGATAGACGGTATATTCAAGTCCTAAGTTTTTCTAAGTCCACAATTTTGTTTAATGTATTTTGTCTACTTCCTTTTGATTGACTGAAGTGCTTTAAAATAAAGCCAAACGTGCTCAGTGTAAATAAAACTTTTGTTACAGTCACGAAAGACGGAATATTTCTCAATATTACATACGACACCAATGTGGTACTTAAATGAGCTATTGTTATACAGTAAATTTTATATGAAATTTAGGTATCTTGTCCACATTTCATTCTCAACATTGTGGCAACTAAAATGGACCATACGGAAAGTATACTCTATGGACTTTTACCTCTGCAAACTCTTCAAAATTTCGTGCAATGGTTTACTACATTTAATGCTGCATAATAACTGCGGTGAACATCGAAACAAAATTAAGTCATTTATGGGGGGAAGGTATCAGTCAAGAAGATGTGTAAAAATCTGATTTTTGGGCCAAATAGTTTTTGTGGAATCGATTGATAAGAGTGTCAAAGCAGTCGGAACACGATGTGTCTGCACAGGCGAGCAGTGCAGTGACAAAATCGCGCACAGCGCGGAATGCAGGGAGCACGTCTTCGTAGCAGCGAAAGGGTTAATGCGGCCGTGGTGGCTTTACTTCATGAACTGCGAGCTCCCCCTAAACGTAAGCTTGCGAACTATGCTATACTATGGCGCTGCTTCTATTGGCGCGTGCGTCGCGTGCAACTGGCAACGCAGCAATCTCCCGCGTCTGGGCGGGCATGCGCGAGCGGCCAAGATAAAAGAATTGAACTATAGCAAACACAGAATACCCCAGAAGACATGACAATGTAGCAAAAATAATGCATCAACAACTTGCCATACAACATCAACTAATAAAACAACACGTTCCCACATACAAGTATGCACCACAAAATGAACTGGAGAATGATGAATACAAATTATACTGGAACAGAACCATTATAACAGATAAAACAACACCACATAACAAACCTGACATCATACCAATAGAAAGAAGAAATTAACACAACTAATCGAAATATCCACACCCAATACAACAAATATACAGAAGAAAACAGGAGAAAAAATTGAAAAATACATCCAACTGGCTGAGGAAGTCAAGGACATGTGGCATCAGGATAAAGTTGACATTATACCAATTATACTATCAACTACAGGAGTCATAGCACACAATATCCACCAGTACATCAAGGCAATACAGCTACATCCAAACGTATATATACAACTACAGAAATCTGTAATTATTGATACATGTTCAATTACCCGAAAGTTCCTAAATGCAATGTAACATATACCGTACAGTTAAAAGGAAGTCACGCTTGATCAAGGTCCGCGTCACTTTCCATTTTTAACCAGACATAACGTCTGAGAAAGGGAAGAAATAATAATAAAAGAAGAGGAAGGTACACCGAACCATGATTTTCTCTCTTGCATTCTCATAAGTGGTCTCAAAATTCTCCGCATTTTAAATCTTGTTCCATCAGCTGATTATGATACAGATGCTGCGTACTCTTCATTGTCACTTTTCTTTCTTAACAGGTCTCGAGGACGACACGCAGGTAATTGTGCACTGACGGTTCTTCTCTTGTTTCTGGATGAGATTTAATGCTCCAACAGTGCGATAAATTCCTATATATCTCAGTACTAATAAGTTTGGCAAGAAGAAAACTGAAATATCCAGCAAGCCAGGTAAGCGCCGTGGAAAAATTTCCAAGGTGGCCGTAAAACGGCCCCTAGACTTACACACTACTTAAACTAACTTATGCTAAGAACGACACACACACACCCATGCCCGACGGACTCGAACCTCTGGCGGGAGTGGCTACGCAATCCGTGACATGGCGCCTCTAACCGCGCGGCCACTCCGCGCGGCTCACTGAGAGGTTTACTACTGAAATTTCGGGAGAGCACTTGGGAAAGAGTCGGACAACGTATTACTTCCTCCCACGTACTTCTCACGTAACGATCACAACGAGAAAATCCGAGAAATTAGAGCCAATACAAAGGCTTATCGACAATAATTCTTTCCGCGCGCTATTCGTGAGTTTCAAGGTAAGGGGGATCAGTTAGTGATACCAGAATTTCCCTCCGTCACAGACCAATAGATGGCCTGTTGGGTATGATATAGATGTAGAAGAAATGGTCACATAATTCTTGCAGTAATGCGACCTCGCAGAATAACCATGGGGCCCATGAAATACTACCACCCCTGCCATGTTTCAATCTTGGGACATAAACTCCACCAGAGGTTGGAAATAATCTGCAACAAGACTAAAACAATCAAATGATTTTCTTCCATGCTCTACAGTCCAGGTTTTATCGCTTGGGCACCACGTTTCCCTGTAATGGGAATTTGCATCACCGATGAGTGATTTTGGATTTGCAGCTTGGCCTGGAATTCCCTGCTTCTGGAGCTCCCCCCGTGTTGTTTTGGTGCTGACAGGGTTCGCGAATGCGACATTCAGTTCTGCAGTGACTTCTGCAGCTGTCGTCCTCTTTCTCGTTTTTCGTCACAATCCAATTGAATGGCTCTGTGTTATTGTCCCTCAACACACATTTACGGC
Organism: Schistocerca americana; assembly: GCF_021461395.2. Lineage (NCBI taxonomy): Eukaryota > Metazoa > Arthropoda > Insecta > Orthoptera > Acrididae > Schistocerca > Schistocerca americana. The sequence goes on along the minus strand of NC_060119.1, from coordinate 927,324,611 downwards.
CGCGTTGTGACTTAGCGGATGATGTTTTGTTCGGTTTCTCTGTATGCGGTGTTAATCTTCGATACGGTGCCTCTTTATTAAACAGCACTTCCAAGGCGTTAGTGGAGGATCATTAACCGCATTCGAACTGGACAAGGCAGATGTGGCTATCTACTGCACAAATGGGGATGGGTTGGCTCTGCAAATTGTGACTGTGGTGCCCCCTCACAGACGATTCATCACATTGTTGCTGACTGCCCTCATCGTACTTTCAGAGGAACTTTAATGGACATTCATCGTACATCGGATGAAGCAGTCAAGTGGATTGAAGAACTAGACATAGAGCTGTAAAATTGTACGAACTTGTGATTGTACATGTTAGTCCTGAAAATATTGTATATAAATGTAAATCAATGTACACATCATACGATAAATAATAAAATAATAATTAAACAGCAAACACTTCTGCTCCCTTCGTTACGGAAACACCCGCCATAGAAGCACCAATGATTTGCCCATGTTCGAATCCAGTTACAAGGGGACCACCAGACCTGTTAATCACAGATTTCGATGAGTCTGCCGGCCTTTGTGGCCGAGCGGCTCTAGGCGCTACAGTCTGGAACCGCGCGACCGCTACGGTCGCAGGTTCGAATCCTGCCTCGGACATGGATATGTGTGGTGTCATTAGGTTAGTTAGCTTAAAGTAGTTCTAAGTTCTAGGGGACTGATGACCTCATAAGTTAAGTCCCATAGTGCTCAGAGCCATTTGAACCATTTTTTCACTGAGTGTTTTAACGTGAGTCTTGAGTACTTGTCTAGCGGCTTTTCTCGCGACGGCCCCTGTTTTCCGAGAAAATCGGTGTTAAAGTTTCGTACTTATCTGCTATACACGTAACACTGGTCGTGTTTCTAACAAGCGAGCATAGCGCAGTTGCTAAGGTTGGCGCCTGCCATGGTGGTGGTACTGGCTAAAATCCCACCCTTGTACTTTTGTTTACATTATTGATTCTTGGGGAGGACAGACTGATCGCGAACTTTACGATCAAATTTTTGTAGATGAAAGAATAACACCTGCGCCGAAAAAATTATCCCACACAAATGTACTCCACTTCTCCGTACCTGTTTTTATTTTTACAGGCAGGTTAAAATTTTCTTTACAAAAATCCATGTTTCTCCAGACTTGCTAAAAACTAATAGAGAAATCGCACCGATGGAAGATTCCATAACAATGAATTCCTTAATTCTGCATCATTTTAGTGCACCTGGTTTCACAGGATTAATAAAATATGCGTGATTCGGATCGAAGTTAATAGAAGGAAGAACTATCTCTTTGAATTCGAACGAACTGTGTTTTCTGGTAATCCGTGTGTATGCAAGACAGCAGCCTTCATTATATGTGTTTAGTGTTCTACGAATATGTGTTTTGGTTGCTTCTATGGCAGATGCCAACCGGAAGTCTGTCCTAGCACAGAACGTTATGCAAGCCATAGCGAATAAGTCGATTCTGTAACCTGTTATGTAACAAACAGAAAACACATTTGACGAATGTTTGTTGTAAGTATTGATTTATAAATTTGATTACTACGGCGAAAATGATTATTTTTGATTAATTTTCCATGACACATACAATTAAATGACATTCGATGCGATGGAATTGGAAAGAAAGGTGTAGGTTCAGATCCTGCTCCTACACCACTAGCTATTAAAGTTGCTACACCAAGAAGATATGCAGATGATAAACGGGTATTCATTGGACAAATATATTATACTAGAACTAACATGTGATTACATTTTCACGCAATTTGGGTGTATACATCCTGAGAAATCAGTACCCAGAACAACCACCTCTGGCCGTAATAACGGCCTCGATACTCCTGGGCATTGAGTCAAACAGAGCTTGGATGGCGTGTACAGGTACAGTTGCCCATGCAGCTTCAACACGATACCACAGTTCATCAAGAGTAGTGACTGGCGTATTGTGACGAGCCAGTTGCTCGGCCACCATTGACCAGACGTTTTCAATTGGTGAGAGATCTGGAGAATGTCAGCACATTCTCGAACAGTTTTTTATATCCAGAAAGGCCCGTACAGGGCCTGCAACATGCGATCGTGCATTATCCTACTGAAATGTAGGGTTTCGCAGGGATCAAATGAAGGGTAGAGCCACGGGTGGTAACACATCTGAAATGTAACGTCCACTGTTCAAAGTGCCGTCAATGCGAACAAGAGGTGAGCGAGATGGGTAACCAATGGCACCCCATACCATCACGCCGGGTGACACGCCAGTATGGCGATGACGAATACACGCTTCCAATGTGCTTTCACCGCGATGTCGCCAAACACGGATGCGACCATCATGATGCTGTAAACAGAACCTGGATTCATCCGAAAAAATGACGTTTTGCCATTCGTGCACCCAGGTTCGTCGTTGAGTACACCATCGCAGGCGCTCCTGTCCATGATGCAGCGTCAAGGGTTACCGCAGCCATGGTCTCCGAGCTGATAGTCCATGTTGCTACAAACGTCGTCGAACTGTTCGTGCAGATGGTTGTTGTCTTGCAAACGTCCCCATCTGTTGACTCAGGGATCGAGACGTGGCTGCACGATCCGTTACAGGCATGCGGATAAGATGCCTGTCATCTCGACTGCTCGTGATACGAGGCCGTTGGTATCCAGCACGGCTTTCCGTATTACTCTCCTGAACCCACCGATTCCATAGTCTGCTAACAGTCATTGGATCTCGACCAACGCGAGCAGCAATGTCGCGATACGATAAACCGCAATCGCGATAGGCTACAATCCGACCTTTATCAAAATCGGAAACGTGATGGTACGCATTTCTCCTTCTTACACGAGGCATCACAACAACGTTTCAGCAGGCAACGCCGGTCAACTGCTGTTTGTGTATGAGAAATCGGTTGGAAACTTTTGTCATGTCAGCACGATGTAGGTGTCGCCACCGGCGCTAACGTTGTGTGAGTGCTCTGAAAAGCCAGTCATTTGCATATCACAGCATCTTCTTCCTGTCGGGTAAATTTCGCTTCTGTAGCACGTCATGTTCGTGGTGTAGCATTTTTAATGGCCAATAGCGTATACCGCCAACGCGGTAGCTGGGAATCTTAGCTGCTTCGCTACGCTCACATGGCCGATATACTCGTATATCTAACATTATATTTATAGTAGGTGCGCATAGAAGTTCAACGTCGGTTTTCTCGAAACCTAGGGGTCATCGCAGAAAAGTCCCTAGCTAGGTTGTCAGAACACGTCTCTCTACAACACACCTAATCGTAATCGTAATGCATGATTAACAGCTCTGATGGTCCACTTGTTAGCTCCGGCATACTGCACTCACATCTATAGACAAGATTGTTCTGACCACGACTGACACATGCAACGTATTGAGAACATTCCACAGGTGCCGTTAGTGATCAAATACTGCAGCGCAACCTGCAAGATTTTCTAGCACCTGTATTTTTGTTCAAAAATGCATTCCTCTCGGTGTTCCCATGTTTTTGTCCAACCCTTGTACTTGTCCCACCTACGCTTCAGCACTCCACACTTGGCATACGGTTGAGACCGTCAGTTGAGGATGTGCGGCTGGAGGCGGCGTCCGTATCGACTGAGGCGAGGCGCGGCGTTGTGAAGGACAGCGGGGCGGGCTGCCGCCGAGTGCCGAGCACGGGACCCCCGCAGAGTCTGGGCCATCCCCGCTATCGCGGCCGCCATCCGACACACCCAGCGTAGCCTCCTGTCTCCGCCCACGTGCCCGGTGCATTACTCTCTGTCACTCACCTAATCCCCTTTCCCAGGTCCCAGATGACGTTTCATATCCCATTGTTCCTTTGTATCAGGGGTGGCCACAGCGGCTGTTGGCTGTTGGCCTCGCTTCACTGTTACGATACAACTGTTCCGCACATGCGTTTACTTGCGTGTGGCACTTTCAAAGATGCGCTGGGTAGTCGATTCTAGACCGCTGTTTACTAGAGGTGGAAAGAAATAGTTTAATAAGAGACGGGAGATGATCCACCATGGTACGCAAAACACGTCAGAAAACTGTTGCAGAAGCAATGGAAAAAGCATACCAAATTCAGAAGAACGCAAAATGCCCAAGACTGGCTAAGTTTCACGGAAGCTCGAAATCTAGTACGGACGTCAATGCGAGATACTTTTAATAGTTTCCACAATGAAACATTGTCTTAAAATAGGGTAGAAAACCCAAAGTGATTCTGATCGTATGTAAAGTACACCAGTGGCAAAAAAACAGTCAATACCGCCACTGCGCGATAAATGGTTCAAATGGGCACTATGCGACTTAACTTCTGAGGTCATCAGTCGCCTAGAACTTAGAACTAATTAAACCTAACTAACCTAAGGACATCACACACATCCATGCCCGAGGCCGGATTCGAACCTGCGACCGCAGCGGTCGCTCGGCTCCAGACTGTAGCGCCTAAAACCGCACGACCACTCCGGCCGGCACTGCGCGATAGCGATGGAAATGTTACCGATGATGGTGCCACTAAAGAGGGGTTACTAAATACAGTTTTCCGAAATTTCTTCACGAAAGAAGACGATGTAAATATTTCAGAATTCAAAACCAGAACAGCTGTTAGCATGAGTGACATAAAAGTACATATCTTAGGTGTTGCGAAACAACTTAAATCACTTAAGAAACGCAAGTCTTCCGGTCCAGATAGCATAACAATCAGGTTCCTTTCAGAGTATGCAGACGCAACAGCGCCTTTCTTAGCAATCATATACAACTTGACGAAAGGTCTGTTCCTAAAGACTGGAAAGTGGAAAGTAGCACAGGTAACACCAGAATTCAAGAAAGGAAATACGAGTAACCCATTGAATTACAGACCCATATCACTTACTTCAATTTGCAGTAGGTTCAAATGGCTCTGAGCACTATGGGACTCAACTGCCGTGGTCATAAGTCCCCTAGAACTTAGAACTACTTAAACCTAACTAACCTAAGGACAGCACACAACACCCAGCCATCACGAGGCAGAGAAAATCCCTGACCCCGCCGGGAATCGAACCCGGGAACCCGGGCGTGGGAAGCGAGAACGCTACCGCACGACCACGAGATGCGGGCAATTTGCAGTAGGATTTTGGAGCATATACTGTACTCGAATATTATAAATCACCTTGAAGAAAATGACTTATTGCTGCATAACCAACACGGATTCAGAAAATATCGTTCATGTGCAACACAGCTAGCTAGTTCTTTATTCCCATGAAGTAATGAGTGCTGTAGACAAGGGATCGATTCCATATTCCTCGATTTCCAGAAGGCTTTTGATACCGTTCCTCACAAGCGACTGTTAATCAAATTGCGTGCATATAGAGTATCGTCTGAGTTGTGTGACTGGATTCGTGATTTCCTCTCAGAGAGGCCACAGTTCGTAGTGATAGACGGTAAATCATCGAGTAGAACAGAAGTGATATATGGCGTACTGTAAGGTAGTGACACAGGCCCTTTGCTGTTCCTGATTTACATAAATGATCTAGGTGATAATCTGAGCAGCCCCCTTAGACTGTTTGCAGATGACGCTGTAATTTAACGTCTAGTAAAATCATCAGACGATCAGTTCCTATTACAAAATATCTAGAGAGAATTTCTGTATGGCGCGAAAAGTGGCAATTGGTACTAAACAAAGAAAAGTGCGTGGTCATCCACATGGGTACTAAAAGAAAATCTAAAATTTTTGGTATACGATAAATGGCACAAATCTAAGGGCTTTCGATTCGACTAAATACCTAGGAATTACAGTTGCGAGCAGCTTAAATTGGAAAGATTACACAGATAATATTGTGGGGAAGGCAAAACAAAGACTGCGCTTTGTTAGCAGAACACTTACAAGATGCGACAGACCCACTAAAGAGACAGCCTACATTACACATGTCCGTCCTCTGCTGTATATTGCTGCGCGGTGTGGGAACCTTACCGGGTAGTATTGACGGAGGATATAGAAAAAGTGCAAAGAAGGGCAGCTCGTTTCGTGTTATCGCCCAATAGGCGTGAGAGTGTCACTGATATGATACGCGAGTTGGGGTGGCAGTCACTGAAACAAAGGCGGTTTTCTTTGCGGCGAGAACTATTTACGAAATTTCAATCACCAACTTTCTCTTCCGAATGCCAAAATATTTTGTTGACATCCACCTACGTAGGGAGAAATGATCATCGTAATAAAATAAGAGAAATCAGAGCTCGGAAGGAAAGATTTAGGTGTTCCTTTTTCCCACGCGCCATTAGAGAGTGGAATAGTAGAGAAGTAGTATGAAAATGGTTCGATGAACCCTCTGCCAGGCACTTAAGTGTGAAATGCAGAGTAACCATGTAGATGTCGATGTAGATGTAGCAGTATTCGGTTACTGAGAAATAGCCTTACTATGATAACCGCTCATCTGTTACTGGCAGTTACGGTAATAACTGCCAAAGTGTGTAACGCCATCTGTTTACCGAAGTGCGTACTACGGTTTCGTATCATCTGAGATCTGACCACGGATACATGAACAGAGCAGAAGCACCGACCATCAATTAGATATTATATAGCTCCTGGAAATAACTGTCAGACTGTTTATCGAAGTGTATACTTCGGTTTTGTGCTACCTAATTATATGATATGACCATAAGGAATTCGTGCGACTGCGGAAACAGCAGTCAGTGGATGTGAATACACAGGACAGAAATTAGCGGGAGTCCGTGTTAGCGTGTACGCCAGAGGAGGGAAATCTAGCTGCTCACGGGCGCTTGAGGGCGCTCAGAGTTTGTCGTACCCCGTCTGGAGAATTCGGTACTAAAAATAACTGACAAAACATCTGTTAAAAGTAACTACTGTAAAAAATAACCGTAACGGCGCTAATTGATACTCCGAAATTACCATTTGGCCAGCCTCTGCTTGGTACTACGCATAACTGTCGGATAACTTGCTCCGCTTTTGGCCGCTCTGGACGTGATTACAATCCACGATGCTTGATTACGACCCGTATCATCAACTCGTTGTTGACACTAGCGGCACAGCATTCTCTGATTGAGGTACTCACGGTTCACCCTTGACACCCCAAGTTATCTATTTATCGGGTAAAAGAGAAATATAGACAATATTTACAACAAATATATACATTTCTATACAAGATATACACACTTTCAAATTCTTAATCATTTCATTGCTCTAAGTCCAGGTTGGAAAACCGGTCCATTGCCCCTTTGAACGTTCTCGGGGAATATTCAAATGTTATGTGATGTATTGTTTGCTGCCTCATTGGTGCAGCAATGCTCCACATCTGCCGATTCAGTATGCACCATTGTAGTCGCGGTAGATGAAAATCTGCTGTCGCTCCCAGAGAGTTTTAATTAGTTGGCGATGCTGCACGGAAGATTGCTCCAGCCACTGATCATTCCAAGCTTCTTGCATATTGCTTTTCACGCTGATTGCTATAAGCCACGGTGGTTTTCTAAGCCTCAGTCGCTGGGGTTCCGATGACGAAATTTCTGAATGAATTAGTAATTCTTATTTTTTCCACGCGTTCGGCAATGATTGCGATTTTGATTGTGTATCAGTAGCGAGTGCGTGTTTGTGGGACAAATTAACCCTGTAAGGAGGTGCATTGCTCGACTGAGCTGTGCCTGTTACTTTAGTATGAGCACTGTTTAGCCAGGTGGAGCAGCAATACTCAGTGACTTCTGATAGTGAGTATGAGAGAGCTACAGCCGATGATCTGAGGACTGTTGCAGTGGCACTCCAGGCGGTTCCTCTAACTTCTGGAGTATATTGTTTTTATTTTAGATGTCACATTCCGGAGATAGATTGTGTACGTCAGAGACCTGTCTAGTACCACACCTAGGGACTTTGGAGTGTTGCAATACTGGAGAGTCTGATCTCTAAGTGACAACATGTTTTATCGAGCATAACAGTGGAATACATTTAATATGTACTTCTTTGGAATAGTAATCAATAAAGCTGCTCGATTTATTAGGTATTTCTAAGTTCACCACGACTTATGACGTAGTGAATCAGGAGCACAAAATCTCTGCTGCGAAAGTTTGAAAAAGTCTGAAGGAAAGTAGCATTGTTAACTTCTGTTAGTAAACAGATGCCCTCAGAACGGAGACATTTCCGGAAGGACTAGGGTTCACGTCCAACTGTAGACTACGCCTGTAAAACCGCATTTGCAACCACTCCAGTGTCAGATTCAGTTTCACGACTTCCATCGAATGTTTTCTCACGCGCAGGCGAGCAGTCTATCCTGCCTACTGCATCTGCACTAGACGTTACACCCACTGATCCACTTGAAACTGTGTTAGCCTGGTTCCAGCAGTTATGGTAATGATGTTTGTAACTGTAGAAAGTACAGCTAGATCATTTGCATCAGAGCCTCCTCTAAATTCTGCATCTTCTAGATGTTCTTCTGTAATATCTTCCCAGGAGCTCATTACACGATCAACCAGAACTTCATATGCCATAGAGCCAATAGTATGCCTGTTACATTGTTTGAGGGTGATAGGACAGTTACTATTTTGTATGGTCCCTGCGGAGTTTCGAGTCCTCTCTCGGGCATAGGTGTGTGTGTTTGTCCTGAGGATAATTTAGGTTAAATGGTGTGTAAGCTTAGGGACTGATGACCTTAGCAGTTAAGTCCCATAAGATTTCACACACATTTGAACTATTTTCTATAAACATGGATGATCTGGCGGACAGCAGTCTGGAGTTGTTTGCTGATGATACTGTGGACTGTGGGAAGGCGTCCAATTTCTACATCTACAATTACATCTACATGAATACTCTGCAAATCACACTTCAGTGCCTGGCAGAGGGTTATCGAACCACTTTCATAATAATTCTCTGTTGTTCCAGTCTGTAAGAGCGCGCGGAAGAAACAAACGGCTGTATCTTTCCGTGCGAGCTCTGATTTCCCTTATTTTATTACGATGATCGTTTTGCCCTACGTATGTCGGTGTCAGCAAAATATTTTCGCATTCGAAGGAGAAAGTTGGTGACTGAAGTTCCGTGAGTAGGTCCCGCCGCAACGAAAAATGCCTTTGTTTTAATGATATCCAGCCCAAATCCTGTATCATGTCAGTGACACTCTCTCCCCAATTCCTCGATAATACAAAAAGTGCTGCTCTTCTTTGAACTTTCTCGACGAACTCCGTTAATCTCTGTAGCAGATCTGTTGCGTCTTCCAAGTGTTCTGCCAATAAAACGCAGTCTTTGATTCGCCTTCCCCCTAACATTTTCTGTGTATTCTTTCCAACTTAAGTCGTTCGTAATCGTAATTTCTAGGTATTTAGTTGAATTTACGGCCTTTAAATTTGACCGATTTGTCAAGTAATCAAAGTTTAACGGCTTCCGGCTTCCTTTTATTACTCTTGTGGATGACCTCACACTTTTAATTATTTAAGCTCAATTGCCAATTTTCACACCATACAGATATCTTTTCTAAATAGTTTTGCAATGTATTTTGATCGTCTGATGACTTTTCTAGGCAGTAAATTACAGCATCATTTGCAAATAACTCACTTCCAATCAGCCTAAGGCGGCAGCTCAGATTGCTCCGAAATAGTTTATATAGAAAAGGAACAGTAGAGAGCCTATAAGACTTACTAGGGAAACGCCAGAAATCACTTCGGTTTTACTCCGTGACTTTCCATCAGTTACTATGAACTGTGGCCTCTCTGACAGGAAATCACGATTCCAGTCACATGACTGAGACGATATTCCATAAGCGCTCACTTTGACTACAGGCTGCTTGTGACTTACAATGTCAGAAGTCTTCTGGAAATACAGAAATACGGAATGATTTTGAAATCCCTTGTCAATAGCACTCAGCACTTTGTGTGAGTTATGAGCTAGTTGTGTTTCACAAGAACGATATTTCCTAAACCCATGTTGACTGTGTTAATAGACCATTTTCTTCGAGGTAATTCACAATGTTCGAACACAATATATGTTCCAAAATCTTGCTGTATATATACCTTAATGATATGGGTCTGTAATTTAGTGAATTACTACTACTACCTTTCTTGACTACTGATGTGACACGTGCAACTTTCCAGTCTTTGGCTACGAATTGTTCGCCCAACGAGCGGTTGTATATGATTGTTAAGTATGGGGTTACTGCATCAGCATACTCTGAAAGGAACCTAACTGGTATATAGTGTGGACGGGAAGACTTTCTTTTATTAACTTATTTAGGTTGCTTCACTGCTCCGACGATATCTACTTCTAAATTGCTCGTGTCGGCAGCTGTTCTTGATTCGAATTCTGTAATAGTTACTTCGTCTTCTATGGTCAAGGAATTTTGGAAGGCTGTGTTTAATAACTCTGCTTTATCAGCACTGTCGTTTATAGTATTTCCATCGCTATCGCACACAGAAAGCACTGATTGTTTCTTGCCGCTAGCATACTTTACGCACGACCAGAATCTCTTTGGATTTTCTACCAGGTTTCGAGAAAACGTCGCCGCGCGGGGTAGCCGCGCAGTCTATGGCACCTTGCCACGATTCGCGCGGCTGCCCCCTTCGGAGGTTCGAGGCCTCCCTCGGGCATGGGTGTGTGTGTTGTCCCTAGCGTAAGTTAGTTTAAGTTAGACTAAGTAGTGTGTAAGCCTAGGAACCGATGATCTCAGCAGGTTGGTCCCATAGGAACTTACAACCCCCGAAAGAAAGTTTCGTTGTGAAAACTGTTATAAGCATCTCGCATTGAAGTCTGCGCTAAATTTCGAGCTTCTGTAAAAGATCGCCAGTCTTGGGGGATTTTGCGTCTATTTAAATTTGGCATGTTTTTTTACTTTGTTGCTGCAACAGTGTTCTAACCCTTTTTGTGTACCAAGGAGAATCAGCTCCGTCGTTTGTTAATTTATTTGGTATAAATCTTTCCATTGCTGCCGATACTATTTCTTTGAATTCAAGCCACATCTGGTCTACACTTATATTATTACTTTGGAAGGAGTGGAGATTGTCTATCAGGAAGGCGTCAAGTGAATTTTTATCTGATTTTTTTGAATAGCTATATTTTTCGCTTATTTTTGGAGAATTTGGGGACTATAATACTCAATCTCGCTACGACAACCCTGTACTCACTAATCCCTGTACCGGTTTTAATGCTTGTTATTAACTGAGGATTATTGGTTGCTAAAAGGTCAAATGTGTTTTCACAACCGTTTACTATTCGAGCTGACTCACGAACTAACTGCTCGAAATAGTTTTGAGTGACTGTAGGAGGATACAAGATAACTTTAACAAAATTTCTTGTTCGTGTGATGAATGACAGCTACCTCTAAATGTAGAGACATGCAAGTTAATGCATATGAGTAGGAAAAAGAAACCATAATGCCCAGTAATATCTAAGCGTAACGTAACAAAGCTGCATGAAATTGAACGAGTATTTGAGGATTGTGTTAGGAAAGGCGAATGGTCGACTTCGGTTTATTGGGAGAATTTTGGGAAAACGTGGTTCATCTGTAGAGGAGACCGCATGCAGGACGATAGTGCGACTTTTTTTTGAGTACTGGTGGAGTGTTTGAGATCCGAACCAGGTCGGATTGAAGAAGAACATCGAAGCAATTTTGAGATGGCCCGCTGAATTTGTTAACGGTAGGTTCGAACAACACGTAAATGTTACGGAGATGCTTCGGGAACTCAAATTAGAACTGGTGGATTTAAGGCGACGTTCTTTTCGAGGCACACTATTGAGAAAAAGTAGAGAACTGGCATTTGAAGTTCACTGCAGAACGATTTTACTGCCACCAAAATAGACTTCGTGTAAGGACCACCAAGATAAGACACGAGAAATTAGGGCTCATATTGTAATCTTACCCTACAACACATCGCCCATTAAATTTCTTTGTCCCTAAAAGTTTCGAAAGCTCAAAGAGGCGTAAGATATACAAAAGAAAAATTTTTTACTTACCTTAATTTTCTCTTCTTGTTGTTGGCTGCAGTTATTGCGTCTAGGCGTGCATTCCTGCGGATGAAATTTTGATTTTGTGCGTTCTTGTTGAACTGAATAACTGATGCAATTCTTTCTGTTGCTATGAATATCTTTTTACTTTATCCTGGTCTTCTATACCACACTGACTTCACAATGTTCATTTTCATAAAACCATCAATTACATTGTTGTAGACAAAATGAAAAAAAACACGTGCGCTTCCATCAGAGTCATGCCCACTACTACTGACAACTACTCACAATATTCCAAAGAGTTTATAAAGCGAAAGAGTTTACATAATTTCTTCACAAAAGAAGAATCATCGCCAAGTTATAACATTATTTTATAAATTAATCCAGAAAAAATTTAAAAATTAGCGTTAGATTGTGCAACTAATAGTATAAATTTCAAGTACGGGAGATATTTCGTAATTTCAAATATTTCTACAAGAAGAATAATTTCAGCTGTATCGATTGCAACAACGTTATTTCTTTTTATACATTTTAGAATGGAATATAATACATCGTATACAAAATCAAATGAAATTCTTTCAGGGAAACAGCGGAGAATGTTCACCTATACCAGATACGCGATTAATCCTGGTATCGGCTACTTCTATAAATGAAAAGGTTATGTTAGAAAAGGATGTCCCATTACAATGTGGAGGCATATAGAGAGTCGTTTTTCCTTCGCTCTATTTGCGAGTGGAATAGGAAAGGAAATAACTATTAGTAGTACAGGGCACTCTCCGCCAAGCACCGTACGGTGGTTTGCGGAATACATATGGTTCAAATGGCTCTGAGCACTATGGGACTCAACTTCTGAGGTCATCAGTCCCCTAGAACTTAGAACTAGTTAAAGCTAACTAACCTAAGGACATCACACACATCCATGCCCGAGGCAGGATTCGAACCTGCGACCATAGTGGTCTCGCAGCTCCAGACTGCAGCGCCTAGAACCGCACGGCCACTTCGGCCGGCCTATACATATGGAAGTACACTCAAGTGTGTGCATAAACTGTTTTCACCATGTTGCATATTTTCAGTAATCATCCTACCTGTGCACTATAAGCGGAAAATAGTTGACATTATCAAAGCGAGTAACATTTTCGAAATATTTTGTGGAAGAATACTATATGCAGTGATAATTTTTAGGGTTCCGTTACTTGATCAGTAAAACGGAACCGTTATAGGATGGCTTTGTCATCCGTCCGTCTGTCTATCCTTCTGTTAAGACCCCTTCAGGAAAGGATGGAGGTATCAAGTTGAAATCGCTGTCAGATACTAACGTCTATGATCCCTTTGCGGTGTAAAAAAATTAAGCTTCTAAGTCAATTCAGTCAAGCGATACGGCCAGCTACGTCACACATTTTGATATACGCAAACTCACTCACAAAACCTTCAGATGAACTTTATATACACTACTGGCTATTAAAATTGCTACACAACGAAGATGACGTGCTGCAGAAGCGAAATTTAACCGACAGGAAGAAGATGCTGTGATGATATGCAAATGATTAGCTTTTCAGAACATTCACACGAGGTTGGCGCCGGTGGTGGCACCTACAACGTGCTGACATGAGGAACGTTTCCAACCGATTTCTCATACACAAACAGCAGTTCACCGGCGTTGCCTGGTGAAACGTTGTTGTGATGCCTCGTGTTAGGATGAGAAATGCGTACCATCACGTTTCCGACTGTGATAAAGGTCGGATTGTAGCCTATCGCGACTGCGGTTTATCGTATCGCGACATTGCTGCTCGCATTGGTCGAGATACAATGACTGTTAGCAGAATATGGAATCGGTGGGTTCAGGAGAGTAATACGGAAAGCCGTGCTGGATCCCAACGGCCTCGTATCACTAGCAGTCGAGATGACATTCATCTTATCCGCATGGCTGCATCGGATCGTGCAGCCACGTCTCGATACCTGAGTCAACAGATGGGGACGTTTGCAAGACAACAACCATATGCACGAACAGTTCGACGACGTTTGTAGCAGCATGGACTATCAGCTCGGAGACCATGGCTGCGGTTACCCTTGACGCTGCATCAAAGACAGGAGCACCTGCGATGGTGTACTCAACGACGAACCTGGGTGCACGAATGGCAAAACGTCATTTTTTCGGATGAATCCAGGTTCTGTTTACAGCATCATGATAGTCGCATCCGTCTTTGGCGACATCGCGGTGAACGCACATTGGAAGCGGATATTCGTCATTGCCATACTGGCGTATTACCCGGTATGATGGTATGGGGTGCCATTGGTTACACGTCTCAGTCACCTCTTGTTCGCACTGACGGCACTTTGAACAGTGGACGTTACATTTCAGATGTGTTTCGACCCGTGGCTCTACCCTTCATTCGATACCTGCGAAACCCTACATTTCAGCAGGATAATGCACGATCGCATGTTGCAGGTCATGTACGGGTCTTTCTGGATACAGAAAATGTTCGACTGGTGCCCTGGCCAACACATTCTCCAGATCTCTCACCAACTGAAAACGTCTGTTCAATGGTGACCGAGCAACTGGCTCATCACAATACGTCAGTCACTACTCTTGATGAACTGTGGTATCGTGTTGAAGCTGCATGGGCAGCTGTACCTGTAAACGTCATCCAAGCTCTGTTTGACTCAGTGGCCAGGCGTATCAAGGCCGTTATTACGGGCAAAGGTGGTTGTTCTGGGTACTGATTTCTCGGGATCTATGCACCCAAATTGCGTGAAAATGTAATCACATGTCAGTTCTAGTATAATGTATGTGTCCAATGAATACCCATTTATCATCTGATTTCTTCTTGATGTAGCAATTTTAATGGCCAGTAGTTCAAAAATGTTCAAATGTGTGTGAAATCTTATGGGACTTAACTGCTATGGTCATCAGTCCCTAAGCTTACACACTACTTATATGAGTATAACTAGGAACTGAACTCACAATCTAATTGATCACACTTTCGGCGTGGAAGAAAACTAGCTGTGAATATACTTACAAACGACTCCCGCATCGGTTTTGCACTTTATAATGTAGGAAATATTGCTGTGAATTGAACTTACCGGTGTTTATTTCAAAAGAGTGAATCCGCAGGTGACAATTGCTAGCCGAACACTAAACCAGCTCTGAAGACGGGTGCCTCAAACGGCATCAGTAAATATTCAAACCGTTATTCACTTGTTCCCTGATGTCTCAAGCCTACCGACTTAGAAACATAAAAATGGTATTCATACTTATCAGAGAAACTACTGTGAACGTATTACTATCAATAGAATAGATTGTTTGTAGTAAATAAGGTAATAAACAGTATTTAAGACGACCAGGGGTATATATATTTACCCATCTCACTCTCAATGAAGGGTTAATCTGTTGGTGCGTGAGATACTCACTCAGTGCCTGCACTGCCTCAGAGATGGTGTCTCCCACGTTCTGAACACCCACAATCTGGCCGTAACGAGATGCACTGATATTGCGCAGCTTGCCCGTCCCGTTGTCGATTGTCATGCTAATATCCAGTACAAACTTGTCTGCATTCAACTCCTGTGACACATCGACATGGTGGTCAATTTACAGCGACAACTGGAAGCGCTCCGGTACAGCAACTATACCTAATTCAATATCTCATATGTCTGTATCTAGCAGGTGTGTGTGTGTGTGGGGGGGGGGGGGGGGGGGGGGGGAGGGGGGGGGGGCGAGAGAGAAAGAGAGAGACAGAGAGAGAGAAATTATTACACTCTCTTAAATGCTTTCTTTTCAGTCTCAATATCATACCTGCAGTGATGTATCTAGCAACAAGTTTCCAACGCAAAAAAACTTTTATAAAATATACGAAACTTCGAGTAATAATTAGAATTTTTATGTTTTCTGTCATTCCTTGGTTATTTCTCCACTATTATTATTAGTTAGCCTACTAAGTACCACATGAAATAACTTACGTCTTTTTTCTTTTCTCCTTTCTTTCCAGTAGTTTTTCTTTCTTTCCTTACGTTTGTCTCTTCTTTCTTCTGTCCATATTGCTCCTATCTTTTTCTTGGTTTTCTCCTGCTGGAAGCCCTTGCAACTCTTCATTTTTGTTCTGAACGTTCCCCTTTCCCGCATATCTTCCTCGGTTATGTCCATTTCTCTCTGGTCTGCTTTAAATTCGTTGATCTATGCCATTGATGTTTTTGGGTTTCTGTCAAAAAGTTAAAAATTCTCTTTTTATCTTCTTTTCATCTTAGCCTTTTTAGACGTCCGTAGAATACAACTGTTGTCTTCCTCATTGTGTCTGATATTCTATTTTTTCATAAACGTCTTTATTACTTCTTAATTTCCATTTCCCATTCTCATATTTAGGTACCATGACTTTCCTGATTATTTGTCTTTCCTTCTTTTCTATTTCACCTAATTGTTTACATGTATTAAGCGACAGAAATTCACATACATAAAGGCATTCTGATTTTATGACAGTGTTGCAGTGCCGGAGTTTTGCATTTGTGAAAACAGATTTCTTGTTGTACAGGATCTTTGTTAGTTGAAAAGCTTCCATTTTCCTTATCCTAGCTAAATTAGCTTCTTTATCCAAAGCATTTGGTTGTATTATTCCGGAGAGAAATTTATTCTTCCATAATAAGTTTCCAAGCACTTTGGTGTCACCTTGGCATCTGTCATATACTCTGTGTTTTCAAAAGATGTACGTATCTCTTCTTTTGAAGCTGTGTCTTGTAGGACATGGATCTGCATTGTTGCATCTTCTACAGCTTCAGCTAAGATGGCAAGATCGTCTGAAAAGGTAAACAGTCAGAACTCGTATTATCCCCTATTCTCCCAATTGTAATCTTTTACATTCCTTCTTCTTTCGTTCTTCTCCTCCATTTACAGATTACCTCTCATAGTACACAACTGAACAGCAGTGGGAACGATCCTCTCCTTGTGTTACCCACGTTTGGATCTAAAAAAGCCTTGGAGGTTTCACCTTTTTGAATTTTGTATTTGTTAGTGTGTCTTTCATGATTGTCACTGATTTGCTGTTGCGTAATCACTGAAGGGGCTGAAATATGCCTATCACACTACCACCTTTCTTCTTGGTCGCTTTCCATCGGACTTTGTTTAAAGTCTTAAGCTAGAATCCTCTGTTACGCATTTCTAAATATAGGATGTTACAATACACGGATTTTGAATACTATGCTTTATTTCATCCACTCCCACTTACATGTCTTCAGCGTTACCAGTACATAAAATGTCACAAAAACTGTCTTCTCACTCTGGTCGCTGCAGTTGTTGGTAATCTAACTTAGTTTTGGTCCTGCTATTGTGCCAGGTTCGATAACATAACACGTTCACAGTTAAAACTAAACAGTTTATTCACAATAGGAATTTGCATCTTGGTTCATAGTTAGATGGTGCTTTCGATTTCCTATTAGAACTAGGGGCTGTAAACCTGTATACCACAAAAACATTCCATCCCTTGTGATGGACAGGCCATTTTTACCATGACGCCCTAGACATAACAGTTGTTAAGCACCACACACAACTTACTCATTGTGCGAGCTGAAGGAAGCTCAGTGCAAACGACATGGAACTTCCTTCGCAACCCCGGAACTCTGAGGCTAGATCAGCAGAGGGCGTCAACAGCACTCTGGCCACGTCATCAGGTGGCATACACGGCGACGGTATGTGTCGTTGGCAAACTGCACCTCTTCATGCATCCACCATGTCACATGCCAAACGTAGATCCGCACATATCCGTCCGCGAAATGACTATTTAGGCCAGTGCACGATCTCCGGAGAGGAGTTCTGTCCCGGGCAGCAATCTGAAGATCTCGATTACACTGGATCAAGAAGTGGGCCAACGACTTCTGGACAGCACGCCGCCTCCTCAGCGGAGACTCTTCACTGATCAGCGAGGTGCTCGTCGAGACTTGGTACAATTGTAGTGTTGCTTCTTCTAGCTGACAAGATAACGTCAGACTGGATGTTTCTATCTGATGTGTGCACATCGACCTAGCGGTTATCGATCCCGTCTGGCGTAAAGTTTGCCTATATAGCGCGCGCCTGAGGCGAGGCACAAAAGGAGAGAGTGAACACGGAGCCGCTAAGAGGCGTGAGTCGCGCATACACTGTGTTTGGAAGCACGCTGGGCGGCAGTATAAGCTGGCAACCCGTAGAACTGAGGCTGCTGGTACTGGTGTTGGTGATTCTGACGTTCATTGGTTGACGGGACTCTGAGTGGACAGCCTGTTTCTGCTCACGACGGTATCGGAACCATGGGTAGGTGTTTTTTTTGTTTTTTTTTGAGCAATATTACAGCCTATGAACTGTGATCACAACGTGATTTAATGTATTGCTGCCTCTTGTTGACTCATTCGAAATACTCGTCAGCTACTTCAATCTGTGCTATGGGTATTGCCAACTGCCAGTCCTGAACGATTTCCTTACAAGGGAACCTCCCCATCGCACCTCCCTCAGATTTAGTTATAAGTTGGCACAATGGATAGGCCTTGAAAAACTGGACACAGATCAATCGAGAAAACAGGAAGAAGTTGTGTGGAACTATGAAAAAAATAAGCAAAATAAACAAATTGAGTAGCCCATGCGCAAGATAGGCAACATCAAGGACAGTGTGAGCTCAAAGTCTCCCTCGAATGAAAAGTTTACTTTCTTTATTTTCGCAAAATTATCTGTCCGTTCGTTCATTGACGTCTCTGTTCACTGTAATAAGTTTAGTGTCTGTGTTTTGCGACCGCACCGCAAAACCGTGTGATTAGTAGACGAAAGGACGTGCCTCTCCAATGGGAACCGAAAACATTTGATCGCAAGGCCATAGGTCAACCGATTCCTCCACAGGAAAACACGTGTGATATATTCTATACGACACTGGTGACGGCATGTGCGTCACATGACAGGAATATGTTGTCGGCCCACCTAACTTGTACACTTGGCGAATGGGTAAAAAGAATCTTCTACCTTCTCCCAAAAAAGTGATGAAAACATTAGAGTTTGTCACATAAACTCCAACAAACGAATGCAACAGTTTCACAGTCGCACAGTTTTCCCTGTGCTCTGACAAAACATATGTTTTTAACGTTTTCAAATTTTTCCGTATGTAGAGCGTCAAATCCTGCATACGTCCAAGCAAATCTGAACATGTCCTGGAATTTTGGAGAGCGAAGTTGATTATGTGAGAGTGCCTGAACTTTGATAATTGTCTGAAAATAAAAAATTAAACTTTTCACTCGAGGGAAGACTTGAACCAAGGACCTCTCGTTGCGCAGCTGCTTACGCTAACCACGGGACCACGGCGCTCCTTGGCTCATATGATCCTTAATGTTACTTATCTTGCGCATGGACTACTCAGTTTGTATATTTTGCTTATTTTTTTCATAGTTCCACACAACTTCTTCCTATTTTCTCGATTGATCTGTGTTCAGTTTTTCAAGGCCTATCCATTGTGCCAACTTATAACTAAATCTGAGGGGGGTGCGATGGGGAGGTTCCCTTGTTAGTAGTGAAATGCCCGTGTTTTGATGGTTTATGAAGTATGGTTAAATTTTTAAAAATTTTATTTACTACACCAATTGGTTGCTTGAAGTTTTCCAGGCCATAGTTTAAATTTTCATTATAGTCTGGATTGTATCCCTTGAAGCACGTATGAACTGTTTTTGAGGTTTGTTGAATTAACACCATCTGTTTGTGTGTTTTAGAAGTTCGTCTTGTTACTTTGTGTTCTCTCCCGTGTGTACAACGACCTGCATGAGGAGACGGGGGAGCTGGGCCTGTTGTTTGCTGGAGAGTAAAAGGGCTCATACCAGAGCGGCAGTTCATGTGTAATGAAACGAAAGCTGTGTAATCCTGCTTTAAGTATACGCCTCCAATTATAACCATTATCTCTCGATGCATTTGTAGTTGCGTGAGGAGTGGTTTATTTTTAAAACCACGAGTTTGTTTAATGTTGTGTTGAACTACTGCAGAAGTTAACTCTAAAGTCACTTACTTGTCAGCTTGAATTTGTTTTAGAGATTTCTATATTTAATTAGAGTAATGTTTTTATGACAAACTTTGTCTTAAAATGTTATGCTCTGTGTTTTTTTTAAATTTATTATTTATTTTTATTTATCGTGAGCTCATTGGTAGATGCCGGCTTAGAACAAGACCAGAGGTTATATTCTGGTTCAAAATGGTTCAAATGGCTATGCGACTTAACTTCTGAGGTCATCAGTCCCCTAGAACTTAGAACTACTTAAACCTAACTAACCTAATGACATCACCCACATCCATGCCCGAGGCAGGACTCGAACCTGCAACCGTAGCGGTCGCGCGGTTCCAGACTGTAGCCTCTAGAACCGCTCGGCCACCTCGGCCGGTTTATATTCTGGTCTAGTTATTTTTCTAGCTGAAGTACCAGGCTTATTGGATGCTGATTGCTTTGGTAGTGTTTGTTTAAATATTACTGCTTGGTTAAATATATTTCTGTCTTTTATTATGTTAATAGCTTGCCTAAGAGTTTAATTCTAAATGAGCTGATGTTTGTCTACCCTTGCTTAAGATCAAGTCTGGGAGCGCACTGATTCTGTATGTATATATTTTTTTTAATAGGTACCAAGGAATGAAACCTGCTCAGAGAGTTATATTGTAATAAAGTCAATCATGTTTGAGAATTGTGGCCTAGTCCTTTCATTAACTGAACATTTCCTGTGCTAGCGTAAAGTTCCGCTACACTATCCTTGTCAGACTTACACATTTCATTGCAGTTGGCTCTCAATACTTCTGCAGCATGGTACACCATAAGAGTTGTTAAGCATTTAATCGTCTTGACTGAAACTTCGATTTGGACTTTGGTTTCAAATCTGAAGCGAGAAACTTATTTCTCAATGCTTACTTATTTCTCAGTACTTACCTAAAGTTATTGCCGCCCGGTGTGGCCGTGCGGTTCTGAGCGCTTCAGTCTGGAACCGCGTGACCGCTACGGTCGCAGGTTCGAATCCTGCCTCGGGCATGGATATATGTGATGTCCTTAGGTTGGTTAGGTTTAAGTAGTTCTAAGTTCTAGGGGACTGATGACCACAGATGTTACGTCCTATAGTGCTCAGAGCTATTTGAACCATTTTTGAACCTAAAGTTATTACAATTTCGAGACACTGCTCATTAAAGGATGTGTAACTACAGAAGCGTAATTCACTATTTTTAATGAAAACCTCTTAAGACTTTAAGTTTGTGTTCACTGAAGCGTGTGTAACACTTTGAAGTATCGCAGAACTTTCTTGTTTTCTTTGTGATTCGGGAAATCTAAATGGCTCCGTTGTTGTTGTTGTGGTCTTCACTCCTGAGACTGGTATGATGCAGCTCTCCATGCCACTCTATCCTGTGCAAGCTTCTTCATCTCCCAGTACCTACTGCAACCTACATCCTTCTGAATCTGCTTAGCATATTCATCTCTCGGTCTCCCTCTACGATTTTTACCCTCCACGCCGCCCTCCAATACTAAATTGGTGATCCCTTGATACCTCAGAACATGTCCTACCAACGGATCCCTTCTTCTAGTCAAGTTGTGCCATAAACTTCTCTTCTCCCCAATTCTATTCAATACTTCCTCATTAGTTATGTGAATTACCCATCTAATCTTCAGTATTCTTCTGTAGCACCACATTTCGAAAGATTCTATTCTCTTCTTGTCCAAACTATTTATCGTCCACGTTTCACTTCCATACATGGCTACACTCCATACAAATACTTTCAGAAACGACTTCCTGACACTTAAATCTATATTCGATGTTAACAAATTTCTCTTCTTCAGAAACGCTTTCCTTGCCATTGCCAGTCTACATTTTATATCCTCTCTACTTCGACCATCATCAGTTATTTTTCTCCCCAAATAGCAAAACTCCTTTACTACTTTAAGTGTCTCATTCCCTAATCTAATTCCCTCAGCATCACCCGACTAATTCGACTACATTCCATTATCCTCGTTTTGCTTTTGTTGGTGTTCATCTTACATCCACCTTTCAAGACACTGTCCATTCCGTTCAACTGCTCTTCCAAGTCCTTTGCTGTCTCTGACAGAATTACAATGTCATCGGCGAACCTCAAAGTTTTTATTTCTTCTCCATGGATTTTAACACCTACTCCGAATTTTTCTTTTGTTTCCTTTACTGCTTGCTCAATATACAGATTGAACAACATTGGGAAGAGGCTACATCCCTGTCTCACTCCCTTTCCAACCACTGCTTGCCTTTCATGTCCCTCGACTCTTATAACTGCCATCTGGTTTCTGTACAAATAGTAAATAGCCTTAAGTTCCCTTTGTTTTACCACTGCCACTTTCAGAATTTGAAAGAGAGTATTCCAGTGAACATTGTCAAAAGCTTTCTCTAAGACTACAAATGCTAGGAACGTAGGATGGCCTTTCCTTAATCTTTCTTCTAAGATAAGTCGTAGGGTCAGTATTGCCTCGCGTGTTCCAATATTTGTACGGAATCCAAATTTATCTTTCCCGAGATCGGCTTCAATGGCTCCGTTATATACGAAATATTTATTTTGTTTCACTTACTGAAGGACTAGCATCCATTTTGTTTCACTTAGTGAAGAATCAGACTTTCTGTTGTTTCATTGTGGAGAATGTCTTTGTGGAAACCGCGTTCAATAAACTTTAGTTTGTTCGCTATACCTGGCCTGCCTGCCGGCGGCGGACGCGTCAAATTTTGTACCCGTGTGGCGGTGTCGCCCTGTGATCGTGGTAGCGGGGTTTGGTTAGCTACTGGTTTAGCGGAGCTCGCCCCCGGTCGGCTGTGGCAGCAGTGGGTCCACGGCTCTGTGGCCGCGACCACGGGTGCAGCGGCTAAATGTGTCGCAGGTTTTATATTGATTTTCCGCGTCCTCGCCCAGGCGGCTGGCGTTGCGTAACGCTATCCGGCCGCTCTAGTCGGCTGGAAGGCGCCACGCGCGCTACTTTGTCACGGGCGCGCCAGCAAAGCCGGCCTAATGCTCATGCGCGGCTGGGTCCACGCGGCGCCGCAGTCTGGCGTTGCCGTCAGCTCTGCCAACGACGGTGCACTCACCTCCTCTAACGCGCACTTGCTGTTACTGTGTTGCACCATTGGGTGTTAAAAAAAAGTATTCCATTTTTTGAGAGGTGCTAGTATGGACCAAAACAAGAAAGACATATCCAGTATACATGGGTTCTAAAACGCATATACACACATTAAAAAAAGTTTTGCACCGCCTTGGTTCCGAGAGTTCCGGAACCTGTACAGAAAATTCGAATAGAGATCAACATAAACTTCATTTCCACCCTTTTTATTGCTCATGAAAACCACACATTGCATGCTGTACCATCATACAGTGAGACCTTCAGAGGTGGTGGTCCAGATTGCTGTACACCTGTACACCCCAGTACCTCTAATACTCAGTAGCACGTCCTCTTGCATTGATTCATGGCTGTCTTCGTCGGGGCATACCATCCACAAGTTCATCAAAGCACTGTTGGTCAAAAAAAAAAAAAAAAAAAAAAAAAAAAAAAAAAAAAAAAAAAAAAAAAAGGTTCAAATGGCTCTGAGCACTATGCGACTTAACTTCTGAGGTCATCAGTCGCCTATAACTTACAACTAATTAAACCTAACTAACCTAAGAACATCACACACATCCATGCCCGAGGCAGGATTCGAACCTGCGACCGTAGCGGTCGCTCGATTCCAGACTGTAGCGCCTAGAACCGCACTGCCACTCCGTCCAGCACGTTGGTCCAGATTGTCCTACTCCTGAACAGCGATTCGGCGTAGATCCCTCAGTATACTTATACGGATATGGTGTCTGTTCTTACGGGACTTTGTAAGAATGTCTTCCACGAGTAATGAGTGTGTTGGGGTGGGACACTACAAATGTAGTGTGTGCACTTACAAGGTGAGAATGTGGGTCTCGCGGGAGGCGTGCGCGAGATAGTCCCTGCAGTGGCGCTATCCTCTGTGCATTCGGTGGCTCAGATGGACAGAGCGTCTGCCATGTAAGCAGTAGATACCGGGTTCGAGTCCCGGTCGGGGAACACATTTTCATCTGTCCCCGTTGATATAGATCAACGCCATTTAGCAGCTGAAGGTATTAATATGATTCTAATTTCGTTTGGATCTCTCAGAGTTGTTGGTGGGTCAAGTCGTTCATAAACAGCTCTTTTCGGTCTAGAGGTGTGTTCGATAGGGTTCATGTCTGGAGAACATCTTGGCTACTCTAGTCGAGCGATGTCATTATCCTGAAGGATGTCATTCACAAGATGTGCACGATGTGGGCGCGAATTGTCGTCCATGAAGACGAATGCCCCGCCAATATGTTGCCGATATGGTTGCACTATCGGGCGGAGGATGGCATTCACGTATCGCACAGCCCATACGACGCCTTCCATGACCACCAGCGGCGTACGTCGTTCCCGCATAATGCCACTCCAAAACATCGGGGAACCTCCACCTTGCTGCACTCGCTCGGCAGTGTGTCTAAGGCGTTCAGCCTGACTGGATTGCTTCCGAACACGTCTCCGACGATTGTCTGGTTGAAGGCATACGTGACACCCACTGGTGACGAGAACGTGCAAATCTTGAGTGGTCCATTTGGCATGTCGTTGGGCCCATCTGTACTGCGCTGCATGGTGTCGTGGTTGCAAAGATGGACCACCCCAGGGACTTTGGGAGTGAAGTTACGCATCACGCAGCCTATTGCGCACAGTTTCAGTCGTAACACGACGTCCTGTGGCTGCACGAAAAGCGTTAGTCAACATGGTGGCGCTGCTGTCAGGGTTCCTCCGAACCATAATCTGTAGGTAGCGGTCATCCATTGCAGTAGTAGCCCTTGGGCGGCCTGAGCGAGGCATGTCATCGACAGTTCCTGTCTCTCTGTATCTTCCCCATGTCCGAACATAGCTGTGGTTCGCTTCGAGACGCCTGAACACTTCCCTTGTTGAGATCCCTTCCTGGCACAAAGTAACAATGCGGACTCGATCGAAACGCGGTATTGACCACCCAAGCATGGTTGAACTACACACAACACAAGCCGTGTACCTCCTTCCTTGTGGAATGACTGTATTTGATCGTATGTCGGACCCCCTCCGTCTATTAGGCGCTGCCCGTGAACGGTTGTTTACATCTTTGAGCGGGTTTAGTGACGTCTGTGAGCAGTCAAAGGGACTGCGTCTGCGATACAATAACCACAGTCAATGTCTACGTTCAGGAGTTCTGGGAACAGGGTGATACACAACTGTTTTTGATGTGCGTATTAAGAGCCTCGAGTCATGTTCAGAAAGTGAGTGTACTGTGACCATAACGGACTTCAGTTTTCTTCTTTTGAAGGTCGGCAACACTGAGTGGTAGGAGAGAGAGAGAGAGTGGTGGGTGGGTGGGGGGAATCCCCTGACCTCAGCGAGCAACGCAGGAACGTGGTAGTACGTAATCCTACGTTATAATGTTCCAGTTGCGTGGAAGGTGTCGGCAATAAACCACGCGAGCTTCGTGCTGTGATCCGCTTTCTACTGGCGGGAAGTAATTTTTTCGTGAATCAAAACGGTTTACAGAGAAGGTATTAAGAACGGAACGAGTGTGTTTAAGTGCTGTAGGGATTTTGGTGGGGGCAGAACAAATGTTCGTGACAAACAGAGGAGTGGGTGACCTTCCATTTGGACTGATGAGTTCGTGCAAATGATTGAGGAAACTGTTCGTGAAGACCGCCGATTGGCAGTGAATAAAAGTTCTGCGATGTTTCCACAATTCTCCAGAACTCTCTTATAGGAGACACTAACAGAAACGCTGGAAAAGCGGAAACTGTGCGCAAGATGGGTCCCAAAATAGTTGACAGAACAGCACAAGGAAAATCGGGTCAAAAGCATCCGTGAATTTCTTGAGAGGCTTGAAATGGAATGTGGGGATTTTCTGAGCTCTATTGTGGCTGGAGATGAAACCTCGGCGGCTCATTACACGCCTGAGACAAAAAGGCAGTCGTTACAGTGGAGTCACATTAATTCCCCATCTGTCAAAAATTCGGAACCACAATTTCTGGAAAAACACCATGCCCTCATTTTTTGGGACTGAAAAAGCGTCATTTCAGTCGAATGTCTGGCTAAGAGGGAGACCATCGATGCACAACGGTATTATGGGGCCCCAAAAAGCTCAGAAGATGCATTCAGAAGGAAGAGAGGGTTGGTTCAAATGGCTCTGAGCACTATGGGACTTAACATCTGAGGTCATCAGTCCCCTAGAACTTAGAACTACTTAAATCTAACTAACCTAAGGACATCACACACATCCATGCCCGAGGCAGGATTCGAATCTGCGACCGTAGCGATCGCAGATTCGCCGTAGCGATTCCAGACTGTAGCGCCTAGAACCGCTCGGCCACCCTGGCCGGCAAGGAATAGAGGGGAATGCTGACGAGAAGTGTGTGTCTGTTGCGCGACAGTACCCCTACTCACACAGCTTTAGCCACTAAGACGATCGTGGACTGATTTGGTTGGGATATTTTGAACCGCTCCCCGTTTTCCGCTGACTTGGCGCCTTCAGATTATCGTCTTTTGGCCCCCCCCCCCGCCCCCACCCCGCCCTAAAGGCTCACATGGGTAGAATTAAAGTTTCATCGAACGAGAAGATGCAGAAAGCGGTGAATACAGCCGAAATCATCCATAAGATATGTGTACCCTGGGCGGTTCCTCTGAAAAGGGCACTGCCGATTTCCTTCTGCATCCTTTCGTAATCCTAGGCTGTGCTCCATCTCTAATGACCACGCTGTCGACAGCACGTTAAAATCTTAATCTTCCTTCCTCCCTTCGTCAAAGGCGCTGCCTCGGCATCTGCCTTAATTGATTTAGGAAAAATTTGGAAGTTCGGACGGGGATTTGAACTGCAGTTCTGCCGAACCCGACTCAAGTGTACGTCAACATATTCTGCAGCACTTGCCTTATGTTGTTAGAGTGTTCTACATCAGCATACATGCCGCAATACGGAAGGTACTAACTATCCGCATTAGTTGCTTGTTGTGCTTTCATTGTCTTGAATTGGCAGAACACTTAGAAGGTGCAACAGGTGTACTAAAGAGACTGCTTACACCACGCTTGTCCGCCCTATTCTGGAGTATTGCTGTGCGGTATGGGATTCGCATCAGGTGGGACTGACGGATGACATCGAAAAAGTACAAAGAAGGCCAGCTCGTTTTGTATTATCGCGAAATAGGGGAGATAGTGTCACAGACATGATACGTAAATGGAGTGGCAATCATTAAAACAAAGGCGTTTTTGTTGCGACGGGATCTTCTCATGAAATTTCAATCACCAGTTTTCTCCTCCTATTGTGAAAACATTCTGTTGGCACCCACCTACACAGGGAGAAACGATCATCGCGATATATTAAGAGAACTCAGGGCTCGCACAGAAAAATTTAAGTGATCCCGCGTACCGTTCGAGAGTGGAACGGTAGAGAGACAGCTTGAAGGTGGTTCATTGAACCCTCTGCCAGGCACTTTATTGTGAATAGCAGAGTAATCACGTAGATGTAGATGTGTGCCCTTCCTTCCACGTATCGAGAGAGAGAAAATTGCTCTCTGTATGTCTCAATGTCCCAATCTCTCATATCCTATACTCATGGTCCATAAGCGGAGCATACGACATTGCTAAGCCTTTCCCTAATATCAAATAGGGTTTCGGAGAATTATGTCGTCTTTTTTCCAAGGATTCCCATTTAAATTCCTCGACCACATCAATTACACTTTCCAGTGGTCTACTCTGCCCTCTTACGATTCTAGCAACACGTCTCAGTGTGTTCGACGTATGGCGTCATGTTTATTTGATCAGGACTCAAAACACTGGGAATTCACCCAGAACATCGAGGCGTTCCATTCGCTTTCCTCGCGACTGTTTTCCCGTGTTCGTCCAATTTCACATAGCTTCATACACTACTGTTGTAAAAAGTGGAACACTCACAAGCGATGGTCTGGAACACGCCACGAGAAGAGGAAGTGTGGAACGGTGGAACCGTAATAAGTGATTTAAATGGCAGACACGTAGCGTCCACGTAGGCCCAACAGCGCCCTGTCTGTATTACGCAACGCTCAGTGGGAACGGAGCCGTCACACAAAGTGGAAATGTAACCAAGGGCCACTATGCCTCGCCGATGTCATAGGTTGGAATATCGGTATGTTAGTGTGTTCGAACGGGACAGAACCACTGGTCTCCAGGAGGCGACTGGTCTCGCATTCGGGAGGACGAAAGTTCAATCCTGCGTCCGGCCATCTTGATTTAGGTTTTCCGTGATTTCCCTAAATCGCTCTAGGCGAATTCCGGGATGGTTCCTTTCAAAGGGCACGGCCGACTTCCTTCCCCGTCCTTCCCTAATCCGATGAGACCGATGACCTCGCTGTCTGGTCTCCTTCCCCAAACAACCAACCAACCAACCAGGAGGCGGGTATGTCATTCGGTGACATTGCGGCTCGTACAGGGCATGCTGCTTCAACAGTGAAGCGTACGTGTAGCCAGTGTAGAGAAGAGGGCCGTTCGCAGCACCGATAGGGTACTGAGCGACACAATGCGACCACAGCGCGAGGTGACCTCCATCTCGTCCGCATGGACGTTACGGACAGAACAGCTTCGTCCGCAGTGTAGCGCGACGTTGGAGCACTGCAACGGTTGTGAATATGTCTTCGTCTTCTCTGGGCCGGACTCGTGACACGCATGTCATTGCGTCGGCTTCCACTGACCAGAAGCCACCAACAATACAGACTGCAATGGGCACGTGAACACCGACACTGGTACGCTGAGTGACAAAATGTAATATTCTCAGACCAGTCCCACTTCAACTTGTCGTGCAGTGATGGCAGCATATGCGTTCGACGCCGTCCTGGTGAACGCAGTCGGGTAGACTACACTACTGGCCATTAAAATTGCTACATCACGAAGATGACGTGCTACAGACGCGAAATTTAACCGACAGGAAGAATATGCTGTGGTATGCAAATGATTAGCTTTTCAGAGCATTCACACAAGGTTGGCCCCTGTCGCGACACCTACGAAGTTGCCTGGTGAAACGTTGTTGTGATGTCTCGTGTAAGGAGGAGAAATGCGTACCATCACGTTTCCGACTTCGATAAAGGTCGGATTGTAGCCTATCGCGATTACGGTTTATCGTATCGCGACATTGCTGCTCACGTTGGTCGAGATACAATGACTGTTAGCAGAATATGGAATCGGTGGGTTCAGGAGGGTAATACGGAACTCCGTACTGGATCCCAACGGCCTCGTATCACTAGCAGTCGAGTTGACAGGCATCTTATCCGCATGGCTGTAACGGATCGTGCAGCCACGTCTCGATCCCGGAGTCAACAGGTGGGGACGTTTGCAAGACAACAACCATCTGCACGAACAGTTCGGCGGCGTTTGCAGCAGCATGGACTATCAGCTCGGAGACCACGGCTGCGGTTACCCTTGACGTTGCATCACAGACAGGAGCGCCTGCGATGGTGAACTCAACGACGAAGCTGGGTGCACGAATGGCAAAACGTCATTTTTCCGGATGAATCCAGGTTCAGTTTACAGCATCACGATGGTGAACGCACATTGGAAGCGTGTATTCGTCATCGCCATTCGTATCACCCAGCGTAATGGTATGGGGTGTCATTGGTTACATGTCTTTGTCACCTCTTGTTCGCATTGACGGCACTTTGAACAGTGGACGTTACATTTCAGATGTGTTACGACCCGTGGCTTTACACTTCATTCGATCCCTGCGAAACCCTACATTTCCGCAAGATAATGCAAGACCGCATGTTGCAGGTCCTGTAAGGGCCTTTCTGGATACAGAAAATGTTTGACTGCTGCCCTGGCCAGCACATTCTCCAGATTCATCGAAGCTCTGTTTGACTGAATGCCCAGGCGTATCAAGGCCGTTATTATGGCCAGAGGTGGTTGTTCTGGGTACTGATTTCTCAGGATCTATGCACCCAAATTGCGTGAAAATGTAATCACATGTCAGTTGTAGTATAATATATTTGTACAGTGAATACCCGTTTATCATCTGCAATTCTCCTTGGTGTAGCAATTTTAATGGCCAGTAGTGTATATTGTTGAGGGCATAGCGGACAAAGGCGAAGTGTGATGGTTTGATGCTCAATGGACGCGATCTCGCCTCCTACGCCTTTAGGGTAATCTAATAGCTACCGCTACATCAGGAAAGTTTCACAGCCTGAGGCACTGCCCCTCCTGCAGGTCGCTACACATATTATATTTCGGCAGGACAACGCCTTACCGCATGTGGCGAGGAGTTTACGAGTTCTTCTTCGATGAAGGACGGGTACAACTGCTTTTCAGGCCTGCCTGCCCGCCTGACATGTCACCCACCGAACACGTCTGTGATATGCTCGGTTGGCAGTTTGTTCGTTCAGGTACTCCTGCAGCCAAAACTGATGCTTTATGGATGTGCCTATAAACCGCGTGGCTGAGTAGTCGCAGTGCATGTACAAGTCTATAAGGCTAATCATTTGTGTAGTGTCATGTCCTTAATGTGTGGAATAAATTTCATTGTGATCACATCTCTCGGTTTTGGTGTTCAACTTTTTCCAAACAGTAGTGCAGCAAGACTGCTAATTAGAGTGATGTGACGTACTCACCACTGAGCTTGTAATCAGATACTGTTGGGTTCTCTCTTATCGGTAACGACATGTCTTCCATTCATCCACATTTTAAGCACACCAAGTGAAAACACTGTTTAACTCGTGTTCTATTTTCTTACAACCATTCAGTGACAATACTTTCCTTGGACCATAGGATCAATAGCGAACCATCCATGATGAACATCGCTCACGCGAAACCAAACTCCCGTTTTTTCAAGGCGATCAGGTGGACGTATGTTTTTTGAGATCCGAAAAGTATTTGGTTGAGTACAAAAAACCAACGTATATTAATGAATGCACGACTATATGGGATATCATATTAAATTTGTGACAGATCGCAAAACTTCTTTCTAGGGAGGACGCAGCGTGTTATCTTGGATTGGTAGATGTATAAATAATTTTGGACGTGCCCTAGGAAAGTGTATTGGTGCCTTTGTAGTTGCTTTCGTTTATTAATGAGCTGGCAGACAATATTAGTAGCAGCATCAAAGTTCCTTCAAATGAGGTACAATTATAAAAAAAACTACGTACATATCTAGGCAGATCTTGATGATACCTCAAAGTGATCAAAGATTGTCAACATACATTAAACTTGAAATTTTTCACTTCGCAAGTTTTTCGTACTTTTTATTTTCTAACAATTTCCTGTATATCGCTCAGAAGTTTCCACTGATAGTCCTCTAATGTCGGTTAGTAGCTCCCAACATAGAAAAGCTACCTTAACTTCCTTTCTTATTGATGAATACAGCTAAATTAAATTAAAAATTCTGCTGACGATTTCTTGTTTGTAACCGCACTAACCGTCCCAGTACATTCATGAAACAAGTTTCGGCAAAAACGCTGCCATGGTCATGGTGACAGGAGAAATTCTCTGGAGGCTACAAGAAGGGAAAGAAGCGATAGTTACGGAAAGGCAACCAGCCAAGATTTAAATGGTTCAAATGGCTCTGAGCACTATGGGACTTAACATCTGAGGTCATCAGTCCCCTAGAACTTAGAACTACTTAAACCTAACTAACCTAAGGACATCACACACATCTATGCCCGAGGCAGGATTCGAACCTGCGACCGTAGCGGTCGCGCGGTTCCATACTGAAGCGCCCAGAACCTCTCCGCCACACTGGCCGGCAAGATTTACATATTGGTAAGTTTTCACAGCCAGAGTCACTTTCTATAAAATTTTTCTGTGTGTAGACCGTGTCGAATTGCAAAATGAGGAACCATCGTTTCGGCCATTACTGAAAGCGACCTTCATCATGGTACGTAAGAGTACTGGAGGAATGCAACTTAATCGCTGACACACTGTAAATCATCTAATTTTTTATAGGCTATATTGGAATCGTTGTTTACGATTATCTACTGCAGAGGAATGCCGTTAGGAAAAGGGAGGTGTTTTTGATGTGATCCATTAGTGCATATCCCCTTTTTACATTTTCCAGTAATTTAAGGATCCGAAAACCTCCTTTAGGACTGCTGAGAATTATTTTGAGGAAGTGAAATATTTCTTCTGATTTGCGTACTAAGTTAGATATTTTTTGTACCTCTAATCGTCGACTAGTACATTGTACACTTCCAAGACTTTTTATCGTTGGGTTTTGTTTTGGGAGATGTTTTACGTGAATCATCTACAAGCAAAGCATGACTACGTTTGAATTCAGTTATGAATTTCTCTTAACTGCCCATAAATATGGTACAGACCCTTCAAAACCCTTACCCGCTTTGGGTCAGTTTTCGTTATCAATATACCATCGACACACATTAGTGCAGTGTCTGTGTTTGACAGTGTTGTAATGTTTGATGCAATGTTCCTTCAGAGGGAAGACTGCATCGAACTTTACAGACACTGTCAAATACAGACACTGTACTAATGACGTATTTCCTGCCAAAGCCAAGGGCACTTGACGAGAAAACTAAATAAGTCTCTGCCTGCGCGAGAATAACACAACTGTTCGAGACTTTGCAAAGCAGACATTGGGACATATGAGAGTTTGGGTCGGTCTGCGGAGCGTGCTCAGAGAGCAGAAGAGACCATTTCACTTACAGCAGCGGAGAAGCGAGGACGTCTGCTGCGTCTCGCCAGCGGGACCGCGCGCGACTACTTCGCTTGCGGGCTAGTTCCGTATTTACTTTCACCGGGCAATAGCACATTCCTATAGGCAGGACACGATAAAGATCATTTTTCAACCAGAGCATACCCACCCATGTGCTTACGAAGTTGAGCTGTACCTTCGAGACCAACTTGGACTAGATCCATCGCTCATTGTGGACATAAATTTTTTCATCAGCGCCAATATCGATTATTTAAGATGACATCTGCGGCCACGTGCACTGACATGGTCAATAAGTACGCTGACGCTCCTAAGTTAAAACACTTCGACGGTCATACCAACGTCCTCGCCGGTCGCTGTGGCCGAGCGGTTGTAGGTGCTTCAGTCTGAAACCGCGGGACCGCCACGGTCGCAGGTTCGAATCCTGCCTCGGGCATGGATGTGTGTGAGATCCTTAGGTTCGTTAGGTTTAAGTAGTTCTAAGTTCTAGGGGACTGCTGACCTGAGATGTTAAGTCTCATAGTGCTCACAGCCATTTGAACCATTTGAACCAAGGCCCTCGCGATGGACCACGGGGGACTTGGCCCGTGGACACTGTGACTGTTTGAGTTTCATTTTGAGGTGCCGGAAGATGTTGTCAAGGCAGCGTTTCGACCAATTGGCAATGTGATATGTCTTATGGTAGAAAAAATGGCAAACTTTCGAAAGTACCAAGCCTGCAGTGCAGTACGTCAGATGAAAATCGATCTCTCGAGACATGTCCTGTCCTGCTTGAACACTGATGGATGTCATGCCTTCATCGTGTATGATGGCCAACCTCGAACGTGTTCCGGCTGCAGACAAAAAGGCCATGTTCAGTCAGCATATCTTCAGCGTCGTCTTACGAGCTCTTCAACACATAATGTGAGATCATTAGTCTCCCCCTCCATATTGCCAAGTCTCCCACACCGCATTCTGTGGCGGTGAAAGGAGCGACGTGCTGAAGGAAACAATTGCTACAGGAGGGCAGGGCGCCACAAGTCGGAGCTTTCGACGACTCTGACGACGTCTACTTCGACCACAGGTTAGTAGTTGTATCTCAGGAGAAGATGGACGAGGATACTAGGGTTGTGCCAACATTGGCCTCCTTTATGGATGATGAGGTACGAACAATACGGACATCCATGTCCGTAAAAAAAAAACAATCACATCGGCGCCACAAGAACGACGGCGGTCTCCTTCTGAGGAACGCCGCCCTTCGCGCATCTGGCCTGGAAGAGGACGACGGTGATGATGGGGATTTGGAACATACGCGGAACGACTACAGTACATAACCGGTTCCCCACTTTGGTCATGATACTGGTATCATGTCACTCCCCAGCCAAACAACGGAGTCGGATGGACAGGACGGCGATATCACAGTGCCCACCAATAACACAGCAGCCCGCAGTGAAGGGAATCGCGAGTTTCCCCTCAGACCAACACCATCTTTTGCCTCGTGGGCTGCTGGCGTTATGGTTTCCAGCAATGTAGCGACGGGGTAGGTGGAGGGCCATGGCATTTCGCCTGCCACCTCTGACCACCAGCTGCATTAACCGGGATTTCGGGCCGTGAAATTCAGGGATTTTTCTCTCTCCCACTTGTCTGCTATGACGACACCTCCAGCTGGCGGACGTAGACAACAAAAATGGTTCAAATGGCTCTGAGCACGATGGGACTTAACATCTATGGTCATCAATCCCCTAGAACTTAGAACTACTTAAACCTAACTAACCTAAGGACATCACACAACACCCAGCCATCACGAGGCAGAGAAAATCCCTGACCCCGCCGGGAATCGAACCCGGGAACCCGGGCATGGGAAGCGAGAACGCTACCGCACGACCACGAGCTGCGGGCTCGTAGACAACAGACCTTCCGTCTATCCACTATTAACATCAGTACAATCCGGACGCGACATGAGCTGACCTTGCACCGACAAAAGCTGATTGTAGCAGATGTCGACGTTGCCTTCTTATAAGAAATCCATGTAGCAAGTTTCCCTGACTTCTTAGTATATATGGCTTGTGTCTTACATGCGTCCCTCACAGGCAGTGTGTTGCCATCCTTCTCTGTGAGGGTATGACGGCCACTAACGTGCGATACTTCCCGAATGCGAGAGGCATGGCTATTATGGTCAACTCAGTGCAGATCGTTAACATCTGCACTCCTTCTGGCTCGGAACGGCGGAGAGAACTCTCACGTTTCCTTACGGAGGATGTAGCACCACTCTCCCAGGTTCGACTGTGTGACAGGGTGATACGTGGGGACTTCAATTGTATATGGGTGCCCACGGATCTGCTGCACCATTCAGCTTACCCGAACTCGAGACCCTTATACGGGGCCTTCATTTGGTTGATACTTGGCGACATATGCATAATGACGTCCCTGGATTTACTAACATTACCAGTAGCCCGTGGAGCACATTCCCTAATGGCGGAAATATGACCTATGGCCTTCACCACGTGGCATATACACTACTGGAAATGGAAAAAAGAACACATTGACACCGGTGTGTCAGACCCACCATACTTGCTCCGGACACTGCGAGAGGGCTGTACAAGCAATGATCACACGCACGGCACAGCGGACACACCAGGAACCGCGGTGTTGGCCGTCGAATGGCGCTAGCTGCGCAGCATTTGTGCACCGCCGCCGTCAGTGTCAGCCAGTTTGCCGTGGCATACGGAGCTCCATCGCAGTCTTTAACACTGGTAGCATGCCGCGACAGCGTGGACGTGAACCGTATGTGCAGTTGACGGACTTTGAGCGAGGGCGTATAGTGGGCATGCAGGAGGCCGGGTGGACGTACCGCCGAATTGCTCAACACGTGGGGCGTGAGGTCTCCACAGTGTCGCCAGTGGTCGGCGGAAGGTGCACGTGCCCGTCGACCTGGGACCGGACCGCAGCGACGCACGGATGCACGCCAAGACCGTAGGATCCTACGCAGTGCCGTAGGGGACCGCACCGCCACTTCCCAGCAAATTAGGGACACTGTTGCTCCTGGGGTATCGGCGAGGACCATTCGCAACCGTCTCCATGAAGCTGGGCTACGGTCCCGCACACCGTTAGGCCGTCTTCCGCTCACGCCCCAACATCGTGCAGCCCGCCTCCAGTGGTGTCGCGACAGGCGTGAATGGAGGGACGAATGGAGACGTGTCGTCTTCAGCGATGAGAGTCGCTTCTGCCTTGGTGCCAATGATGGTCGTATGCGTGTTTGGCGCCGTGCAGGTGAGCGCCACAATCAGGACTGTATACGACCGAGGCACACAGGGCCAACACCCGGCATCATGGTGTGGGGAGCGATCTCCTACACTGGCCGTACACCACTGGTGATCGTCGAGGGGACACTGAATAGTGCACGGTACATCCAAACCGTCATCGAACCCATCGTTCTACCATTCCTAGACCGGCAAGGGAACTTGCTGTTCCAACAGGACAATGCACGTCCGCATGTATCCCGTGCCACCCAACGTGCTCTAGAAGGTGTAAGTCAACTATCCTGGCCAGCAAGATCTCCGGATCTGTCCCCCATTGAGCATGTTTGGGACTGGATGAAGCGTCGTCTCACGCGGTCTGCACGTCCAGCACGAACGCTGGTCCAACTGAGGCGCCAGGTGGAAATGGCATGGCAAGCCGTTCCACAGGACTACATCCAGCATCTCTACGATCGTCTCCATGGGAGAATAGCAGCCTGCATTGCTGCGAAAGGTGGATATACACTGTACTAGTGCCGACATTGTGCATGCTCTGTTGCCTGTGTCTATGTGCCTGTGGTTCTGTCAGTGTGATCATGTGATGTATCTGACCCCAGGAATGTGTCAATAAAGTTTCCCCTTCCTGGGACAATGAATTCACGGTGTTCTTATTTCAATTTCCAGGAGTGTATTTTGCTATTGCCCTCCATCCCCTCTGGCTGCGAAGGAGTCGAATCCCATGGAAGATGAACACCGATCATCTCGCATCGCAGGAAAGCAGAGACACAGTGGAGATCACCTGGCACCAAGCTGTCGGTCGTCGCCCTCACTTCGGATCGGCACAGCTTGGTGAATCAAATGTGCCAAGCCTGTTCTCCAGCGGAGTCTAATCGCGTACAGCAGAGACGCTGCAATATGGAGACAACACACGGTCGTCTTTTATTATACCACCCTACAAAGAATACTGCACCATGATACCCTCATTACATCTCCAGATGCTGATCAGTCGCGCCAAAGCTAAGATCGTCAGAGTGGTGAGCCTTCAGACACACGGTTCCACTACAAGGGCGCGAGCTCATTACTAGGTACCTCAGGAACGACATTCGAAGCATCAAGTTAACTTGGAGCATAAAAGGCTCACGAGAGCACTGGTGCATAGCTTCGCTCCTGACCACGGCCAACTTGTAGAGGTGCAATGGGACATTTTAGAAGCTTCCTCGGACATTACTCGCTCCCCTACAAGGCAGAGCGTGCTGATCCTGTGACGGTAGTTACTATTTCCAGATTACTCCATGATACAGTTCCACTGGACGTGGCAAAGGACTTATTGCAGCACGTGATGGAAGACGAGGGTCGCGACATTATCTGTAAAGGGACTGCTGACAAATCGCCAGGACCCCAAGGACTCCCATCGGAGTTTTACAGGACTTTCCAACGGCTATTGATAACCTGTTGAACTGAGATTTGTAGAGAATTACTGTCCCCCAACACATGGCCTCCTGAGGCTTCCCTCGAAGATCTAATAGTGCCAATACACAATGGAATCAAATACGAGACTACGGACCTCTGACGATGCTTAACAGTGACTCGAAAATTTTCACATGGCTGATGGAAAACCGTATACGATGTTCAATCCTCTCCATGTCATCTCCACGGACCAAACTTCCCTAGGAGGCCCATACAATATCAAGTTTGCTCTGTGCCAATAGAGGGATTAGTCTCACTAACACGAATCCAGCGCCTCCCATGAGCGCTGGCCTCACTGGATTTTAGTGAGGCGTTCGGTCGTGACGACCACACCTATTTCACTGCAGTGCAACGCAATATGCGATATACAGATACCTTTGTTGATGTGATCATGTGCCTCCTACGTGGGGCGCCATCACAGGTACTTCCAATGGCTACCTGACAGGCACCCCCCACATCAACGTTCGGTGTGTCACTGCTGGTCTTGATCTGCAGTGCATTATGCTTTGGCCTTGAACCTTTGCTGTGTACCCTGCGCCAGCAATTAACAGGGCTTCAGTATGGCAGTCGAGCTTCCCTATTCACAGCATACGCTGATGATGTGATGCTAGTCGTGCGTGGGGCCGATGGCTTTACAGAGGCAATGTCCAGGATTGCAGCATACAGAGCGGCATCAGGCAGTAAACTCAACATCGATAAGTCACACACGCTGCCTATGGTGTTGGGATTTTACGGGAATGAATTGCCCCTTTAGACCTATCGACACACTACGATGCCTAGGACTTGCCTTCATAGGCTACATCTGGCGCACAATAACATCAAACTATAGACGCCTATTGCAACAGATGCGGGCCAGCATAATGGATCAGCACTAAGGGTCCCTCAATATTGGACAGCAAGTACATTATGATAAATGTGTACTTAGCATCAAGGCTTCCACACATCGTACAAATTCTACACATCACGCACCAATCGGCTCTTAGCATTATGGTCGCTTACGGCTCCTTTATCAGCACAGTAAAAGGATATTGTCACAAATTAGATACGACTCCCTTACCCGACCCAAGGACAGACGGAAGCTGGGGATCGTCAATGTCTGTGACATTGGTACCTACCTACAGTTGCTGCATAGATGCCCGCCCGTTGAGCCTTACGAGCTCGTTATTAATCGTGAGGGAACGGCCTCTCTCGACCCACCAGTTATGTTAGGAGACCTCCCGGCTCCCTGCAGTAACCTCTGGCGATTCTGTTTGCACCACAGTTACCTACGCCAGCTGATCCCGACCCAGTTTTGGCGACGGCGAAACTACTCTACGATGAACTACAGTGGTACCGCTGGCCTAACATGATCAAGTCTAAATACTTGGTGGAGAGTGATGTGGAAAACGGTTCACCATACATTACTTGACTCTGACGTACAATATGCATAATATATGGCTGCCAACAGAAAGTATGTGACACACGAAAACCTTTATAAGACACACCTGGCGGATTCACCCACTTGCCCGACATACCACAAGGTAGGTACCGACGAACACCGATCAGCTATGGGGATGCCGGGCTGGTGTGGTACTTGTGCGCCAAATTTTACCGTATATCCTATGTGCAGCGTCTCACCAGGCTCGGGACCGGCCGGTGTGGCCGAGCGGTTCTAGGTGCTACAGTCTGGAACCGCGCGACCGCTACGGTCTCAGGTTCGAATCCTGCCTCGGACATGGATGTGTGTGATGTCCTTAGGTTAGTTAGGTTTCAGTAGTTCTAAGTTCTAGGGGACTGATGACCATCGATGTTAAGTCCCATAGTGCTCAGAGCCATTTGAATAGCACAACACGAACTAAAACGACAAGATACGCTGGATGACCCGGCTGCACGTACGGTGGTGCGGGACTTCCGACGTGTCTGTTAGCATGTTGTTTTTCGTTTTTCTCATCAATGTCCGTCACGCGCTAGAAGCGTCATTTAGTTCTCCCCCTCCAACGTATCACACCTTACCATAAGTCTCCCATTTTGGGTCGTCACACACACACCCACCCACACACACACACACACACACACACACACACAAACTTAAAAAACACAACATAAAATAAAATAAAATAAAAAATAAAGTTGTTGCTCTGTGGTTATAAACTATTATATTTGTCTTTGTTTTTGGTTTGCCACATAATTCCCCTTCTCTTCCTTTTCCTCAAGGCTTAACGGGGACACCGCGGGCAGGCCTTGGGTTGCGACCCTGCCACACTGCCCCCCGACCCCCTCTTGTGTACCCCAGATAGGGGAAACAAAGGTGAAACTGCGAAAAAAAGCGGGTAAGGCGACCATTCGAGTAAAGGGGGAAAGCCAGGTTCAAGTCCGGATAGGGAACAAATTTTTATTTGTTTACAATAAATTGTATAGCTGTTGTGGTACCCTATTTGAATTCGCGAATACATTTCATCAAAGAATTTTATGACGCCATGGTATTCCTGATTATCCGTTTGAATGAAATACGCAGAACTTAACCGCTTTTAAAAGCCGCATAAACAAACCTATTCACGTTCACACATGAATTACGTTATTGCACAAGATGTACCAACACGACAAAAAGGAAATTAACTGATATCAATTCCATCTCTGTGCAAAATCGAGCCGGCCGTTGTGGCCGAGCGATTCTAGGCGCTTCAGTCAGGAACCGCGCTGCTGCTACGGTCATCGCAGGTTCTAATCGTGTCTTGGGCATGGATGAGTGATGTTCTTAGGTTAGTTAAGTTTAAGTAGTTCTAAGTCTAGGGGACTGGTGATGGTTCAAATGGCTCTGAGCACTATGGGACTTAACATCTGAGGTCATCAGTCCCCTAGAACTTAGAACTACTGAAACCTAACCTAAGGGCGTCACACACATCCATGCCCGAGGCAGGATTAGAACCTGCGACCGTAGCGGTCGCGCGGTTCCAGACTGAAGCGCCTAGAACCGCTCAGCGACACCGGCTGGCTGGGACTGATGACCTCAGGTGTTAAGTCCCATAGTGCTCAGAGGCATTTGAACCACTTGCAAAGTCGAGAACATTCGGCTATGGCTTTTTACCGCTTAAACTGAGGATCGATGTACATTTTTAAATGTATTCGCGAGTTTTTGAAAGGAACTTGAGTGTTAATACTGTGTAAAGTTTCTCTGCAAAGAAACTTTTCACAAATGATGTTGGGAAATATATAAAACATTATTTTGTCACAAACAGTTGTAGCTCCACTGGGCGTTTCATATAAGACTTTTTTCTCTATAACTTACAAAATAATGAGTGACAGAATTTTTTAGTTATGCCGGGAGATAGTCTGGTCCATACGTCGTTTAGAAACTGCGCTGAGTTGTGCATTCATAAAAATGGGCGCTCGTTTCAAAAGCTCACTTATATGCACATTCCGCTACAACCAATTACTCGTAAATATTTCAGTTGTGTGAAAGAAAAAATAACGTCCCATTTTAAAAAAATCGTTACTTGTTGCTGTAACTCTCTGGAAAATAACTAAATGGATCATGTTCATAACTCTCGAAAAATCAATACGATTTCTTACGTTTATCTATCTGAACAACTATTCCTTCCAGTTGTTATTTTGTAAGTTACAGAGAAAAACACTTTATTCCAGTGCGTTTACGGATGTATTTAAAACAGGTTTCTTCTGGACGAGGTGATGAAAACTGCGTGTGCTGAGATGTAAATCAGTGCGCGTCGGCTTGAGGTGTCCAGAGTGGCCGAGTAGCTCATCCAATTTTCGTTCAACCAAAGATTTGGCAGCTTCCGTTGGCTAACTACCTCGACAGCGAACCAGATGTTCGGATGCATGCTATTCATGTCATCGATGGACCTCGCGCTCTCTGGCCAGACGAAAATGTGTCACCAAATCGATAAAATGGAGATGGTGAAACGGAGCCACATATAAGGCGCATTTTCCAAAATGCTTCATAAAGAAATTGGCCACTGCTGGAGGCAATGGAGAATTAGGAAGAGCAAGCTCGTCCTCAACTGGGACAGCAGCAGAAATCCGAATGGCACATGGAAGCGCTGAGAAGTCGCATAGAAATGCGCTCAACTATTTACGTTCCTACGAGAACATTGGTACCGCCACTGCAGATATGGACCAAATCTCTGGAGTGTGACGTAATTATGCTATACGCCGACCAATCACAAGCCAGCTATGGGCCCTAAATGATCTATATAACAGCAGCCACGACAGTCAGTTGTTACGGACGTCGGTCGAGGATTTCGTTGAACGCTGGAGATTTTACCCAGATGTGAAGCGAAAAGTAACCAAGAAATATTTATTCGAAGACCTCGTTGTGAGAAACTTCGATCTCATAAGGTTAGAAAGTATGGTCATTGTGCAGAGTAAGAATATATGCAGAATACTTTTCTCGCCTTATTTCGTGATTAGTTCCATCGTATATTTTTTTCAAGCGTCTTATTGCTACACCTTTCACTCCAAGAGTTATCGGTTGCCGTTAAAAAGAAGCTAGTTGCTGTGTTACTTCGGTATGCACTACCAGTTGCCGCCGAGTTCAGAAAGCAAGGAAGTACAAGCCGAGCACGTAGAAGAGTGTTTATTTATGTAACTATAACAACAAGATAGTCAAATATAGCTACAAAGATAAAGTGCTCAGGACAACGATGTACAACGTCGCTGATCTTCCACATCCTCCCCATCCTGATCGATTTCTAGGTGGACGACCAACTGGGCTGACCTTGTAACAGTTCTTCCATCCGGGTTAACGAAGACAACAATTCAAGTTAGTGCGTCTCTACCTGTTCGTAGTTCTTTCACTCTTGCTCCCTTCTACATGTGGTGGGAAACTACATCCTTCTGAAGAAGTAAAATATCTCCAGTTTGGTCCTTCAGTCGTTTGCCAGTGTGCTTCACTTAATAGAAGGTTCGAAGGAGCAATAAATACTCTTTCATCCA
Organism: Schistocerca americana; assembly: GCF_021461395.2. Classification (NCBI taxonomy): domain Eukaryota; kingdom Metazoa; phylum Arthropoda; class Insecta; order Orthoptera; family Acrididae; genus Schistocerca; species Schistocerca americana. Next base: position 927,282,439 of record NC_060119.1, on the reverse strand, counting down.
CCATATCCTAAATTCGTCGGATATCTTCTGTAGTAGCTTAAATAGTCTTACCTAATCTGATCTTTTTGGAGCCTCAGGTCCCGTTGGTGTGGTGGTAAGTCTTCCTCCTATGAGAAAATGAGCTGGCGTAAGCACGTCGTCCTCAGTTTGTGTGATGACTCTTGAATTGAGGGCAGCTTCTATGCTCACAGGCATAGTCTGTAGGCCTTCCACGTCCATGCTTCAACGCCTCAGTACCTTACGCAGGCATCGTTTAACTGAGCCAACCATCTGCTCCCACAATCTTCGCCACCAAGCCGCTCGTGGCGCTTTGAGCTTCCATGTGATACCCTGTTGTGCGACGAAGTTATGCTCTCAGCAGAGATAGCGGTACATATTTCCGTTATCTCGTTTAGCTGCACGGAAAGTTTGGCCGTTATCACTGTATACAGGGTGTTACAAAAAGGTAAGGCCAAACTTTCAGGAAACATTCCTCACACACAAAGCAAGAAAATATGTTATGTGGACATGTGTCCGGAAACGCTTACTTTCCATGTTAGAGCTCATTTTGTTACTTCTCTTCAAATCACATTAATCATGGAATGGAAACACACAGCAACAGAACATACCACCGTGACTTCAAACATTTTGTTACAGGAAATGTTCAAAATGTCCTCCGTTAGCGAGGATACATGCATCCACCCTCCGTCGCATGGAATTCTTGATGCGCTGATGCAGCCCTGGAGAATGGCGTATTGTATCACAGCCGTACACAATACGAGCACGAAGAGTCTCTACATTTGGTACCGGGGTTGCGTAGACAAGTGCTTTCAAATGCCCCCATAAATGAAAGTCAAGAGGGTTGAGATCAGGAGAGCGTGGAGGCCATGGAATTGGTCCACCTCTACCAATCCATTGGTCACCGAATCTGTTGTTGAGAAGCGTACGAACACTTCGACTGAAATGTGCAGGAGCTCCATCGCGCATGAACCACATGTTGTGTCGTACTTGTAAAGGCACATGTTCTAGCAGCACAAGTAGAGTATCCCGTATGAAATCATGATAACGTGCTCCATTGAGCGTAGGTGGACGAAACTAAAATGAGCTCTAACACGGAAATTAAGCGTTTCCGCGCACATGTCCACATAACATCTTTTCTTTATTTGTGTGTGAGGAATGTTTCCTGAAAGTTTGGCTGTACCTTTTTGTAACGCCCTGTATAGTATGTGGAATACCACGCCGACCTATAAAACTTTGGAAGGCTAATAAGAAGCGGTCCGTTGTCGAGCTGGTTGTTAGTTCCATATATATCGCCCTAGTTACAGCATAACTGATTAATAGGATATAACACTTGTTTATAGTGATGTCTGATTTTGAGTATAGGAGCCCCGCGAAATCAATTCCAGAAACTTCAAACGCGTTGCTAGATTTCAGTCTATCGGCTGGTAGTGGCACTTCTGACTGTTGGCCAGCGATGTTGCGTGCAATTTTTCAGGGAAGACAGAAACGTAGGACCGTTTTGATCACGCGACGGGCGAGTGGTATCCAGAAGGGTTCTCTTAGTTGCAGAAGAAGCAATCGTACTCTGAGGTGGTGTACTTCTGGACTGATATGCGTGTACATGGTCAAAAGTTTGCAGAAGTGATGGTTTCCTTCTAGAATAATGGGCTGACGTTCTTCGACATACGCTTCAGAGTGTTGCATGCGGCATACTAAATGTAGTGAATCACCATCTGAATATGGGTTGAATCATTTTATTTTGCATGTGCTAGAGCGGTAATTTTAGAGGAGAAATATTTTTGCTAGTCAGTTTTAACACAATAATGACGAGCTTCTGATATCTTTTGGGCAGTGAATTTTCGCACGTATCTATTTTCTGAAGTAGTTTTCTTTTGAAGCAAAGGACGTAAGCAATGGTTCGTACCAGCTTCCAGAAAGAACTGAATCTATTTACATCTGAGTCATTATAGAGCCTGAATGAGTAAAATTTTAACTGCAATAGATGCGTGATTATTGCTCGGCCATGAATTAGGATGTTGCGATAGCTATGGCAGTCCTTTTCGGCAGATGTTCAGTATTCGAAACGTCTGAGTTGTGGATCCTCTTGAAACTAAATCCGCTGGCTTGTCTTTGCATTGGCAGTGTCTCCACTAAGACGATGTGGTGAGTGTTCGTATTTCTGTCACTCTGTTGCAGACAAACGTTTTCCAAGTGGCGGGATCACCCTTTATCCATCCAAGGGTTGCAAAGGAATCAGTCCAAAGCGTCGCTCTGCTAAAGTCAGAGATTATGACCCTGCAATAGTAGTGTCATGGTCTGGCTTCAGTTAGTGCTGCTAGCAGTTGATGCCGAGGAAGAGTTATTTTCTTCACGCGTGCTAATCTGCTTTTGCTACACATTAGTTTGGAGATGTTATCGCTAGAAGTGATACATAATATGGCGCCGTATGCTCTCTCAGATGCATCAGAGAAAACGTGAATGTGGGAATTACCGCTTTCTGGCAATTGGATCCACTTTGGAATAGTAATACGAGGGTTGGAACTTACGTAGTGGCAACTATTTATTCACAACCGATACAAAAGAGTTACAAGTTTTCACCTGTTACTGTCCTTCAAGTAGTCACCAACGTTGTGGAGAACCCGTTGCCAACGATGTGGAATGCGTAGTATACCGTTAGCAGAGCCTGTTCTGTTGACGGTGCGAATGGAGCAGTCTACTGCCTGCCGAATCTCTGGAATAGCACTGAAGCGAATGCTACGTAGTGGTTCCTTCATCTTCGGAATCAAATCAGTCACATGGACTTAAGTCCGGGGAGTATGGTGGATAGTGCAGTACTTCCCAGTCCCATCGACCGAACAGAGCAGCCACAGCTTGCGCTGTATGCGCCCGCGCATTGTCGTGCAAATTGATGGGTGGGTTGCGTAGAAAGTGTCTCCGCTCCTTTCGCAAAGCTGATCGCAGGTGATGCTCCAAAAACGAACAGTAATACGGTGCATTGACGATCTGCCGTGGAGGTACGCAATGCGTTAGGATAACACCATCACAGTCAAACACGAGAATCAGCATGACTTTAGACCGCTCCATTCGCACCATCAACAGAACAGGCACTGCTAACAGTATACTACGCCTTCCACATTGCTGGCAATGGGTTCTACACAATGCTGGTGACTACTCTGAAGGAAAGTAACGGGTGCAAACATGTAACTCTTTTGTATCGGTTGTGAATAAATAGTTGCCACTCTTTAAGTTCCAACCCTCGTGCTAGATAGCCCAAGAAGGTTTGACATCCAGGTGCACCATTTAACGTTAACCGATAGGTTGTGAGGCAGGTTCTCGTCCTAAACTTAATCTGAGCAGCCAAGTGTCATGGAAAAGAATTTTTTCTACTATGGATACCGGAGTTATTAATCCTAGAGGGCCATAAAGACCTTCTGCTGCTCTCGGTAAATTTCTTTTCACTGCAATTGTTTCTGAACTCACTGAGAATGTGTCTTCTTTCGAGTTCCATGTCATCCCTAGAAACGTGACTTTCATTTGGACATCTCTTCCTTCAACCTTCCAAATTGCAGATAACTGTTGCGAATTAGTCGTTCACTTCGACAGTGTCCATTTTATTTTCTTCATTAGGGAAGATAACGCGTAATATACCGAGAATAAGCTGCTGTTCGATTTAGTTCCTGCCGCAAAGTCATCCCTGTACATGTTCTGATGCAGTAAGGCAGCTACTGTAGGGAACTGGAACTGATAAGTGTCTGCTAGTTCACGAATGGTTGTTGAAAGCAGAAAGTGGCTGCACGTGACACCGAAAGAAGACGTGAAAATCGATAAATTGTCCTTTGTCTTGCATTAATGTTATCTTCAACCTTGTTATTATTGGTCTTGTGCCAGAAGAATTTAGTGATATCTCTATCGCCAGGGTGTAGAGAGAGCTCCCTGTATGCCTGAACAATGTCGGCAGTGACTAAAAGGCGTCGCAAGAGGAATCTCAGAAGGACTTCAACAATTCAGCCAGCAAGTTAGGACCGATTTCTGAAGTGTCATTAAGAGAGCATGCACCTAGTTCGTGTGAGAAACCATCAAAGACTACTCGCCTTTTAGTACTCCCTTGTCTTTTTCGCTTGATGAACTGATGAGGCAAATAAAAGTAACTTGCAGATTTTTCTGTAGGTGGCAACTCTACGCGGCCGTTCTGAAGTTAAGCTGTTGTAAGCGCCTTTATGTCATCATTTCTGCATAATCTTTTCTGGAAGGCAGCAAAACGTCTCTCGTGGTTGTGAAAGTTATTGGATAGGCCGACAGAACTACTCGCCGCTGGTCTGCGAGCATGTATATTGCGCGAAATCCTTTCAACATCGTTCTTGATCGATGCTGGTTCCGACTGATTTTAAATCCCGGAAGCTAGGTACAGTGTCATCATTCGGTTCTTCAGCACATAAAGTAATGAGATTAACTGTTTGCATGTTAGCTAGAACACCTGGGCGATTTCCATTGAGGATCCACCCAGAGTTTACAGGGCAACAATGCTAGAGACGTAGAAATTCGTGTTGGCGCTGCGTCATCCACAACCTCCCAGTAGTGATCGACTCGAATAAGTAATTCTACAGGAATATCACCTTCCCCTTCACTGGGGTCCACCAACTGTGTATTATGATTTCTCTTGACATCTTTGCGCGCAGTCGGGTGTTTCCTGAAGCTATGTAAACTCTCGAAAGCATTGAGCCTAACGTGAGCGTTATTGCATGCGCTGCTTAGCTTGAAACGCACGAATGTGTGAGACGTCGACGCCAAAGAACATCCGAATACATCTCCTGACAGAGGCCGAATATCGATAGCCTGCAGGTTTAGATTATCTATCACATTTCGGAAAATGAACGTGTGCAGGCTACGTGCATCCAGAATACGAAGTGTGAGTCGGCTTTCGTCTGTGGGCCCTTTTACAAATACGCGTGCCATCTGAAGGTGCGTGAAACTTGAGCGTCCCGTGACGACATTGCCCACTGAACTATTAACGAGGACACTGCGAGAATTAGATCGTTTGTGGAATGTTTTATGTTGGTTCGAATCATTACAAATAGATTACTCACTTTGCAATACCAGCAGGCGTCTCTTCCTTTCTTCGCACAATCTTTGACAGTGGTGGCCTTGACTGAGACTCAGAAACCACCGATTTTTCTATCTTAGTGTCGTGAGGCGCTCCGGAATATCCTTTATCGTCTCTCAGTCTATTGCCAAATGATCGCTACTTTTGTAAAAAAAAAAAAAAAGCAATAAGACTTTAAGGTACGAGTTGTCTTGTGTTTGGGACCACCCTGCTTACAGTTATTGTTATAGTGGCTGCGACAGGAGAAGATGTGCCGGAAAGACCAGGGGAGATCGTTAATGGTGTTTCGTAGGACATTTCATTCTTTCGCTAAAAATTACATGAAACGTAGTACGTCTTCTTCAGATAGCTTCGCCCTCTAGTAACACCCGAGAATGATTGTTTAATGAACACACATGCCTCTAATGATATACATCGAACGTGCGACACTATGACGACCTCACGATTTTAGTGGCGCGAGTTATTGACACTGTTTACGACGAAGGACGAACGTTTACTACGTTACCATTAATTACAAATGAAAGCAATAATGTTGCTTACTTTACTCGTCAACGACATCTACTTCGTGCACTATTCCTCGTGTTTTATAAGCCGCGGGCAGCAGTCATTTCTTCCTATACCCCAGATACCCTCTTGCTATGTCAGTCAGAAATAATTGTGAGTACTAGAGCTCATAATCAGTCATTGATGTTACTCGATAAATGAGAATGAGTCCACTCGCTTGGCAGACCACTTATCTTGCAGGCCTGACTGCTTGATGCCACAGTATGAGCAAGGCATGTGGGTGCCTCTCAAAACGAAGCTTGCATCCTTTTTGTTTTTTTAATTCTTGGCCGTTTTCGAGACTCTCAGTTTTCGAGCTACTTTAATCTCCGAAAATACGATAACAGCTATGCCTAGGGCGCTGCACGACAGTGGTAGTCTGCAACTTGGCGCCACACAGTTACGGTTAGTCGCCACATACGGCACATCTAACAGGGACCATATGCTATGCTTCCGCCACAGCTATTTAATTGGTTTCTCGTTCTATGGATCATTTTGCACAATAGCCTCTGATATCAAATTTTGGGATTCACATAAGGAATGGGTCATCTTACATTCACATCGCAAATTAATTTGTAAATATGGCTACAGGAAAATTTGTAAGATTTTTTAAGATATACAGACGTGAGTTAGTAATTCCTACCTACCACCTTTTACACATTACAATAATAGAAATTCTTCTGTGGAAAACAAAGAGTCGTTAAGGAGAAATTTTTTCAATTTGTTTTCAAACTATATTCTGCTGCCATTAATTATTGTAATTGATTTCCACTGAGGAGTGTCCAAACTGTAAGGCACTAAGTTATATACCCTAATTAACTGTACATCATTATTAGAGACAGAATTTGTGACTGGATAAACGTTATTTTGTTGCTTTGAACTTCACCAAAGAAAACATTACCTATTTGGGTTCAATGGCTCTGAGCACCATGGGACTCTACTGCTGTGGTCATTAAGTCCCCTAGAACTTAGAACTACTTAAACCTAACTAACCTAAGGACATCACACACATCCATGCCCGAGGCAGGATTCGAACCTGCGACCGTAGCGATCGTGCGGTTCCAGACTGTAGCGCCTTTAACCGCTCGGCCACTCCGGCCGGCCCTATTTGAGTCCTGCTGTGTTTATCCACCTGTGTTGGAAAGTTAGTCTCTGATATGATATCAAATTGTAGGATCCAAATAAGGTTTACAAATCTTTTTTCCTATTAGAATCCTATTAGAATTAGAATTTATACAGTTACAATTAAAAGTGAACTCTTTTTCAGTATTAATCCACAAGCACACGCATTTCTATGTACTGATCACTACAAAATCTACTTTTCTCAATGTCTTTGAATTTATGTTCTGTTTTAATATATGTAAAATATCCCACATGCGTCTGCCAAAGTTGTAATCTGACACCAAAGAGGGCGCTCTGAATAGGGACTACAATCTCCTTCCTCCTGATATCACACCGAAAGTGTGTACACAAAGGTTCATTCGCCAACAACAGATTTAAGTGGGCACATAGCTTCATTCCAGTTAGATGTCGCAGTTACCGCTTACCATCAGTTGCCAGCAGTTATCATTGGACAGTATCACCACACACACATCGCACAATGTCAAAGCCCCTGCCGAGTGTCGCCTTGTGCATTGTAAACAGAATGAAACTTCAGTACTGTCACTGATTGTAAAGCAGAATAGATCTGTGATTAGATTAGTTAGTCATCGTTCACTGAGTTAAGTTTAGACCACTCTTCAGAACTTTCACCTCAGGGGCACGCCTTAGTAGTGGGGCAACAAGGACAGCGCCCCACATTGCACTGTTGCCAAATTTATTCAAGATGGCGGCGATAGATATGGTAACGTCGCAGTGACGTCATGGTGGGAAGCTCAAATTCTGGTGGGAAAATAGGTCAACTGGGCCACCTCCACTACTCTAACCCCCTGTCCTACAGAAGAGAAAAATGGCTGGAACTTTTGGTGTCTTACAGCTGTTGGTCTGGAGATGTCCTAATGCCACAATTGCAAATGAGGGACAGCATCCCCCCAGAGATGGATGGTCTGCTTCAACTTGTCTTTGAACACTGGAACACAGAAGACATCATATTACTTTCAGAACTTTCTGTGCCTTGCCCCCATCTTGTTTGAACCAGTCTGTGGAGGTTCCTATACCCCACCACAAAGGATATCTTGTGAATGAATGGAGCATTCTGGCATGGCTCTTACTGAATGTACCTGTCAAATTGCTGCTACTACTGGTGTGGGAGCACTGTCCACCATTTTTTTTTCTGGAGACGAGACTTTCAGCAGTAAAACTATTTTGTACAGATCTTCATATTGCACTGACAGTTAAACCCAGCAAAAGTGGTCTACAGATTATCGAATATGGAAAGACACTTCGTCATTTACACTGCTCTGCTACTGTCGAGGAAAGCTTGAATATTGCAGTGTGAAGCTGATCTCCATCCCGGCTATATCACCACATACCATATCTGTCTAGTAGACACACAATTCATATCCTGCACCATACAAAATCACAATGTCTGCATCTTGCAGGTGCTCATACGTATACCGCAAAGACAAACAGCATAAGCACATAGACCATATATACTCCTCGCACCACTAGATATTTCCCATGAAGTTGGGCAACCATCCACTGCAGCTGATAGTCACAAGTCATCTGCTGCAGACAGAGGTCACTCTCTGAACTGTTGTACAGAGGCCAGATCGGTTTCCATCGACACAAAGGCGTGACTGTTTCTGATTCGCTTTCTGCACCCATCCCTAGACTCTGGGAATGCAAGAACATAAGTATTTTCATATGGTTTACCAGAATATCATACCATTTACGCCATACTTCTCTATATCAAGCACATATCAATATCGCTTGCGCAATATACCAGGTGATCAGAAAGTCAGTATAAATTTGAAAACTGAATAAATCACAGAATAATGTAGATAGAGAGGTACAAATTGACACACATGCATGGAATGACATGGCGTTTTATTAGAACCAAAAAAATACAAACGTTCAAAAAATGTCCGACAGATGGCGCTTATTCTGGTCAGAATAGCAATAATTAGCATAACAATGTAAGACAAAGCAAAGATGAAGTTCTTTACAGGAAACGCTCAATGTGTCCACCATCATTCCTAAACAATAGCTATAGTCGAGGAATAATGTTGTGAACAGCACTGTAAAGCATGTCCGGAGTTATGGTGAGGCATTGGCGTCGGATGTTGTCTTTCAGCATCCCTGAAGATGTCGGTCGATCGCGATACACTTGCGACTTCAGGTAACCCCAAAGCCAATAATCGCACGGACTGGGGTCTGGGGACCTGGGAGGCCAAGAATGACAAACGTGGCGGCTGAGCACACGATCGTCACCAAACGACGCGCGCAAGTGATCTTTCACGCGCCATCTGTCGGAAATTGTGAACTTTGTTTTTTTTTTGTTCTAATAAAACCCCATGTCATTCCAACCATGTGTGTCAATTTTTACCTCTGTGTCTACATTATTCCGTGATTTATTTAGTTTTCATATTTATACTGACTTTTTGATCACCCTGTATTTCTTAAGATATAGGCTGGAAATTATTCCTTCAGAAACCCAAAACTTTAGCGAGGTGCAGCGAGGTGGAACATACTGTAAAACACAGAGAATGAGAAACTTGTCTCATCTGCGAAGACCTTTACATGAAAATTCGAAAAAAATAGAGGAAACTGATAATTCCACTCGTGAATACCAATGTTGGTGATACAACAGATTTCGAGTCATCCTTATAATTTACAAAGTCAACTAAGGTGTTTCTCATGTCTAGAGAACCAGCAAACGTGTCTTCCACCCGCCTGTCACCTTTTAGATGCACACAACACACACCACAATCGATGTTGTCTCAACCAAATAAAGATGGGAAATGTGAAGAAGCAGTCAACCGTACGATTTACATGGACGGGAATAATGCTGTAGTGCAAACACACCCCCATATTGAATCTTCTCAAATTTCCACAGAGAACACATGTGATCACAAAGGCTGTCCAACACATACTGAGTATTAGTTCGCCGTTCAGCCGTGTAGAGGGCGACATGGTTAGGTCAGCTATATTCCTGTAGCCCAGCCAGCCTTTCCATTCAGACAGCTCCTTCCATAAGCAAGAAATGTGATTCGTTTCCGCCACAGACCACCGCTACTGTGCGCCATGCATCCCCATACAGAATTGTCCTACGAAACCGGCCACATATTTTTGATCATTGTACTTACAAATAAATATTACGTTTGCAGCCTCAATTGGATGTCATTTGACAATGAGCAAAGTATCAGAAATACCACCTCCTGACGACTGTGGCTCCGCAAATGACATAATTTTCCAAGTAAAAATAGTATCTTTCATTTCCTTTGCGGCAAATTGCAGTATTCCATGTCAAATCCATATCTTCCCTTATGACAGGACATAATCATTTTCTTTGCGCATGTCGGAACACACACACACACACACACACACACACACACACACACACACACACACACGCACACACACACACACACACTTTATAAGCCTGATGCTCAAGGCGGACCTATCACGCATCCCCTACTACTAAGTATAATACTTCGTGAATAACTGAATGCTGGCGATACGAAACAATACTCAGCGATGGGTGGACATGTCTCATAAGTTTTTCTTGGGAGTGGTATAATCATCTTACAAGCCGCCAGATGTTAAAAACACGATCGGAACGCCCGTGCTACTGTCACAATCGGTCTTCGTTCTATAGGTGCTTACAAGTATCACTAACGATATCCATGTTAAAAACTATACAAGCCTTATGAATCAAGGTATGGCATTATCTCCGAATGAAGTGGTTTTTCCACACAAATACCGCAAACTTAATATAGACACTGATCGCCGGAGTGGATATTAACAGACTAACAGTGCGATTACACATCGCCGACGGTGTAAGCTCGTAATAAAACCAACGAATTTAGAAAGTAATTCAACTAAGGAACATAGTATGAAGCCAATATTTGCAACACCCTCATGCTGACACTAGATATTTCTCCAGTATCTGTAATGTATTGTTTCTCGATGCCACGTCAGAGGTTCTGCGATATACTCACAGGGTTATAGACGATGGTTGATTGAGAATGATCACATACAGTAGATGGTGTGCTGATTTGGGTCATAAGAAATCTACACAAGCTTTACAGATCACTAGTGTTACGCTTTCCAGTAGAAATGCTGTTTGCGATTTGGAATCAAGTCTTTCCATTCAACCACATTTCTCCATTGGATCCTATGGAGAAGTCTTTTGGTGATTACAGCCACTAGAGAATCGTATTCTTGGCACCCTCATATCTCGAAACGAATCACCTTTTTCGAACTTGTCTGTTACAATAAAATTCCAATGTGGTTTTAGATAGTTCCTATGCATCTTGTAACTGCTTCTCAGACTCTGCCCTGCCATCTCTGCAGCTTTGCACATGTGACCGTTCCAATTTAAGCCGGAACTGAGCAGACATTGAAGAGAGATATATCTACCACCTTCTGCAACCCTTGCAGAAACAGGGTAAGCTGACTTAGTGTGACGGGACAGTGTTTTGGTGTAAATGCGAACATGTTATAGCTCCACCAACCGTGTACGATGTGTAAGGTCAGCACCAAATGAAGCCTGCTCCTGCAACATGAAGTAGTATAAAAGACGGTAAGAACAGTTATAGTGCTGTTTCTTATCAGGAAAATTTAGGAAAACTCAACATCAAACTGGTACTGGAGCCTGAAGGAGATCTGCATCCCTCAGGGACCATTCATGTCTGTCATCCCAACATTCTATCACCGTTATTCTGTACCATCCAACAGAGAAAAATTACGAACTATAAAAGCTCCGCTAACTTCATCTGATAGAGAACTTGATAAGATTTTTATTGCATCTCTCTCTTCTGATATATTGAAAACAAATACTGTATGTGTGCTGGCATCGAGCATATGCAGCGATCCTATTAAATATTCAGGTTTTGATCCGTTGCATAGATCATTGTAAAGTATCAATGCCCATACACTAGGAGGAGGAGGACCATATCCCATAGACCATCAGTGTCAAGAGAGGGTCACTGTGACCCTGTGTCATTGTCTGAAACACACTTTGTACACTACCATATATTTTGTTTTTTCCGCCATGACTTCGAGGTCTGTGTCAGGCTCTAAACTGACGTTAACACATTTCACACAGAAAACTAGATGTCACATGGTGTAAATCATGTTGCTGCTGCTGCTCCCACAACACACACAAACACACACACACACACACACACACACACACACACACACACACACACACTGCATGACTGAAATAAAAGATAGTCACAACATAAGGAAACTGGAAGAGTTTTGTGGCCTTGTGGAGCATTTCCAAACTGCTGTCCGAAGGTGACTGACAGCCGCTGCAAAATTGGATAGCAGAGTGCAAAGCTGCAGTCATACACTGCTTGGAAGTGTTACAGCAGAAAAAAAAACAATCTATCAAACTGCTTATGAAAGAACAGCACAGGGACCCTCTCTTGTGATTGATACTCTGTGGGATATGATCCTCATAGAGTATGGGTGACAAAACTTCACACTGGTCTGCACATGTGACTTTGATCACTGACCACTTTCTCCAATGGAGCAATACCTGTATATTTAGTAGGATCGCCACATATGCTCGATGTCAGCATGCAGATGGTACTTGTTCTCGATAAACTGGAAGAGGGGGATATGGTAATACCTTACTGAGTTCTCTATTGACTGCTGTTAGTGGAGACATGATTCCAAATTGCAGACAGCATTTACACCATAAAGTGTAACGCTATAGATCTGAAAACCTAGTGTATTGGTCAAAGGATTTTGCACATTTGATAGTCGTTATGGCCTTTCTCTAATACAGGCAACAAAACTTTATACAGGTTCATGGAAGCAACTTCAATTACTGGTCGCCTGCTCCAGTGGACCAATACATGTACATGTTATGGGATCACCACATAATGGTTGATACCAACATCCAGATACATGCAATAAAATTTTATCAAGTTATCTATCAGGTGATATTAGCGAAGTTTTTATAATTTGTGGTTTCATTGAGTCGTGTGTTACAAAAATAATGAGGAGAGACACTGTGCTGTCAGCGAGGACTAGGAGACCATTACACTGTCATATCTCTAGTGTGGTGACCATAGGAATGTGATAAAGGAGATTATATCATGTATAGTAGGAATATTTATAGTCATTCATCAATGAATTGTAGATTGTAGGTGTTATACTTCTGGTTTTTCTATTTTTCTTTCTTTTTTTTTTTGTATAGTCCTTGTATACTCTGCATAGTCATGAATTTTCTCCTGTACTTTAGTGTGCTATTTTTCTCTTGTGATTGCTGTCTACCTTTCAGCGTTCTAAATAATGGAACTGTGCTGCAGGAATGTGATGGGATATTTATAGAATTACCGGGGTTCTGTAACTTGGCTGGGGGGGGGGGGGGGTTAATATCTCCTACTCATCGTAATCTGTTGGATTCAAATGCTGTGTATCAGAGACCGGAAGATTCATGAGAATATGGCAGGTAAGCAATACTGTGATGACTATGGGAGTTGAGAGGTGTGCTCTATACCGGTTCTTCTAAATATTGTGAGTAAACATATTACAGCCTCTCACATGCATTATGTGAACTCACTGCTATGGGAGAATTATGAGCTATTACGATCGTTTCTACAGAGAGACTATCAGCTGCATAAGATCTGTCTTTTTCGATAAATAAGGGGCAACTTTATTCTGTGAGTTTTGTGTGCCTATAAAAGGATGGACTGACTAAATTTACATCTACATGCTTCCTTCGCAAGCTGTCATATAGTGTGTGGCGGAAAATATGCTGTAGCACTACCGCCGGCCGCCGTGGTCTCGCGGTTCTAGGCGCGCAGTCCGGAACCGTGCGACTGCTACGGTCGCAGGTTCGAATCCTGCCTCGGGCATGGATGTGTGTGATGTTCTTAGGTTAGTTAGGTTTAAGTAGTTCTGAGTTCTAGGGGACTGATGACCACAGCAGTTGAGTCCCATAGTGCTCAGAGCAATTTGAACCATTTGTACCACTACCAATCATCACCTTTCCTGTTCCACTTGCAAATACAGTGAGGGAAAAAGAATACCTATATATATCCCCATACCTATATATATCCCCATATCTTATCTTCATGATCCTCATGCGAAATGTGCGTTTGTGGCAATAGAATTCTTCTGTAGTCACCTTCAAAAGTCAGTTCTGAATAGTGTTCCTCGAAAAGAATATCCTGAGATTCCCATATGAGTTCTAGAATCATTCGTCCACTAATTTGTCAATAGGCAATAATAACACTTCTATGGGGCAGTATTCAGAAGGAAACCTAGGTCTACAGACTCGTAAACGTTTGGGATGTGGCGGTCAATATACTTATGTTTTGTTATTGCTCACTGTATCAGCCTTTCCCAGAAATTTCGAAAACACATCTCAAAACGTTTTGATTTGCAGGAGGGATGAGAGAAAGCATATTGTTCAGCATGCCAGTATTTACCCCACAACACCGAAGCACACAGTCCTTCTGGGAAGGATAGGACAACTTTTGTGAGTCTGGAATCATTAACAGCTGTCTTACACGGTGGGCGGTACAGTAGTGACGCGTGGGCAGATGTACGTGCCCTGGTGGCAGCTGTTCACATGCAATCTGGGGGTTAAGAAGAAAGTGAAACATTCTATTGTCCACATAGACCGACAGGTCTCAGGGGGATTAATTTGGGAGCAGTATACCAGAATTTCAAGTGCCTTAATTCCACGAGCATGACTAGATAACTGAGAGACAGAATGCAGATAGAGTTGGATATCTTCAGCTATATGACGACGGTTATCACCCATTTTCGAATCAGAGGAAGTGCTTACCTAGCCTGTGGGAAGAATGCAGGGTCTGTATGAGTTATCTGGTGATTGTAATCCGACTGCGGGAAAAAAATTACTTCCCAATGCAAAGGGGCTCTCACAATCAGGTTAATTAATTAGCCTGTTTCTTGGATATCAATGACATGCCATGAGTGGGTGGATGCATGGGGGAGAGTACCACAGATATGATTCGAGACTTGGAGCGTTAATCAGGCGTTTTCTCAGTGTGGTGACATCGTTTAATGGAACCTACTAAGGGAAAGATGATTATTATAATAAAATCAGCTAATTTATCGAATTTATAAAGTGGTACTTAGTGTATATCTGATTTTTACAACTTCTCTGTGTTGTTACTTTGGAGAGACTTCATATGAGGGGAAGCATTTTGTTACTTTAAGAGAGAGTTCGAAAGTACAAAATAATAAAGACTTACATTCATCAAATCCGGCAGTCCAGCACAGGCTGAGTCCTTTCCCTGGGAATTTCCAGGTGGTGGAGGGGTGTGGGGGAGGGCGAACAGCACGCTCAGTTGTTGTTGTTGTTTTTGTTGTTATGAAGAGATCACTTTATCTGAACCTCAAGGTAAATATACAAAATTTGATATTTTCACCAATAAATTTGAATTTCCTACAGTTTTTTCCTGGACTGCCATCACGGACTACATCATGGAATGGGAGTGATATGGGTGGGGAGTTCTCCAAGGGGGCCCATGTGTTGCCTGGGAAAAACCCATAGCATCGTCAGGGATGTGGGTAATTAATTGGTCAATTAAGTAATTAAGTAATTTGCATAATTAATTTGATATCAGAATTGTCTCAGAACCTGCTTTGTCCCACTACTCCCACTCCTGATGATAACGTTTTTTAAATTGGTTTGGAAGATTAAAATTAAAGAACTCGGTAAAACTGGATGCTATTTTGGACTAATAAAATAGACACTTGCAATTTTGAGGTGAACCTAAAAAAATAAGACATTTGTTATGATGTTTGTTACCTGTTTACATTTAAGGGCAACAAAATAGATTTAGTTTCAGGACCTACGTTTTCAACTGGCCATCATTTTGAAGCACACTTCAGGAAATTTTATTTCCAAGGTTCTCGCCATGGAGTATTTAATTCTAACAGTGTAAATATGAGCTGTGTAGCAGGAATTATTTATTTTCGCGGGCTCTATACATCCGAGTTTCAATATTTATTTTATCTTTTTGATGCACATGTTCCTGATGTATGGTTGCAGTTTGACCGGTATTGAAATATTAATTTACTGTTGACAGTCGAGAAGCTTATACGCGTTTTCGAGTGTTTTGTAGATTTTTACTTTCGAAAAAGATTGATCAAAAAATTTGCATCAAATTTTGCTTGAAAGAGAAATGGATTGCAGCACGGCATTCGAAATGTTGGTGTGGCTTTTAGTGGGTTTGCTATTAGTAAGACAAGGGTTCACAAGGGTTTACGATTCAAAGAGGGTCGAGAAGCCATTGAAGACGACGATCGTCCTGGACGCCCTAGCATCAATTACTGACGAAAATGTCGGTAAGTATCGAAAATGGTTCTGGAAACTAACCGAATCTACATCAGAGAGGTTGGTGATGATGTCAGCATATTCTTTGGCTCATGCCAAGCAATTTTGTTGTTGTTTCTGGCATGAAACGTATAACAGTAAAGTTTGTTCCGAAACTGTTGAATCTGGACCAAAAACGACGTCGCGTAGACATCGCTCAGGAATTGCTGAATGAAGTCGATAGAACTTCTAAAGAACTTTATAACAGGTGACGAAACATGGAGACACGTGTATATCTCGAAAGCAAGGACAAGTAGTCGTAATGGAAACTGCCTGATGAGCCAAGATCGAAAGAAATTCGACAAGCTCGATTACATATTAAGGTTCTTCCCTCTTTTTTCTTCGATTACAACGGGATAGTGCATCACGATTTCCAGCCTTATGGTCGTAGGCCAAATCATACGCCGTTTCAATGAAGCGGTCCGAAGAAAACGACCAGAATTGTGACAAAACCACTCGTGGAAATTTCGTCACGATAATCCTCCCATTTAGACCTCAATGCCTGTTTGTGATTTTTTGCAAAAAACAAAACCGTTATGTTGCCTCAGCCATCGTATTCGCCGGACGTGGCCCCCCTGCGACTCCTTTCAATTCCCGAGGCTGAAGAGAACAATGAAAGGACGTCGTTTTGTCACCTGAGATAAAAACGGAAGCACTTAAGGAGCTGAACACCATAATGAAAAATCAGTTCGAGAAGTGCTTCCAAGAGTGGAAAAAGCGCTGGCGCAAGTGTATTACATCTAAAGGAGGTCACTTCGTAGGGGACAAAGTTGATGTTGATGAATAAATAGAGATTCTATAAGAAAAAAAAATTCCCGTTACTCTTTGATCACACCTCATATGTTTACTTTTAATTGCATACCTGTACCCTACCCTCAATCGTGTGAACCGCTTAGCTGCGCAGTTTGCGTAGAGATATTCCGGTTGCCATTTTGTGTTCAGTAGACTCACCATTTTACTACCCAAACGTTATGTAGACAGTATTTAAGATAGGTGCTTTTGTTTGTTGATAAAGATTTGTATGAAAAATAATTTTTCGCAGAAACAGAGCATAACAACAAGGCTCCAACACTGAAAAATCTCCGTATGAAGTTCTTAAGGTTAGCTGACGTTTTTGGATTCGGCTGCTAGTTGCTAGATGGATATTATTAACCGTAGACGGCATGAATATTTGATTCGGGCAGTTTGACGACCAACCAGGTCACAGAAAATGACGGTGGCCAATAGGACGGTTTGCTGATCCCATGCCTCTCCGCGCCGCATCCTGTGTCGTCATTGGCAGAGGATGACACGGCGGTCGGTTGTTAATAGAGTTGCGCTCTATCAAAACTACGATTGATGTAGTAAATGGTAGGATTACCGGCAGAATTGGTAGCATTGACAGAGAAAAAACATAACTGAATGCGTGACAAAGAAAATTGGAGTGGACGACTTCTCTTTGTTTGTTTGTTTGCACATAATTAGAACGCACATCGTTCAGCGTTATAGTAGTCAACTGTGTATTTTGTATCCTTACAACACATAAATTCTGATTTAATGGCAACTAAAATTAGTTGATCATGTAACATCTGCGATCTTATGTAACCAAATGAATTAGTTTTGACTCAAGTAGAGTTTACATGTACAGACATAAAATAACCAGTACAATTATTGTTGTCATTTTGTACTCAAAAAACGTTCTTCATCGTGATCAAAGGCAAGAATTTCCTGTTATTATTGAGAATTGCAGAAGTTGTTTATGAATAGCAGAAATGTGTGTTATATAAGCTTGACAAAGTATTTATATGCTGTTTGACATGTTATTGTTTTGCATTTTTTAAATTTTACCTTTTTTTAAGGAAATTGAGTTTTACAGCTCTGCATCATAAATCCGTGTGGTTCTTTCTATTTTTACTACAACGTCATGCTCTGTTTCACATTACAAATCAACAATTTTCAAATAAAACATGAATTAAACACGGACAGTTTCGAGTTTTCTATTAAATAACAGTCAAGAGGATAACTATGTAGAACAACAATGTTTTGTACTCGTATGTTTCACAGCCGTTTATATATCCTCATTTAGTTTCTGCACAGTTCACCAATTCCGGTTTCTAGGGGAGTGTATTGAGACACCGATCGTTTACGTAAATAAAGCGATCGAAATGAGGTAGCGCTCGTCAGGTATGCAGCAGGCCTGACGTACAGGTAGCGCAGTTACGATCTTAAGTGATCAAAAGCTACTAGAGGGTGTCCACATAAAACCCTGTAGTCTTACGTACCGGTTAATCATCTCTTGTAGAATTGCTTGTGAAGTGGCAATACTGTCTCAAGCTGCGTTTTATCAGAAAGTTGAGTGCAGGTGTGTGTTTGTGCTTCAGTTGTCGAGAAGCTCGCGTTATTCACTTCTTACAGAAATGGACCAGTTTGCAAATGGTCAAGTGTCTCTGAGCACTATGGGACTTAACTTCTGAGGTCATCAGTCCCCTAGAACTTAGAACTACTTAAACCTAACTAACCTAAGGACATCACACACATCCATGCCCGAGGCAGGATTCGAACCTGCTACCATAGCAGTCGCGCAGTTCCGGACTGAAGCACCTAGAACTGCTCGGCCACTGCGGCCGGCAGGACCAGTTTGCATTACAACAGCTAATTGATATCGTGGAATATTACATAAAGATAGGCTCCGTCAAGAGCTGTAAAGCAGCGTTTCAGTTGAAGTATCCTGGTAGGAAACTCCCCACGACCAGCACTGTTCAAGATCTGTACATGATTGGTGGGTTGTAGGATCCGTAGAGAATGTGCAAAGGAATAGGCGGCTGACAATGAGCTCCTCTGAAGCTTTACACAGAATTCGCATGGACATCATGAGAAATCCCCGCAGTTCTGTAAGGAGGTTATCGCAGCAGCTTGGTGTATCTCGTTCACTGTGTCATTTTCTACCAAAACATATGAAATTAAAAGCCTGTCATATGAGTGCCATGCATGAGTTGGAATCTGAGGACCGTGAAAAACGAGTTCGTTATTGTAACTGACTGTTAACATCAGTTGCTAACGATCACTTTGACCCCTTGCTTAACTTCATGTCAGATGAGTCCTGGTTTCATTTGTCAGGTTATGTTGACTCCCAGAATTGAAGATACTGGCCGCAGGACATGCCGCTTATTGTGCATAAAGAACCGCTCCACTCAGAGGAGATAGGTGTTTGGTGTGCGGTTGTCTGGCATACGCATTACAGGCCCTATATTTTTCTGTTAAACCTTAAACAGTCCCCAATATGTAAAGATATTTGACTCTTTATATGCAAAATTAACTGATGCAGGGAAACTGTATGCAGTATTTCAACAACATGGAGCAACCGCTCGCACAGCCAACGAAAGTATGGCCCACATCACCAACGTGTTTCCTGAAGACAGATTTGTCATTAGAACCCTCTGGTCCCCAAGATCCCTGGACTTAACATCGTGTGATTTTTATTTATTGGGCACATCAAAAAGTAAAGTGTATGCTGACAATCCTCGCAATTGTAAAATTCTCATATGTTTTCTGCTATTTAAATAATTCACCTTTACTGTACTTTGACAAAGATAATCTAGCGCATTGCATGAGAGGTAACTAAGGTATTTGACTCTGTTTAGTTTTATGAGTGGTTGACTTGCTAGTCAGTCAGATGTGCAGAGCTGGGATATTCTTATTTGAGGCTTAGTAGCGAACAGTTGAGTTTTTCGGAGAATGAGATCTGTTTTTTGTGAATCTGCGAGAAGCTGTCTGGAATACTTTATTATTTGTAGTACTTTCCTATTCTTTATAATGGTGTAGAAGATTTTGGAGGGATTTTAAGGGTAACAAGGCATGCGCAAGAATGAAATGTTTGTTTGTCAGAACTATTAATTGAAGGAAACTTTTGCCCCATATACGTAATAACTTTCACGATTAGTGTTAATTTGATCTCTTTTCGACTATGTCACAAATAACTCAACTGTTTGAAATGTTTGTCTTTTTTTTTAATGAGAGAATTTAGCAGTTGTTAGAGTCTTCTTATGTTCTACAGTCCCTTTTGTCAGTAATCAGAGTTTAATTTCTCGCCGGCCTGGGTGGCCGAGCGGTTCTAGGCGCTACAGTCTGGAACCGGGTGACCACTACGGTCGCAGGTTCGAATTCTGCCTCGGGCATGGATGTGTGTGATGTCCTTAGGTTAGTTAGGTTTAAGTAGTTCTAAGTTCTAGGGGACTGATGACCTCAGAAATTAAGTCCCATAGTGCTCAGAGCCATTTGAACCATTTTTTTTTAATTTCTCAAGAACTATTTTCTTTGAAGTATGACCTACTTCCATGATCTGTAACAAAGTTTTGAATATTTTGTCTTTCGTGCATCGCACCTGACGCCTCACGAAGACATAGATTGTGTGTGAGAAGCAAAGGAAAAAAAAATAGTAATGGGTAGCTTATTTTTTTTAGCTGCTGCATCTCCTGACTTGTGTTTGCTTTCGAGTATTATTTCGGGGCGAATCTCACACATCTCAACTTGCATTCATGAGCAAGCAGTGTGTAGTAGGGATGTCGTGCTAGCTAGCAGATTAATTTTCAGTGAACAGTACTGATAATTTCAAACAGTTAATTTCTTCCGCGTAGAGCAGTAATTTATTTTTGTGGATATTCCAAGTCAAACATACCACGCAACGTTCATAAGGTACTTCGCTAGTGCGTTTTGGTTATATTGGGTGAACATCAATAAAGCCGACAAACTGCAGGGGCGGATTCATGACTCGAAATGTAGGAAAAAAAGGTCCTATGAACATGTGTCTGGAAATGCATCGTTGCCAAGGTAGATGGCGCTGCCGAATGACAGTTCGTCTGACCACGTGCCGTGTGATCCTTGGGCGTTGTTGGCTGTGTGATTGACACAGCGTACTGTAAGCAGTTCGGTATTCATGTCGGGAGCAAGCCGAGATGGTGTTTGTGTACGGCCAAGCAGATGGAAACGGCCGAGGACAGTTACACGAAAATAAGCACTCTCACAGATGCCAACCACATCACATAACATTTCAAGTCCTTTTTGGGCGTTTGTGCGATCACAGATTCTTTGAGACACAGGAATGTGAAGGGAGGCGGTGCACTGTACGCACACCAGATTTACAAGACCGGGTTCTACAGAATATTGAGACGAATCTTAGTTCTAGCTCCAGGCAAGTGACCGCCAAAGTGTCGTAATTCGAAGTATGATTATGCATGACAACCGCTACTATCCCTATCACCTGCAAATCCCATGTAGACAGCTTTGAACATCTGTTGTGACGTTGATGCGATGCAACTCTAGCCGGCCGCTGTGGCCGAGTGGTTCTGGGAGCTTCAGTCCGCAACTGCGCTGCTGCTACGGTCGCAGGTTTGAGTCCTGCCTCGGGCATGGATGTGTGTGATATCCTTAGGTTAGTTGGGTTTAAGTAGTTCTAATTCTAAGGGACTGATGACCTCAGATGTAAAGTCCTATAGTGCTTGGAGCCATTTGAATTTCAATTTGATGCAACTCTGTACTGTGTTCCAGGATGTCAGTTTCCGGGCATATGTCCATAGAACCTTTTTTCCTCTAAATCCCTGCAGGTTGTCGGTTCTATTGATGTTCAACCAGTATAGCTTTCATTAATCACACAATTAATTTATACCGAGCGAGGTGGCGCAGGGGTTGTCACACTGGACTCGCATTCGGGAGGACGACGGTTCAAACCCGCGTCCGGTCGTCCTGATTTAGGTTTTCCGTGATTTTCCCATATCGCTTCAGGCAAATGCCGGGATGGTTCTTTTGAAAGCAATCGCTAATACGGTGGCACCAACGACCTCGCTGTTTGGTCCCATGCCTCAAATCAACCAACCAATCGAATTCTTTTGGCATTTAATTAGATTCATTTTCTTTATTTCAGATTCTGTATTTCCTGAACTTTAAAGTTTTATTACACGGCGCTGTTCACATACGCATCACAGGACCAACCAATAGTCAGTTGTGCTCAGTAATTGAATACTGTACCTAAGGTTCACGTTACACGAGGAGAACGTTTTTGAAATCAATGTATTCGGCTTTCTATTGGTTCAAATGGCTCTAAGCACTATGGGACTTAACATCTGAGGTCATCAGTCCCCTAGAACTTAGAACTACTTAAACCTAACTAACCTAAGGACATCACACACATCCATGCCCGAGGTAGGATTCGAACCTGCGACCGTAGCAGCCGCGTGGTTCCCGACTGAAGCGCCTTGAACCGCTCGGCCGCAGCGGCCGGCTTCGGCTTTCTCACATACATACTTTTTTTTTATAGAAAGCTTACAAAACTGACAAACATTGTACCTGCAGAGGTCTGGTGTGTTGTTGGTAGCGTCATCACACGAACTCAGCGATGCCTGGATGCTCGTGGCCACCTCTTCCAGCATCTCTTATAAACAGGTAGACACATGTTTTTTTAACGTTACTGTTAACTATGCTCTTTTAGTTAGTTCATTGTTACTTGAATCTCTGGTGTGAGGAGTACCGGTTTTTTTGTCGGACGCCCTGTAATAAAACTGTCGTCTACGCTTACTTACGGTAGCCTACGGTAGTTTCGCAACTCCAGATGTCGTTGACGCGTCTGGCAGGGCCTGTGGACGCTGCGCGGACTCCGCAGGTCCGCCGAGTGGAGCGGCCGCGGCCTTGGCTGTTGCGGCGCGACCGCATGAGCGCGCTCTGCCGGAGCGTGGCACAGCTATCGATTGTAGCCAGGCGGCGCGGCGCGCGGGGACGCCGGCCCAGCGGCGGCACGCGGCCGGCCTCCTGCTCTGGTCGGACCGCGGCGTGGCCAGCCAGCAACACTACCGAAGGCACGGTCTGACACGTGGGTCACCGATTTTGATCAAGTTTTGCTAGGACGTTCCATATTTAAATAAAAAGACAAGTGTTTCGACTTTTTGCTAGACGAACCTAAGTTTTGAAAAAAAAATCAGGGTCAGAGTTGATGGCGGGAAATCGTATTTTCAGACCTATTACATCGAAAGAGCGCCAAAAACAAACATTTTCTATCAACGTAATATACACAGTGAAGTAAAACTCCTGGCTTATGCAGATGACATAGTATTGCTGAGTGAAACTGAATAAGCACTGAAAGCCATGTGCAGATCTCTCAGGCATAGTGGCAGCAAAGTCAGGCTTTCGATTAACCAAGAGAAAACCGAATATATGAAAATAGGTCGAGTCATAAACCCAAACCCTTACTTTGAAATTGATCAACATTCTAAATTCAGAAAAGTTCTCCAGTTTAAATACCTTGGATCACGTTTCAACAGTAAAAATATTATAACAATGGATATAAATGAAAGAATAGCCTCAGGGTCCAGATATATGTACTCACTAAGCAACCCACTCAAAAGTAAAGCTTTGTCAATCACCACAAAGATGAAGATATACAACACTATTATCTGCCCCATACTACTATACGGTTCAGAAAGCTGGACGCTTACAAAGAATGAAAGAGAAAAACTGAATGTTTTCGAAAGAAAAGTAATGAGAAAAGTCTGGGGACTTGTGTTGGAGAATGGCGCATGTAGAATTCGAAAGAACAATGAAATTTATCAGTTAATGAAGCAACCCAATATCATCCAGAAATTTAAAAGTAGGAGACTGCAGTGGGCTGGACATGTGGCTAGAATGTAAAACAACAGGATCACCAAGAAAGCACTTGATGGAACTCTCCAAGCAACAAGACCATTGGGCCGACCTCGTACATGGTGGAAAGATGACATAGAGAAGGACATCGCAGCATTAGGAATTTTCGCAGGGTGGAGAGAGGCTGCGAGAGATAGAAGGCGGTGGAAGCAGATCATTGATGCAGCGCGTGGTCTACAGGGCCTGTGATCGCTGAGAAGAAAGATAGAATATGAAAATAAAACTCCGCCTGAACAGGCCATGAAGGCCCAAAGGTAACGACCGACCGCCGTGTCATCGTCAGGTCATAGGCGTCATTGGTTGCGGATATGGAGGGGCATGAGGTCAGCACACCGCTCTCCCGGCAGTGTGTCAGTTTACGGGACCGGAGCCACTACGTCTCAATCAAGTAGCTCCTCAGTTCGCTCCACAAGGGCTGTGCAACCCGCTTGCCGACAGCGCTCGGCAGACGGGATGGACACCCAACAAGATGCCAGCCCACCCCGAGAGCGCTGAACGTCGGTGATCTGACGGGGACCTGCGCTATCCCCGCCCCGCTGATGAGTTTTATTATTTACGTAGTTCGGCTCTGTCTTAATGTTGACTAAATTCGTCGAGTGAAAGAGGGGACGGCGCAGCTGATGAAGAAAATGTCGCCTATGGCGATCGTTCACCAGTAACTGACGCTGTCTGTCTGCATCTCGTAATATCTCTTATTCAGAAATCCTTTTTTACAGTAGTTACAGCGATTTATTTCTGATACCTATGTACAGTAGGCTCTTGAGGTACCGCCTACTGCGTTACCGGCCGTTAAATTACTTCTTCCTACTTTCGCTGTTATACACAAAGTTCCTCATTATACATTCTTCGTTTGTTTTTTTCTCCGAAGTCCAACTGCCTCGGAGTATCCCGCCGCCGCGACTCTGGACTTCCATGGAGCAACGTCATCAGCCTCACTGTGTTTGCTCCATGGCGGCCCGCTACTTCCCGCGTCAACGGAAGTCCGAGCCGATTGCTGGCTCGGTGTTTGAATTATGTGCACATTTTTTTTTTTTTTTGTTCATCAGTCTACTGACTGGTTTGATGCGGCCCGCCACGAATTCCTTTCTTGTGCTAACCTCTTCATCTCAGAGTAGCACTTGCAACCTACGTCCTCAATTATTTGGTTGACGTATTCCAATCTCTGTCTTCCTCTACAGTTTTTGCCCTCTACAGCTCCCTCTAGTACCATGGAAGTCATTCCCTCATGTCTTAGCAGATGTCCTATCTTTTGTGGCGGCGTTCGTAGCGACAAGCAATTCGCTGTAGAAACGGCTTACGAAGTCACCGCCACACTTTTAATAGCGGGCCGACCGGTCCGCTGGAACAGTGAACAGAAAGATGAAAACCCAAACACTCTGATTAAATAAAAGTCGGTACTTATCTTTATTAACGAAGATACAGAAACACAGTAGTGAACTCCGTGTCTACAGAAATCTGTCTAGTTCGAGTCGGAGCGGCTAGGTCAGCGTCGGCTGACGACAAACAACAACTCTGCTGCGATGAACACACAACTGACTAGCAAGTACACAATTCGGTGGCGAGTATACAACTGAGCTGCGAATACAGAACTGTCCTAGCGCTCGCGACTCCAGCGCTTAAGAAACCAGAAGCCAGCGGTGGCGCGCGCAGACTTGCGGCGATTTCCTGTCTCACTGGCGCTGCTTATGCGGACGGCGTCCGGACTTTGATGCTGCCAACCTTTTGGCAGCGGGCTCGGGTGGCATTACTGGCTAGGATATAACACTATCATCCTGTCCCTTCTCCTTATCAGTGTTTTCCACATATTCCTTTCCTCTCCGATTATGCGTAGAACCTCCTCATTCCTTACTTTATCAGTCCACCTAATTTTCAACATTCGTCTATAGCACCACATCTCAAATGCTTCGATTCTCTTCTCTTCCGGGTTTCCCACAGTCCATGTTTCACTACCATACAATGCTGTACTCCAGACGTACATCCTCAGAAATTTATTCCTCAAATTAAGGCCGGTATTTGATATTAGTAGACTTCTCTTGGCCAGAAATGCCTTTTTTGCCATAGCGAGTCTGCTTTTGATGCCCTCCTTGCTCCGTCCGTCATTGGTTATTTTACTGCCTAGGTAGCAGAATTCCTTAACTTCATTGACTTCGTGACCATCAATCCTGATGTTAAATTTCTCGCTGTTCTCATTTCTACTACTTCTCATTACCTTCGTCTTTCTCCGATTTACTCTCAAACCATACTGTGTATTCATTAGACTGTTCATTCCGTTCAGCAGATCATTTACTCCTTCTTCACTTTCACTCAGGGTAGCAATGTCATCAGCGAATCGTATCATTGATATCCTTTCACCTTGTATTTTAATTCCACTCCTGAACCTTTCTTTTATTTCCATCATTGCTTCCTCGATGTACAGATTGAAGAGTAGAGGCGAAAGGCTACAGCCTTGTCTTACACCCTTCTTAATACGAGCACTTCGTTCTTGATCGTCCAGTCTTATTATTCCCTCTTGGTTGTTGTACATATTGTATATGACCCGTCTCTCCCTATAGCTTACCCCTACTTTATTCAGAATCTCTAACAGCTTGCACCATTTTATATTGTAGAACGCTTTTTCCAGGTCGACAAATCCTATGAAAGTGTCTTGATTTTTCTTTAGCCTTGCTTCCATTATTAGCCGTAACGTCAGAATTGCCCCTCTCGTCCCTTTACTTTTCCTAAAGCCAAACTGATCGTCACCCAGCGCACTCTCAATTTTCTTTTCCATTCTTCTGTATATTATTCTTGTAAGCAGCTTCGATGTATGAGCTGTTAAGCTGATTGTGCGATAATTCTCGCACTTGTCAGCTCTTGCCGTCTTCGGAATTGTGTGGATGATGCTTTTTCGAAAGTCAGATGGTATATCGCCAGACTCATATATTCTACACACCAACGTGAATAGTCGTTTTGTTGCCGCTTCCCCCAATGATTTTAGAAATTCTGATGGAATGTTATCTATCCCTTCTGCCTTATTTGACCGTAAATCCTCCAAAGCTCTTTTAAATTCCGATTCTAATACTGGATTCCCTATCTCTTCTAAATCGACTCCTGTTTCTTCTTCTATCACATCAGACAAATATTCACCCTCATAGAGGCTTTCAATGTATTCTTTCCACCTATCTGCTCTCTCCTCTGCATTTAACTGTGGAATTCCCGTTGCACTCTTAATGTTACCACCGTTGCTTTTAATGTCACCAAAGGTTGTTTTGACTTTCCTGTATGCTGAGTCTGTCCTTCAGACAATCATATCTTTTTCCATGTCTTCACATATTTCCTGCAGCCATTTCGTCTTAGCTTCCCTGCACTTCCTATTTATTTCATTCCTCAGCGACTTGTATTTCTGTATTCCTGATTTTCCCGGAACATGTTTGTACTTCCTCCTTTCATCAATCAACTGAAGCATTTCTTCTGTTACCCATGGTTTCTTCGCAGCTACCTTCTTTGTACCTATGTTTTCCTTCCCAACTTCTGTGATGGCCCTTTTTAGAGATGCCCATTCCTCTTCAACTGTACTGCCTATTGCGCTATTCCTTATTGCTGTATCTATAGCGTTAGAGAACTTAAAACGTATCTTGTCATTCCGTAGTACTTCTGTATCCCACTTCTTTGCGTATTGATTCTTCCTGACTAATGTCTTGAACTTCAGCCTACTATTCATCACTACTATATTGTGATCTGAGTCTATATCTGCTCCTGGGTACGCCTTACAATCCAGTATCTGATTTCGGAATCTCTGTCTGACCATGATGTAATCTAATTGAAATCTTCCCGTATCTCCTGGCCTTTTCCAAGTATACCTCCTCCTCTTGTGATTTTTGAACAGGGTATTCGCTATTACTAGCTGAAACTTGTTACAGAACTCAATTAGTCTTTCTCCTCTTTCATTCCTTGTCCCAAGCCCATATTCTCCTGTAACCTTTTCTTCTACTCCTTCCCCTACAACTGCATTCCAGTCGCCCATGACTATTAGATTTTCGTCTTCCTTTACATACTGCATTACCCTTTCAATATCCTCATACACTTTCTCTATCTGTTCATCTTCAGCTTGCGACGTCGGCATGTACACCTGAACTATCGTTGTCGGTGTTGGTCTGCTGTCGATTCTGATTAGAACAACCCGGTCACTGAACTGTTCACAGTAACACACCCTCTTCCCTACCTTCCTATTCATAACGAATCCTACACCTGTTATACCATTTTCTGCTGCTGTTGATATTACCCGATACTCATCTGACCAGAAATCCTTGTCTTCCTTCCACTTCACTTCACTGACCCCTACAATATCTAGATTGAGCCTTTGCATTTCCCTTTTCAGATTTTCTAGTTTCCCTACCACGTTCAAGCTTCTGACATTCCACGCCCCGACTCGTAGAACGTTATCCTTTAGTAGATTATTCAATCTTTTTCTCATGGTAACCTCCCCCTTGGCAGTCCCCTCCCAGAGATCCGAATGGGGGACTATTCCGGAATCTTTTGCCAATGGAGAGATCATCATGCACATATAAAAACCAAATACTTCCGCAGTATGTATGCACATAGCTGACAAACCCTAACCCGCAACTCAATTTTATCATTTAATTAGAATTTGTGCTAGGCCAGGGGCGCATGCAACAGACCGCTTGTCGTCTGCTACACCACAAGCCGGCGTTACCACTGCGGCAAGCCCGTTGGCATTAATGTAATATGGGCTCCAAAATTAATAACATTCGAATTGTTATCGTTTTTGTGTTATCAACGTTTTTCTGTTTTCACGCTGTAGTGTGGGTAATCGACATTATCCGTCGCTCGATGGTGGAGCGGTCCCTAGGTGACCGTTTACGAGACCTCGATCTCCTACAATGGACACGATATGTTAATGTATATTCGGCGTCACTTATCGTCCAGGTGGCACAGATACTCTCTAGCGGCGTTGCGTTGGTACGTTTGCCACGGCTTGCTGTTCAGTATACTGTACAAGTCCGTCGCCCTCCCGCGATGCAGGGGCAGTTTACACCTGTATCATGTCCCGGCAGAGAGACAGCCCCTTTCGTCAGCTCTCAAATGGTGCTGTGGTGCCATCGTCCCACGTGCCTCACCAGCCTGTTGGTGGAGGTCATTGCACCATTATGTCTCTCAGCCCTTATCCTACCTTCAGACATTCGACCGCCCTTCTTTTGCTTCCTCTATTTTTTTCTCGAACTGAGCTATGTCCGTATTGTGCTACAGCCAATGCGCTTGACGTTCACAGAAGCGACTAAAAAATGGTTCAAATGGCTCTGAGCACTATGGGACTTAACGTCAGTGGTCATCAGTCCCCTATAGCTTTGAACTACTTAAACCTAACTAACCTAAGGACATCACACACATCCATGACCGAGGCAGGATTCGAACCTGCGACCGTAGCGGTGGCGCGGATCCAGACTGTAGCGCCTAGAACCGCTTGGCGACACCGGCCTGCTTCTAACTTCAAAATTACCTTAATAGCGACATACTTTCTAAAAGCCTTTCATCCCCTATTCCACCCCCTTCGGACAATCCCTTCTTAAACGATGCCTACGGTATAAGATCCAAACTTATCCAAACTTCAAGTTTCTATCCTCAGCGGTTTGCGCTGGGCGATGAGGAGTCAATGGATCAGTCTGACCCTATCTCATCCCCTTAGGAGCCGAATTTCCAAAAACAGCGAAACAGGTATTTTTTATCTGTAACCGAAAATCCAAACACCAATTTTCAAAGACTTAGCTTTAAAAATACTTTCGCAATGAAATATTTTCATAAAACGTTTCACCCCCTGTTTCACCACATTAAGTGTTGCATTTCCAAAAACAATGACATGCTTACGTTTTATTTCTAATAGAGAAGCTAAATACAAATTTTCATAGGTTTAGCTTCAAAAGTGCTTGCAAAGTGAAATATTTCCATACAAATTTTCATCCCCCATTTCACCCCATAGGGGTTCAGTTTCCAAAAACAGTGAGACACGTATTTTTTATTTCTAACTGAGAAGCCAAATTTAAATTTTCGTAGATTTAGTCTGAAAAATGCTTTCACAATAAAATATGTTCACAAAATTTCTCAATTCCTATTTCGCCTCCTTAGGGGCTCAATTTCCAAAAACACTGAAACACATTTTTTTTTATTTGCAACCGAGAAGTCAAATACCAGTGTACAGAGATGAAGCTTTAAAAATAACGATATATAAAAAAAAACTTTAACCTACTATTTCACCCCCACAGGGTTAAATTTCCAAAAATGCTGAAACATGTATTTCTTTATTTCTGGCCGAGAAACCAAGTATCAATTTTTGTAGATCTAGCTTCAAAATTCCCTTAATAGCGACATTTGTCAAAAAAACCTCCATCCCCTATTTCACCCCCATAGGGTTGGAATTTTTAAAAATCCCTTCCTAAACGACACCTACAGTATAAGATCCAGAGCTTCTCCATATTTCAAGTGTCTATCCTTACCGGTTTGGGCTGGGCGACGATGAGTCAGTAAGTCAGGACAATGCCTTCTATATGTAGAGATGAACAAAATCGGTGACCCACATGTCAGAACCTCCCCCCCCTCCCCCCCCCCCCCTCCCCCCCATTGTAAGTCAGGTACCTGCAGATTTGTAGCGGTAGCTATTATATAGTTGTGGCCCAGTACGGGCCTTAGAGCTAATAAGAAAGTTATTGTATTTCAGGTATAGTTATTATTTTTTTATATAAACCTAAACATGTTTCAGCAACTATGTGCTATGGTCAGGGAGTACTCTTTCTTCAGGTCTGTAAAATGCAAACACAAAATACCTGAAGGACAGACAATGAACGTTTTGGAGAAACGCAAATTTACAGGCCTACTCATACAGGAAAATACATAGACGACGTTCTTAATGAACAAACAATTTTAAACATAAAACATATTTGCAAAATTTTATTGATATTATAAAACTAAAAGGGGATAGTATCACCACAATCAAAGAACAATGGAACATTTATTATATACGTAAAATCATAAACTGCTACTTCTGATAGTTAAATGTAATCACTGACTTTCAACGGATTGTAATTTCCTTCGTAAACATATATAATCGCTGGAACGTAAGCTGTCAAAAATAATTTTAATGAGATTACATAAATAAAAATTCGTAGATATAAAGTGATGATAACAGAAAAACAGCTGATACTTACTGATCGCCTCATACCAGCTGAGACGTAAGTATAATGTGCCCTACGTAAACGTAGGAACTAATATAGACGTAACAAACAATGTTATATCTATTATACCACCTGCACAGGTAAGCTTGATAACAGCAAAAACTTTTAATAACTTTTGTTATGTCTTGATCACACCTTTATTTTTCCAACAACCTTACAATATTAGACACGTTAGTTGAGTGTTAGAGCGAAATGGGTTAGAAAGTGGCGTATCGTCAACGGTTCGTTATAGTGAGAGCATAGTGGTGCCGAGTAGAAGATGGCTGAAGCCGTAGGGAGGGGTGTGATCTGTCTGTCTGCTTTCAGCTTGTTCCTGCGGAGACACAGCCAGTCTTCGTGCCAGAGTGATAGAATGTTCCTACGTACAGCACCGCTTGCACTGTCCGATGGGACATAAGTGCCGCAAGGCCAGGACAGTACCGGCAGACTCATTTCCCATGTCGACATGTCCAGGTTCCGTGCCTGAGATTCGTTCTTTGCTATACCTGATTAATTTGATATCGAATATTGCACCGACATTTTTAGCGCCTTTTGACTGGGTGAGTAGTGCGCCCTATGAGTATCGACGGAGACTTCACGGAACAGCAATCAGCGATTACCCTTTTCATCATTTGGTTTTGAAACTCTCGTAGTAACCGTGTTTACAGACATAATTACTGGACTTCAGCTTCGCCTGTTACTCTGTTAGCTTTTTTTATTAAACCCAAAATTGTATAGAGGGTCCAAATTACGCAAAAATGCAGAAAAAATTAAGGTAATGACAACAACAGACAAAAGCAGTTTTAGATCTAACTGTAATTTCGTTAGAATACTTTTTACATATAACATGTTTTGTTTTTGGTACAGGTTTCTGTTGCACTCTTGATTTATTTACTCGTAGTGATTACAAAATTACATGACGAGATCGTTTCGGCGATTTTGCTATTAGCTGCAATTTGCATGAAAATGCTATGAAACGACGAAGCCATTTGGATGCACTTTTAATAACTTTTTCTTATATCTGATCACACTTTTATTTTCCCATTTTTCCATTCGGTGCAAATTTTCACTCTCCGCTTCAGTCTATGCACATAAAATAAGGGGACATGTTAGTGCCATTGCTGACGATTTTATTAAGTCAATCTTCTTGAAAGATTGGTATAGGCAATGAGCGTTTACTCCACAGGCGATCTCTACCAGTGAGGGAAAAATAGTAGCCACAGATAATTTTCTAGTCCTTCGGTTTACAGTATAAAATGTACATTTTTTATCCAGGAAATCAACACCGCGTTCTGTTACGTTATACAAAGAGATAATTTCTGGTTTATTACTCATTGGATCGAGGCTGTCAGAGTGTTGCATACTGGAGACCAGGATTATAGCTTTCCACTTTTCGGAACACGAAAGAGAAGTGACTCTTCTCCCGTGAAGCCGTAAACATCAGCCTTCTCCAGTCTTCCCCTTTGAGAAGGCAGTTATTACCGTTCTCAGGTTTAATTTTCTTTACGGTGTCCACGAATGTCATTACCTTCTTAAGAAGTTCTTGAACGAGTTTTATTGATTCAAACCAATTATCTGCCGACGGGTTTCTATGAGTTCGTTCTACTGGTTTCACCACTCCCATAACAGCTTGAGTTTTCAGCCTTTTTTCCTAGTTTAATAAGGACAGACTCTCATTCCCTCTTCAACAGTAGATGTATGTGTTATAAACATAACGAATTCTTGCATCACTCAATCACATTACTTATATGCTGTATTTAACCTGTCTCTTCTGGATGTACGCAGTGAAGCTGCAACGCCTTCCGAAGGATACCATCGCCTCATCCACAGTCACTGCAGCTCTCAAGGTAATACACTGTTGACTGTTTTCAATAAAAAGGCTAAAAATCTTTGAAACTGCTGCAGCAGTAACTTCCTTGTTTCTTTCCTCCCTATCATCTGGGTTGTCAAACCTAAGATTAACAAAATCCTCTTTTTTGTCACCGTACATTGAAAAAATCACGTCCTGTCTCATCATTTGCAAACAGACAGTCTATGGATTCCTTTCCTGATTTGAAAATCGCTGTGTATACAAGAAGACCGGTGAACGCTTTTAGTTCGGTCCTGTCAAAGTAATGAAAATAAAACTTCCTGGCAGATTAAAACTGTGTGCCGGACCGAGACTCGAACTCGGGACATTTGCCTTTCGCGGGCAAGTGCTCTAGCAAGGTAGGAGACGAGGTACTGGCAAAAGTGAAGCTGTGGGGCGGGGTGTGAATCGTGCTTGGGTAGCTCAGTTGGTAGAGCACTTGCCTCCGAAGGGCATAGGTTTCGAGTTCGAGTCTCCGTCCGGCACACAGTTTTAATCTGCCAGGAAGTTTCATATCAGCGCACACTACGATGCAGAGTGAAAATCTCATTCTGGTCATGAATATGGTTCAACCTCGCATAATTCTCATGACTTGTTCTCATTTTTTGTATTTTCCCGTTTGTCGATGTGGTTATTCCTAACAAAATATTTTCAGAAGACTGAAGTTTCCATACGGATTCTATTTCTGTTTTTTTTTCCCGAACTTCTAGCCAGTGGTCGAAGTACAGGGGCTTGAACAATTATTTTATGGCGTCTTGCCCATTACATTCAATGAAGGTTGTTCCTCCCTCAGCTTGCTACACTTATTCTTTCCATAAAAATATGTGTAGGAATCATCATTCTTACTAAATACATTGCTGCCATTACCGCTACCATCAGTACACCCGTATTCTACCTCTGGCAATTCATCTAACTCTTGCTCAGAATCTGAGCTATGGCTTCTTTCAGTTTTATACGTTTCATCCACGTCACTATTGCTGTCTAGAAAGTCAGAAAGCAAAGCCAAAGACAGACAAAATTAATATCGTCTCCCCTTGCTGCCGCCATTTCTGTAAAGAATAAACCTGGAGCTAAGTTTCCATATTAATTGCACATTATGTTTGAAGCTAAAAGAAAGGAAACAGATGTAAAAACATAGAAATGAATATACCAGAAAATAGTTACTGCTATGGCGCGGTCTCGCCATCTGTTAGTGGAAGTAGCACTCAACAGGAAAAAAACTAACACAGGTAGAAACACTGCACGAGCTTTACACTCAAAATGGAAGGTAGCTCTAGGATAGAAGTTTTAGCTTGAATACTTAAAAAAAAAGAAAAAAGGAAGCTATAAGAAAACGCTGCTAGTCCAGGAGACCTTTGCGTGGTAGTCAGGGGTTAATGAGTGTTTGTCCGTTGAGCCAACAGAGGCTCCAGAACGCACTCTACTCTATACTCGCCGTAGCAACATGACGAAGGTTTCCGATCGCCGACGGCCATTCGGCTTTAGGTAGTTGCTGGTTACTGGTTCACCCAAATCGGTTAAGAAATGCAGAGACGGCTCCTATGAAAAAACAACACAACTTAAATCCTGCCCCATCATAGTATAAGGGCCAACAAATGGAGACGAAACAGATGGAAAAAAGTAAGTAATCTGTTTATTATTTCCAGAGTAATCGTCGAATGTGTTAATGCCGTTATGCGACCGTTTAAACCAAACTGTTCCGTATTGCGTGTAAAACCTGCAAAAGATAATCAAATTAAGTGGGAATAAATTAATCCCCACCATATTATGAAATATGAATTAGTACTAGTCGTTGCCAACAAGTCATTATTTACATTTCGATTTACTATGTTAAATTAAATGCATAACTGAGATAATAATTTGACCGCCGGTAAAGGCGAGGCAAGCGGCGGAGCTTGTAAAACCCCATGGAATCTGGTCCCAGAGCAATTCGCACAACCGTCTGCTCGCTTCGCCGTGTGAAAGGAAATGCAAGGCCAATCTGGAAACTACCAGAGTAGTGTTTTGTTTAGTGGAAGCGACAGGAAAAAAAAAAAAAACTGCGCTGACACAGTTGGCGTCTACTGTCAGACAACACAGAATACGTACATCTCAGGAATGCGCAGAGCAACAGGGTTTCTTCTTAACAGGCCATGTCCACGGGATGTATGCCGCTTAATGGCCAGAGAACCGGAAGAACTGCTTTTGCAGGAGCACTCAGCAGTAAGTCAAACTTTGCAGAAAAACGCGGGCTGTTGAGTTAGCATCTTAGAAAGTGGATCGGGAACAGAAAGTCGTCCGACAGGTGACGCCAAATTAAATGAATGTTTAAAGAAATATAAGAATACTCATCTTGCTTTATATAAACAATCAAGGAGTGTCAAAAGAGAGTGCGACTGTGCTTACAGAGAATTAACCGTGTGGGCTAGCTCACGAAGGAAAGCAGAGAGAGGGAGTAGAACATATATGCTCTTGGAGCCCCAAGAATGACAATATTTTTAACTGGTTAACCAACTGAAACCCAATTAAGAAAGGGCGGGCAGCATCTTTTAGAGACAATATCTTATTGGTCGGCATTCACAAGAATTAGTAGTCCGTCAAACACAATTGCGCGACGCTGTAAACCATGGAGCAGAAAGTATTCTTCGTCGAAATCACTCTGCAGATAGTCACCTCTCTCCTACTCCTGAGCTGCACTCTGGATCACACTCGTGCTTCGACATCGCAGGTCCGGTATGCGAGGCTCTCATCCGGCTCAGACTGAATTTAGACTTTGGCAGAGACAAGCTATTGGTATGGAGCCAATGACTGATTTTGCAGCAACCGCAGCCGCCAGTTGCAGATCTAAATATGGTGAGACACAGCCACAACAGCGAAGAGAACTGTAGGGAAAGGTGCAGCTTACGTAACGATGTTCAGTAATTCCAATTTCAATTTAAAATCCTTATTTGCAATCAGAAGTCCAATATGCTTTCAACTCTAGCAAATCCTTCCGTAGTGTGGTATTTTCTTTCTCCATGTATTAACAAACGACAGTCGCCACACAACCCTTGCGAAACTAAATATTGTGTGACATGCATTAACTCTGAATCACCATTCCATATTAAACTTCCTGGCAGATTAAAACTGTGCCAGACCGAGACTCGAACTTGGGACCTTTGACTTTGCAATGGTAGATCACTTGCCCGCGAAAGGCAAAGGTCCCGAGTTTGAGTCTCGGTCCAGCACACAGTTTTAATCTGCCTGGACCATTCCATATTGGTTGTCCAAGATTGCCAAGGCGTTGGTTTACTGATTTTAGCAACCATTAAATACGTTCCTTGTGAGATGTCATTACTTAAATGCAACGAGATAAAGATTGTGATAAACTGAGTTTATAGTGATCATTGTTTACTATTATAGTCCGATGCATCATTAATATGATGATTGTTAATTTACATGTCATTTATTTAAAATATTTATTTAAAATTTTCAAATGGCTCTAAGCACTATGGGACTTGACAGCTGAGGTCATCAGTCCCCTAGACTTAGAATTACTTAAACCTAACTAACCTAAGGACATCACACACATCCATGCCCGAGGCAGGATTCGAACTTGCGACCATAGCGGCCGCGCGGTTCCGGACTGAAGCGCCTAGAACCGCTCGGCTACAGCAGGCGGCTCATTTATTTAATTAAATGCCCCCTGCACTTGGTAGACAACAAATCAAACTACATACACTTACAATACATTTATCTCACAGCGAGGCAAGACGGTCAGTGTCGTCATGGAAATATGTTTGCAGTTGCCTATGGAGTATGTTTGTAACTAAGTGTGCATCTCTTCTTCCGAAGCAAGAAACAGCCTCGAACGTCATTCCTCAGGGCTCCAAAAATATGGAAAACGCATGAGAAGGGACTAGGAGTGTACTGAGGACGTGTAAGGGCTTCCCAGCAAAACTTCTGTAATGTGTTCAAAACAACCCTGGAAACATGTGGGTGAGCATTATCTTGCAACATAATGGTACTGTCCATCAACATTCCTGGGCGTTTTGACTTGATAACACTCTTCACGTTTTGCAAAATAATCACGTATCACTGCACGTGTCGAGGTTCTTCCGACTACGCTGCAGAAGGTTCGCTGGGAAGCCGTTACACATGCTCACCACTTCCGATCCCTGCCCTTCGAGATTACCATACTTCTGGCACACTAAAGAAAGACATTCGTGGTCGTCGATTTGCTTTGGACGAAGGGCGCACGCATGGGTACAAGCATTGTTCTGTAGGCGACCGCACACATTTTTCCATGATGGAATTAACTGTCTTGTCTCTCAGTGGAATAAATGTATTAACAGTTACGGGGTTACTTTTGAAATGATAAACACTGAACTTAGTTTTTTGCAAGTGTTTCGTTGTAATTTGACTACCCGTTATACGATCCGAGCTTTTGCCTTTCTCTGGTTACGAGACACATAACCATAATCATTTATCTTAGTATCCCTACCAGCTAATCAAAATCTCCTCAACGCCCCCGGTCCCCCGAAAAATGCCTTCCGTGCCCTGTCCTGACAACTTCTTCGCGTATGTCCATGAGTCTAATGTCTCATGTAAGCTCTAAGAGTGTAACTTCTTTCTATCTCTCTGTGGCTGCCACGGATATACCACCGTCTATCCCCTTCCATCCCTCTCTTTTCACTTCCATACTCCTCAATTCCTGTTCTAAAGTCACTCATCGCCAACCTGTATTGAAGTCTTACGCCTTCCCGTTTCCTCTATGACTCATGTCTAGTGTTCTTTCAATATTTGGATCCCGCTCCAGCCACTGCTGGGTCTGGGTGCTGACGAGTCCTCTCCATTTGGCTCGGTCCCACCACCAATTTTCTTCCTCCCCTTACTGCCAGGTCACACCTCTCCTTTCCACAGATATTCTCACTCCAATTTTCCAACGTGTTCTTGGGCGCCCTCTAGGTCTTTTCCGATCCATCTTTAGTCCTTCCATAATTTTGGGGAGTCCTCTTAACATGCCCATACCATCTTAATCTCTTTTTTTCAATTTCTTCTCTCATACTTTCTTGTTTAAGGTCCTTTCTAATCTCTACATTCCTTACTCTATCCATTCTTCTTTTTCCCTTAACTGCTCTGAGAAATTTCATTTCCCCTGCTTGCAGTCTGCTCCAGTCCCTTTCTGTCATTGTCCATGTTTCTCCACCATAGGTGACAATAGGGAAGTAATAATTCTTATTCATAAGGAGTTTTGCTTTTTCTGAAACTTCCTTATTCCAAATCATGTGTTTTATTCTTTGGTAGAAATTGCCTCCCTTCTGGAACCTCCTATTAATTCCATTAGTTATTCTTCCATCCCTAGATATTTCACTCCCTAAACAAGTGAAACTTTCTACCACTTTGAGGGGTTTTCCATTCAAGGTATATTTCCGTTGATCCCTTTCTCTCTTCCAAATACCATTACTTCACTCTTATCTTTATTTTTAACCCATACCTTTTCATTATTTCCTTCCACGCATCAAGTTGTAACTGTACATCTACCACTTTATCATATCATCTGCAAAAATCATCTTTTTCTCTTTTTCTTTTACTATATCTTTAACTGCCCCATTCATTCCCTCCATCACAACATTAAAAAGTTCAGGAGATAGAATACTTCTTTACTTAAGTCCTTGTCTTATTTCGAAGTATTCAGAGTTGTCCAATGGTGTTCTAATCCTTCAATCGTGTCCTCTGTACATTGTGTTTATTACATTAATGTATTCATCTTCTATATCTATCTTCTTCATTTCTTCCCAGAGCCTTTCCCTGTTAACTGACTCATATGCCTTTTCTATGTCTATAATAACCATTATCACTCTTTTGTTATACTCCCAACTTTTTTCCATCAGTTGACGGATAGTAAATATCAGGTCGATCGTGCTTCTTCCTTTCCTAAACCCATGCTGTTCTTCACTCAGCTCCTTTTCTATCTTGTCACTTATTCGATTTAGCAAAATTCTTTCAATATCTAGTGTTACCAGACATAATTTGCAGAAAATTGGGACTTAGGGACTGGTGGTTTAAAAAATCGGCGGGGCAAGTACCTAAAACTGGGAATCTCAAAAAATATGTAAATTTTGAGTTGTTAGATAAGCATTTCCTTATAATGTGCTGTAAAAAGAGTTGGTACATTAGTAAAAGTATAGTCAGAGGTACTGTTGTCTTCATAAGAGTAACAATTTTAGGCTTGTAATAAAAATAATTCGACACGCTTCAGCACAAGACAGCAAAATTTTAATTGCCGCAGCAAGAAAGTCGTGGCCAGTTACTGGGTGACGGAGGGGAGGGGGAGGGGGGAGGGAGGCGGTAATAGTATGTCTATTGAAGCCATGTTGCTGCGTTTCTTCTAAACATACGTTTCGGGCATGTGCTCAACTGTCCTTTCAGTTCATCGCGTGATCGTTACCTCCTGGCGCACCGTATTCTCTAACTAATTTCTTAACTTTCGTGAACTAGACCGTTTTTGAAGCGAATACGCTTTGTACTTCGAACTGCTAGCATCGCCCAAAAGTTGGGAAACTTGACGTCCCGCGTAATGCTTCAGTAGGACGAGTCATGTCATCTCTAAAAAATCAGTAATTTTATCTTGACACTCTTCCATTTCGTCCGTGTTTGCACAGAAAAACAGTAATATCAGAAATTGAGTCCACCGTGATGCAAAACACCTTGTTATTGGTTTATTTCTTTATTCTGCTAAACTAGTTTCGGCGACAAGTATCACCATCATCAGTGGTTTTTTTTAATCTTATTTATTGTTACAGCATGTTTTAAGAATTATTGTCGCTGTTTGCGGCATATTTTCTATGCGCTTTTTTTCTGTTGCCGTTTTTTACGCTGCGAACGTCATGTCACGTTCGTTGGATGGTATGTAGCTGCTTTTACACACAGAAAAACATGCTGTAACATGCCGCGAAAATCGGCGCGTCTGTTTACACTAG
The DNA here is from genome assembly GCF_021461395.2 of Schistocerca americana. Classification (NCBI taxonomy): domain Eukaryota; kingdom Metazoa; phylum Arthropoda; class Insecta; order Orthoptera; family Acrididae; genus Schistocerca; species Schistocerca americana. The sequence goes on along the minus strand of NC_060119.1, from coordinate 927,242,688 downwards.
CCACGGCTCGTATAATCCATCTTAGCTCCCGTTCCTAAGATAACTGTCGCACCATGCAAGCACAGATGGTTCAAATGGCTCTGAGCACTATGGGACTCAACTGCTGTGGTCATAAGTCCCCTAGAACTTAGAACAACTTAAACCTAACTAACCTAAGGACATCACACACATCCATGCCCGAGGCAGGATTCGAACCTGCGACCGTAGCGGTCGTGTGGTTCCAGACTGTAGCGCCTTTAACCGCTCGGCCACTCCGGCCGGCTGCAAGCACAGAGCCCGCTTGCTGTCCACATACTACTACTCGTACAACACACGACAGTCGCTCCTCTGACGGATCCACAGATCAGTTCACGGAGCGAGATGGCGCAATGGTAAGACAATGGACATTCGGTAGGTCCATGGTTCAAACCCCCTCCGGCTTGATCCCCCAAACTGACAAAGGCTAATCGCATGACGTTTCCTTTGGAAACAATACCACTAATTTCCTTTCCCATTCGAAGCTTGTGCTACGTCTCTGATGACTTCGTTGTCGATGGGACGTTAAACCCTAACATTTCTTCTCTTTACCTTTGCCTCGTTTATCTCCTTGGAAACCATCGCTCCTATTTTTACTGGAACCTGGCCATGAAAAGCATTATTGGTGGCCAACTCCTTCTACTCTACCGGATGATTCAAAAAGAAAGAACAGATTCCAACTGTTTTTTGCAGACAAACTATAGAAGATAGAAACACATTGCGCATGTCTCTCGATAGAGGAAGTTTCAAAGTTTTGGCACCGCAGCACTGTTGTTTGTTTGTTGTAGCATGGCGATTACACCACAAGAGAAATCATGTTGTGTGTTGTAATTTGCGCGGAATCAATCCGTTGCTCAAGTGCTTTTGGCCTCCCAGGTTACCAGATCTCGTGCCTTGTGATTTTCTTTCTGTGGGGATACATAAAAGATACAGTCCTTCTCCCATCTGTAACAGCTACTCTTCAACAGCTGAGAAATCGAATTCTTGAAGCTGTCGATTCAATAAACAGGAAGCTGATGATTCGTGTGGGGGATGAAATAGACTATCGTTTCGATAGTCCTCGAGCAAGCCATGATGCCAACATAAAATTTTGAACCTTACTCTTCCAGCGGTGTGCATGTTGTGTTTATATCTTTCATTGGTTCTCTGTAATAAACAACTGAAATTGTTTTCTTTCTTTTTGAATCACCCTGTACTGACGAATGTCTTAGTAGAACCAACTGATGTATGAATCATTAATAACTTCAAATAACTTGTGTGTGTTACGTAAAATCTGTCTTCTGTACATCTTCACTGCAGTAATGTGATGAGTGTAAATAAGTGTTTTAAACAGTCCATCTCCTTAGCTGAGTAGTCAGCGCGTCTGACTAAAAAATGGCTCTGAGCACTATGGGACTTAGCTTCTGAGGTCATCAGTCCCCTAGAACTTAGAACTACTTAAACCTAACTAACCTAAGGACGTCACACACATCCATGCCCGAGGGAGGATTCGAACGTGCGACCGTAGCGGTCGCGCGGTTCCAGACTGTAGCGCCTAAAACCGCTCGGCCACCGCGTCCGACTGGCATGCAGCGGACCTGGGCTTGATTACCGGCCGGGTCAGAGATTTTCTTCGCTCGGGGACTGGGTGTTGTGTTGTTCTCATCGTCATTTCATCATCGACACGCAAGTCGCCAGATGTGGCGTCACCTGAAAGGACTTGCAACTCGGCGGCCGAACTTCCCCAGGCGGGGACATTTGGCCACCTCACAGTCTTGTAAACTGATTTTCTGTTTGATGATGCCTGGATACAGTAGCCTAAGAAATGTTATATGCACCTCAGTGAATTGCAGAGCCCTGGTGATAGGACGCTACGGTGGTTGGTGGTTCGCGGTCAGGTTGTTGTCAAGAAGTCGACAGTTGACTACCCAAGCAACGTGGGTATGCGGACTCGGATGACAGATGTCCGTCTGACTCCCGAAAGCATTATTAAAACAGTATGATAACATTAAACATTCATTGTCCACCAAATACGAGGATTGGAACTTAAAGAGTGGCAACTATTTATTCACAACCGATGCAAAAGAGTTTGCACCTGTTACTGTCCTTCAAAGTAGTCACCATCGTTGTGTAGAACCGGTTGCAAGTAACAGGCGTAGTATACCGTTAGCAGAGCCTGTTCTGTTGATGGTGCGAATGGAGCGGTCCACTGCCTGTTGAATCTCTGGATCAGTTCTGAAGCGATTGCCACGAAGTGGTTCCTTCATCTTCGGAATCAAATCAAAGTCACAAGGATTTAAGTCTGGGGAGTATGGTGGATGGTACAGTACTTCCCAGTCCCATCGACGGAACAGAGCAGTCACAGCTTGCGCTGTATGCGCCCGCGCATTGTCGTGCAAAATGATGGATGGGTGTGCAGAAAGTGTCACCGCTTCTTTCGCGAAACTGGTCGCAGATGATGCTCCAAAAACGAACAGTAACATTGACGGTCTGCCGTGGAGAAACATAATGCGTTAGGATAAGACCATCACAGACGTACACGAGAATTACCGTAACTTTCACCATACTAGGGCTCCGATGCACTTTCGACTTTCGCGGCGTCTCATAATGACGCCATTCGTTAGATTGGCGTTTCAGTTTTGGCTCGTACGATGTTGTCCATGTCTCATCCAGTGTCACGATACGGAGTGAGAAAGCCTCTCCTTCGTGTCCATAGCGCTCCAGGTGCGTCTGGGCAGCGTCGTAACGCATCCATTTCTGCATGTCCGTCAAGTCATGCGCAACACATCGTGATGCAATTTTTCGCATGCCCAGGCGTCCCTTCAGGATACGAAGCACAGTCGTATGCGCTAATCCGGTTTCGTGGGCGAGCTCACGAATGGTATGGCGTCGATCACTGTCCACTAACGCGGCAGCAGCATGCACTTCTAGTTCAGGGACACTAGGACGACCTGTCCGATGCATGTCTGCCACAGTTTGCCGACCTTCGTTGAAGGCTTTTACCCAATGTGCACTGTTTTGTACGGCAATGCCGATTCCCCGCATGCCTCTTGAAGACCTTGCTGACACTGTTGTGCTGCCGACCTCTGGCACATTCAATCTTGATCCAACTCCGTTGTTCCTGTTTCGAAAACATAGCGACACCGTTACGTTAGACAGCTCGCTCACAAGTGACTGTGTTTCCCTCGACTGTGCGCACGCCGGTGACGTGGGACGGGCGAGTCCATTTGCTCGGAAGTAAGGTAGGTGTGTCAACAACGTGTGCTATCAGCGACAGTAGTAGATTCCATTGCGTAGTGTCTCCACAGCAGTGTTGTCACTATTTAAGTTCCAACCCACGTACAACAGCTGATGTATCAGGTAGCCAGCGCTGGCGGGAATGCAAGCCATAAGCACCCGCTGAGTGTGTGCTGACCGGGATGCGTCCCACAATCGGCGTCAGCGCCTGTACCGCCGCTAGGCCACTGGAAATGAGCGTTTGGCGTCATTGGCCAGGATGCCCCTTGCGGGGCAGGTCCGGCTGCCTTGGTGCAGGTCTTATTACATTCGACGCCACATTGGGCGACCTGCGCGCCAGATGGAGATGAAATGATGATGAAGACAACACAATACCCAGTCCCTGAGCGGAGGAAATCTCCGACCCAGCTGGGAATCGAACCCGGGCCCGTAGGACGGCAATCCATCATGGTGACGACTCAGCCATCGGGGCGGACACTAGGCCAGTGACCTGTGGAGTTAACACACGTCGTAGTCTGCACTTCGCATGGCGACCCTCAGCTCTCCAGAGAACAAGACCTTGGCGCCCATGACCCTGTCATAGACGGTACACGGGGAACGCCTCTACCAGCTCTGCTCATAGTACTTGAAATCTTGCAGAGTACTGTGGCGTCCCGATAAGAGAGACGTAGGCACGGTCGAAGCCTGCCACAGGAACGGAAGGGAGCAGCATCAGTGGCGCTCATACACAATGACAGGTGACGATCTGCTCGTCTGGTACTTACTTAGGTCTCCATAAGGTTTGCTATATGTGGGCAGCCACAGCGCCACCTCAGCCTTGACTCGGCAGTCGACACTACAGCTGACAGGGACCAATTCCCTCGGGAGAGGATTTGCTGCTCCGTAGAAGATCGAAGGCGACTAGACCAGCAGAGGGTGGATCGACATGGGTGTCCACTCTTGACAAGATGGCTGCAAAATGAACTGAACCCCACCAGAACAGAAGTAGCGCTTAAGTGTGATGGACTCCAGTGCTCTGCTTCAGTGATAGGCAATGACGTCATTAGTTCTGCTTTTCTCGTCTGGTCAGCGCTCTTCGCCGTTATACATATTCTGATATGTAAATTCACTGTTAGATTATTGATAGGGATGCTGTTGCATAATAGAAGGTGTTTTAGGCATATTCCAGGTTCAAATTATTGCTAAATTATTTCAATAAAATTGGTTAGTGATTCATAGTAGGGTCACACATGTTGTAATAAAAGGAATTATTACGGTTTCTGTGTGATACCATTAGAAGTAATTTTACTCTTGGTGTCTCATTCGGTTACACTACGTGTATCCTCAAACTTCTGTGGCGCAGTGGTTAGCACACTGGACTCGCATTCGGGAGGACGACGGTTCAATCCCGTCTCCGGCCATCCTGATTTAGGTTTTCCGTGATTTCCCTAAATCCTTTCAGGCAAAAGCCGGGATGGTTCCTTTAAAAGGGCACGGCCGATTTCCTTCCCCGTCCTTCCCTAACCCGAGCTTGCGCTCCGTCTCTAATGACCTCGTTGTCGACTGGACGTTAAACACTAATCTCCTCCTCCTCCTCAAACTTCTGATAAGGACTTGATATTGGAACTGTTTTGTTTTTATGCTATTTGTCTTTAGGGGCATTGTCTCTTATAATGTTTCAACATTACATATCTGTGTATATTTTATGTTGTAGTTCCCACCAAATTGTCGGCTTTTTGTTATTATGTAACATGGTAATATGACTGGATATTTCAGTAATATCATGTGACTATTATACCGGGTGCGTCAAAAAATATATACACACTTTCAAGCGTCACAGAAAATTTATTTCCCTTTCTACAATGTTAAATTTCTGGAAATGGAAAGCTTAAAGTCCAATTGAAAAAATAAATGTACTTTGCAAATGTGATTAATGTTCAAACTGGTGGCCTTCAGCATCGATACATTTCTGAGTACGAGTCACCACTGATTCCGTACATCGTACCAGAGTGTCCACTGAGATTTCTGCGCACACCGCCTGAATCTCATTCCAAAATTGTGTCCAGGTTACGTGGTTTACTTTTGTACACCTCATCTTTTACTGTGGCCCATAAGAAGAGATCCAGTTGCGTGAGGTCTGGAGAGCGTGCAGGAAATTCGATTGGTCCCTCGCGTCCTATCCACTCGCCTGGCACATTGTGATCCAGGTATGTTCGTACGTCCCTATGATAGTGCGGCGGGGCGCCATCTTGTTGGAAATAAAACTCATCATTACCGTATAATGCACGAATGGCAGGGAATATGGAGGCAGCATGCATTGTTAGGTACGTTTCTCCAGTAACAGTACCTTCAAAGCGGAAAGGCCCAATGAGTCCCCTTGCAGACAAACCACGCCACACATTTACACCAGGGAAATTTACAGCCTCTACAACTGTAATGTGAGGATTATCTTCAGCCCAATACACACAATTGTGCCTATTGACAGTTCCACTGAGTTTGAATTGGGCTTCATCCGACCAAATTATGCTACCCATAAATCTCGGTTCACGTCTCACCATCTCCTGAACCCATTCACAAAATTCTAACCTTCGATCTGGATCGTCGTCACTTAGCTATTGCACCAGCCTTGGAATGTACACACGAAACTTGCTTTCTTCAGAATGCGTAGCACACTACCAGCACTTACATTACTCTCACGTGCCGCTAGCCTTGAAGATTTTTGAGGCGAACTCTGAAACAGTTCCAAGACCGCAGTCGTGGAATCATCACTTGTAGCTGTACGAGGTCGCCCTGATCGACCTTTATGCACATCACACACTGTTCCATGAATTTCGAATTTCTCTCGTAGACGTGTAATTGTTAACTTTGAAGGTGGTTCTGTACCATACTCACCTCTCCACTGTCTTCGAACCGCAGCTACATTCTCAAACTTCCAGTACCACTTAATTATCTGCTTCCGCGCTTCGAAGCTCAAACGCACGTCCGCCATGTTCCAGTTACTTCCTTGCCACTGCTGCCACCAGTTGAAGAAACATAACATTACTTTCTCACAGATATTTAACCTTGTAGAAAGGGAAATAAATTTTCTGTGACAGTTCAAAGTGTGTATACATTTTTTTGGCGCACCCTGTATTACAAATACTATTTGCAGTATGCAGTTCCTCATTTGGTTACACTATTTGGATATTGGAACCTCTGATATGGGTTTCACATTCGAGTTATTTTGCTGCAGCTGATCTGAATGATTCATAGTAATTTATTACCTCGTATAATTGTTCAACATTACAGGTGTATGTATATTTTCATATGCACTGGTTCTTACCAAATGATCGGTTTGTTTTTATCTTGTGACTTTATAACGTCATGTGATATTATAATAGCATCATGTAACTGTTGTATTACATAATATTGTACATGGCTGTGTACCTATATTTTCATAAGCAGTAGTAGTTGCAGCAAATGATTTGTTCGTTTTTATCATGCGACATCATAATATAGCATGACATTATAATAGTATAATGTGATTGTTATATTACATAATAACGAACAGAAAAAAATCGTATATAACTGTATCTTCTTTTATTGTATTTCTTTCAATGTAATTTGAGTGCATGTGTATCTCTTTGTGCCTGTGCTACAGTGTACACATACTTTGTGACTTGTGTTTTGACCTGTGATCTATGATTTTGGCTTGTAGCTTCCTTAATCAACTCTAATGTGTTAGCCTATTAGGTCTTGTTGTGCCTGAGCAATGGTGCTGTGCACTTACTGCTCGACAGATTTTCATGTGTTCAACGTTGTTTGCTGCTTGGTTATGCCTGTACGATGGCGATAAGTGTTAATTTTTCTACTTTTCAAGTCAGCAATCGCGTGTACCTTCCTAGTTCAATGTATATCTTGTGAAGCTGTTACAACGCATGTTTCTCTTAAGTACACTTTATTTTTCCGACGAGTAATTCTCATGAAAATCTAATCTGTTTTGAGTTTCATAGTTTTCACTTTGTTTCAATTGATCGAAAACGGTAGTGAATAAATGTGTTGTAAGACAGCGCAGTTATATCATGCATTTCTCCATGTGTATTGGTGCTGTTAAGAGCTGCCTGAGAAGAAAACTTTTGGTCATTTCAGGATTTCGGGGGCTTAGCTCATTCAAGGTGTTGCAACAGATTTCATTTCCCCTTCTGCACCATCGACTGTTCTGTTTTGCTGGAATTCCGCCTGCCTGTTGGGTTGTTCTTCTCTGTCACTTGGGTTGCCGAGGAAGATCTTTGAAAATTTTCTGGCAGCACCAAGTATACTAGTCTGCCCTTGACAGTATATGTATTTACGTGTTTTGTGACAAGTTTGTTATTACCATATAAATGAAAATGTGTTTCAGATTGTTTTGACTCATTCAACATCCATGAAGTATTAAGCTTAGGATATTTGGAAGGAACATTAGTACATCTCTTTTATTGTAAAAATGTACTACCCGTTCTTGTTTATGACATATTCTCCATCGCTGAGAACCTCCTAATTATGGATTTATGGAACAGAAATTTCTTTAATCTAATCGAATCTTATCTCAACGACGATGACGATGCCAATCGCCTTAGATGTGCCAGCACTATCGCCACCACTTTCAAACAGTGTCCACATTTACACCAAGCGGCGACACACGAGTCGACATCGTCGTCACCATCGTGGAAGACCATACAGGGTTGGAATTATGGAAGGAAGCAAAGAGTACAATATGTAAGACAAGTTAACAAAGATCGCGACGCTAGTAGATTTTGTGTAACTCTGAAAGATTAGCACGTGACAGACAAATGTGAAGGCCAGCATCAAAACAACTGACACATAAGATTTTAAAACTAAGTTTCCAGTTCAAAAATAATTTTCGGTACAGACATAGACCCCTTTTCCACACGACAAATTTTATTAACCGCATTTGCACAAATGTATATTAAATACGAAGAAATGGAAGACGTGTTCCGTTGACGGCTCTTTCCTGGTATTTATCGTCACGTTTCAGAACGCCTAGCCTCATTTCTAATCTTCACGCAGCGCAGTTTCATTTTAATTATTAGTTTTTCAGGTTATACTCACTACTAGCAGTTTGTTTCTTCAGAAATAAAAAAAGTACAGTTGACTGTCGTAAATAACACATCACTTCTATTACTTGACTAGCAAAATGTGTCCAACGCATTGTATCACAAAACAACGGTCAGGGTTAGAAATAATCTGAGAGGTAATTAACAGCAGCTAGTTGGGAAAAGTCATTACAGTTCTTGCAGCTGATTCGTTTTGATTCTGAGATGAAATCTCAGATAAAGGAAACTTCAAGTGTCGCGAAGTGTCCTAGGTTCTGTTTGATAACTACATTACAAACAGGCTGTGTCCATCGGATGTGTATTTATTTCCGTTGAGCAAAACAAGGCTAAAGTTGTTGGTTCTCTGCTTTGCATTCGTTTCAGTTTTGGGCTTGCTGTTCCTTAGTAGAACAAACCGGACAAAAAATGGTTCAAATGGCTCTGAGCACTATGGGACTCAACTGCTGAGGTCATTAGTCCCCTAGAACTTAGAACTAGTTAAACCTAACTAACCTAAGGACAGCACAAACATCCATGCCCGAGGCAGGATTCGAACCTGCGACCGTAGCGGTCTTGCGGCTCCAGACTGCAGCGCCTTTAACCGCACGGCCACTCCGGCCGGCAAACCGGACAACGTCAGTGTTTTCTTTATTTATATTTAAAACACCAACCACATACAATTAGGCTGCTAAACGTTTAATTGGCTTTCAAAATCTATTATGAAAATGCAACAGGGTAATATACAGGGTGATTCAAAAAGAATACCACAACTTTAGGAATTTAAAACTCTGCAACGACAAAAGGCAGAGCTAAGCACTATCTGTCGGCGAATTAAGGGAGCTATAAAGTTTCATTTAGTTGTACATTTGTTCGCCATTTCAGCCAATAAAGTTTTTGGTCCCTTTTTCTTCGAAGGTGCTACTGTAACTGGACTACAGTATCTGGAGATGTTAGAGAATTGGCTGTTCCCTCAGCTCGAACAAGAAGCACAACAATTCATATTTCAGCAGGATGGAGCGCCACCACATTGGCACTTATCTGTCCGTAACTACCTGAACGTCAACTACCCGAGGCGATGGATCGGCCGCCAGGCAGCCCGTGGCAGAGCACTTCATCACTGGCCTCCAAGAAGCCCTGATCTTACCCCCTGCGATTTTTTCTTATGGGGGTATGTTAAGGATATGGTGTTTCGGCCACCTCTCCCAGCCACCATTGATGATTTGAAACGAGAAATAACAGCAGCTATCCAAACTGTTACGCCTGATATGCTACAGAGAGTGTGGAACGAGTTGGAGTATCGGGTTGATATTGCTCGTGTGTCTGGAGGGGGCCATATTGAACATCTCTGAACTTGTTTTTGAGTGAAAAAAAAACCTTTTTAAATACTCTTTGTAATGATGTATAACAGAAGGTTATATTATGTTTCTTTCATTAAATACACATTTTTAAAGTTGTGGTATTCTTTTTGAATCACCCTGTATTTTGAAAACAGTGAAGTTTTTTAAGGGCTAATGAGGTGGAAAGCAAGAACTGTCTATGTGGACACCTAAGTTCCGCTGGAGAATGTCACGATAGTTGGGTTGCTGTCTGCCTAGTTGTCGTAATTCGGCAGGCTAACTGGCATCTGTGGTGTCCGGATAATGTCAGCGACTATTATGTGGATGTAGTGGATTAGAGTCTCGCGTGGGTATAGAATTTAGTAGCCGTTGCTGAGAGACATTATCCATACGAACGAAAATGGTAGTGCCAACCAACATCATATTTCAGTACGATGTGTTGTTCATACCTGAAAACAAGTTATGATGGAAACAGGACGTAGTATGTGATGCGTCATTTCGATTTTTGATGATCATATTCAAATGAATGTTGTGTATTTCTGGAAGCCCTGGAAGAGTGTCAAGCACATTTATTACACGTGCTCGTTGTCATCGGGACAAAAATGCCTGAGGCACGCGTGGGCGACGGTGGCAGTAGGAGAAGGGTTACAAGTTACGAGAAACCCCGACATTTGTCTCAGGATCACAGTTTTTGAGACCTCCAGGACGATTACAGTGCGCATGATGATTTCAAAGTTTATCGGAAAAAAATCTATAGAACAATCTAGAAATGTTTAGAAAGGAAGAGAATTCTGCAGCCCTGGAAGATACACATTCATCTTTTCACTCTATTTAGGTACGCAAGTGAAGTGCTGAGAAAGAAAAAGATAGTTCTCGAATGTTTATGAGATTCCATTTGCAAGGTACTCGATTCGTCGAAGATCTTGTATTTGTCCATCTCCACTAGAACTTTGGTTGCTCTAGCACTGCTTTTCTGTAGCACTTTGTGGTGTTCAGCGACATGTTTTTCTTCTTATTTCAGCAGTTGCATGTTATTTAATCCGCTGTCTCTTACCTACCATTGACAGCCATAATCGATGTGAAAGAATAAAAAAATGAAAACACAAAAAATTAAAAATACTACGCAGAAATGTTACGAGTAAGGTACAAGGCCTTTGCAATTTTGAAACCTAATGTTCCTCACCGATGCCACACGATTTACTCTCTTTACAAGCTGCCACACCAGATCGATCATAATTTGCCATTCAGTCGTTAAGAAAGGCTGATAGTTAAGGCGGACCGCACTCCTAGCTACCAAGACCCCCGGCTCCCCGGTTTAAGATGGTTTAGACTTCTTCTTGCGGGATTCCATAAGGAGTCTCTGTTATAAAACATCTGTAGAGTCTAAGGAAGAAATTCCTCTCCATAATTTCAATGGAGTCTCTTACAAGAGCAGCTTTTTGTCTGGATTCAGAGCTTCTCAGGAGACAGAACACAAAACATGTGTTTTAATGGGGTAACTGCTGGCACAACCTATGGGAGTGTTATGGGGCTGTTACCGTTCACCGTATACGTAAAATAACTTCTGCCTGCTCCGTCTTCACTTTTCTCTGCCACCTCGTTCTGAGTCTTGCTCGGCTCCTACAGCTTGGCCTGATGTGGGATTCTCTCTACCCTTATACTTTGTATGTGATGTGTCCATAATGTTTTATTTGCTTCAATCTTTTCGTTAATATTTTTTAATATCTAGTTGTTCCTAATATCCTCTTTTGTTATTCGGGCTTCCCTGCTAACACCCCTGACTTTTCTGGAGAACTCATTTATGCCGCTTGAATTTTACTTTTATAACATTTATTTAAGGATCGATGATTCAAATTCTTATAGCAATAAATGTGTGGCCATGGTTTTATAAAATTTTAATGTTGTTTCCTATCGTATTTTGATTTGGAATGTTTTGTTTATTGTTTCGCATGCTGGTATTTGTTAAATCTTGTTTTCTATATCCTTGTCCGTAACATAGCTTATATCGCATCCTAAAAATTTAAAGCTGGAAACCTGCTCAAGTGGAGTATTATCTACGATTATTTCTGAGCGAGTGGAGTATTTCTCGTGATGAGCCACGATCTGCGAGGGAAGCTCGGAAAGTAACACAGAATAATTTTACTACCAAAAAGTTTCAAAGCTAACAAAACAAAAGAATAAAAAATAAACTTACGTCTTTTGCCTATTTTTCTACATAGCCACAAACGTTCACAACACATTTCTACCGTCGTGGTACCAATTTAAGTACGCTCTGTTCGTAGAAGGCCGTTTGGTTGGTGTATATGCGTCTGCGGGCTGCCGATGTCACTTCCGCATCTGTGCAAAGCGTTGGCCGGCCAGAATTTTTTCCTCACGGGACCAAACAGATGAAAGTATGACGTTGCAAGTCCGGGTTGTATGGTGGATGCTGGACACATTCAACAAAATTTGACGATTTTACACGAACGGATGCAGCAGCATGGGGACGAGCATTCATGAAGAAGTTAAACACCGTCAGCATTAATGCTGTGGCGTTTCTCACGAAGGGACGACGCTACTTAACCAAAGTTTTAGTGTGAGCCGCAGCATTCACACGGGCCCCTTGTTCAGCAAAGTCCACCAATAACACACCATGCATATCCCAGAACACTGTCACAGGCACTTCCCTCGCAGACTGAGTCCCTTTGAATTTTGTTTGTGCTGGGGAACTAGCATGTTTCCATTCCATAGATTTGATTGATTTCGGGCGTGTTTTCGTACATATGCGACGCATCACCAGTGACTACGCCTTTCAGAAAGTCATGCCCCTTCACCGCGTAACGCGTTAAGTGAGCCAAGCTTGTCATCATTCCGTGGCCCTTGTGGTTATCTGTCAGGTTCTAAGACACCCAGCGCGCACTAAACTTCATGAAATTTCAACGTGTCATAAGCAATGTCGTACGCGCACTGTAGGAAATGTTGAACTGCTGCGATAAGGTTTGCAGCTGCATATGCCGGTCGTTCAGAACTGCTGTGGGATTACAGCTGTTACCGGCCGCCCGCAGCGTGCCGAATCACTAAGCTTCACACGGTCCTCTTCGAAGGATACACACCGTCTGGAGACACTGCTACGATCCATACAGTCGTCCCCATACATGCCACGCATTTCGCTGTGAATTTCACTCGGTTCATCCCCTTTCACCTACAGACATCGAACAAAACTTCGCTGCCCTTCACAAGATGACGACAGTAACATGCGTGCCATTTTTGTTTCGTAGTTCACGCTTCTCTCGCTAGAGCTGCACATAAAAACAATATATCCTCTGAAGCGCAAACGTCAAACTATGTTGTCGTGAAATATCAGCATTCCAGCTGCAATGCCAGGTGAGATAAAAATTATTCTGTTTTACTTCCTGATCCTCTCTCAAAATTTTTTTACACTTTTGCCTTAAAATAACTGGAAACAATAACAAACGTAAAATATCTAGGGTAACGTGGAGTGGCCACGTAAAATTAGTGGTAGAATAGCAGCTTGTAAACTGAGATTCGCTAGAATAATCCTAAATAATGTGGTTCATTCATGAAAGAAATAACTTACGAAAAGTGTCTTACGACAGTTTCTTGAGTGCTGGTCGTCTTAGTCTAGGATTCTTATCAGATGGATTGATAGACACCAGTAGATCTAAAGAAAAGAGGCGATTTTCGTGATGGATTCATTTAGTAACCGCGGGACCGTTACGAAGTCGCTCAGAAAATTCCATTCGCAATCGTTTCAAGAGATATTCTGTTACGGTTAAAATTCATAGAAGAGTCAATCAACATTATTTTCTCGCATGCATATCACACGAAATGGTCATGGCGGAAAAATCAGACAAATGTAAGCTGGTACAGAGGCTCATCGATTGTAATTCTCCCGGCGAACCATTCGCGAATGGAGCAGAAAGGGGCGGACATTATACTAGTACCCAATTTACTCCCCGCCACATATTGTAAGGGGAAGTGCTAAAAATTATAAGTGGATGTATACTGCTAATTTTGCTGGCGATTGCAGTAGCAAAGACTCAAGTTGAGACACAATGTTGAGAACTTCACTGAAGAGCCAAAGAAACTGGTACACCTGCGTAATATCGTGTAGGGGCTCAGGGGCTCTGGGAGCAAGCAGAAGTGCCGCAACACGACGTGGCATGGACTCGACTAATGTGTGAAATATTTTTGGAGGGTATTGACGCCACGAATCTTGCAGGGCTGTCCATAAATCCGTAAGAATACGAGGGGGTGGAGACCTCTTCTGAATAGCACGTTGCAAGGCATCCCAGATATGCTCAATGATGTTCAAGTCTGGGGAGTTTGGCGGTCAGCGGAAGTGTTTACACTCAGAAGAGTGTTCCTGGAGCCACTCTGTAGCAATTATGGGCGTGTGGGGTGTTTGCAATTGCCCAAGTCCGTCGGAATGCACAACGGCATGAATGGATGTAGGTGATCAGACAGGATGCTTACGTACGTGTCACCTGTCAGAGTCGTGTCTAGACGTACCCACCTGCTGACATGCAGGATCCATGGATTTATGAGGTTGTCTCCATACCCGTACACGTCCATCCGCTCGATACAGTTTGAAACGTGACTCGTCCAACTGGGCAACACTTTTCCAGTTATCAACAGTCCAATGTCGGTGTTGACGGGCCCAGGCGAGGTGTAAAGCTTTGTGTTGAGCAGTCATAAAAGGCACACGAGTAGGCCTTCGGCTCCGAAAGCCGATATCGATGATATTTCGTTGAATGGTTTGCACGCTGACACTCGTTGATGGCCCAGCATTGAGATCAGCAGCAATTTGCGGAATGGTTGCACTCCTGTCACGTTGAACGATTTTCTTCAGTCGTCGTTGGTCCCGTTCTCCGTTCTCCGACCGCAGCGATGTCGGAGATTTGATGTTTTACCGGATTCCTGATATTCACGGTGCACTCGTGAAATGGTCGTACGGGAAAATCCCGACTTCATTGTTACGTCGGAGATTCTGTGTCCCATCGCTCCTGCCCCGACTATAACACCACGTTCAAACTCACTTAAATCTTGATAACCTGCCATTGTAGCAGCAGTAACTGATCTAACAGCTGCGCCAGACACTTGTTGTCTTATAAAGGAGTTGCCGACAACAGCACCGTAGACGCCTTGTCACGGTCCGTGCGGCTCACCCCGTCGGAGGTTCGAGTCCTCCCTCGGGTATGGGTGTCTGTGTCATCCTTAGCGTAAGTTAGTTTAAGCTAGATTAAGTAGTGTGTAGGCTTAGGGACCGATGACCTCAGCAGTTTGGTCCCACAATACCTTACAACAAATTTCCAGCAGCGCCGTATCCTGCCTGTTTACAGATTTCTGTACTGTACGTATTTGAATATGCATGCCTACACCAGTTTCCTTGGCGCCTCGGTGTATATCCTATTATTTGACAAGTACACATGGATACACGTTAGTTTTCAATCATCAAGCCATCAGTCACTGGCACACTATTGACAAACGAAGGTTCCAGATCAGCGCCGCAACAGGGAAATCCGTTCCTAACATCAAATTCTCATGTAGAACTACTTCAGTTTCAGAAACTCGTATGTTATTTCTTGCCATTGCAAGGATGACGTATTAGTGTCCTTAAAAAGAATGCAGGGCTTGAATTAACGAGAAACTTCTGCTACCAGAAAAGACACAGACGAAGAAGGTACGAAATGAAAACCCAGTTTGTGCAAGTCGACAGTAGCAGTGCGACAAAAGGGATTCTGCGCGCTGGTAGCGGAAGAACGGTCGTTGCCCTTGTGTGCGCAGATCTGTTGGAAAACATTTCTTGTGTAATTTGATATCGTGGTGTACAGATCGATTCTGTGATGACTCATTGCGTGTCTAATTCGATAACGTGGTGTGCACATTAACTGCGTCACCTTGTAACACCATATCGTCCCGTGAGGCACTTTTAAAACGCGAGAAGCAAGAATAATTCTTTGTGGTCTTCACTGTTTATTGTGTAAAGAACATCGTGCCACGCAAGTCTTCCCTCTTTTTCTCCATTTAGTCTGTTTAGCACGTATACGCAATGTTTAACATTTGTTGCGTTTGCGTGAAAAGCTCATCTTTGAACAACTCTGATGGATGTTAATGGCTATCAAATACTGATAGTTTGTGAATGCTTGATGAATTTATGAAACTCTTTGCATGTCACTGCAGTGCGCAACATGCGAACACCACTGTACATGGGAAATATCTTATGCTTTGATGCTCTTCGTTGTTGCAAAAACATTCATTTCCTAGTCTACATTTATATTTACAGGGTGGTCAGAAACAATCTCAAAAGCTTGTAAGGGTGTTGCAGGTTAGGTTGTGCTGAGAAATAATATTGTAGAGAAAAATATTCGTACTTTGTCGAATTTAAGTATTGGAGTTAGCCAATTAGGCGACTGTGCGCGCAAATTCAAGCGGTCCGCCAAAGACGAAGTCGCCAAACTTGTCCTTCGTTTGATTTCCTAAAACCGAACGACAGAGCAATACAAAAATTGGCCATGGGACGGTTGTAAGGATTGAATCCAGGGCAAGGGCTGATCGGTCTCGCGCTCTAACACGTACACTATGAGAACAATTGTCACTAATTGTACCTGGCGGATTGCTTGAATTAGCGAGCGCAACGGCATCAATGGCTAACTTCAATGCAATTTTTCTTAACAATTATTACTCAGCACGACCTACCCTGCAACACGCCTACAAGCTTTTCAAATTATTTCTGACCACCCTATGTGTTCTGCAATCCACATGACGGTGTGTGGCGGAGGGTACTTCTAGTTCTAATGGCATTTCTTCCCTAACCTTTTCCGATGGCGAGTTGTGCGTGGGAAGAATGACTGTCGGTAAACCTGCTCATGATGACGTCTAATTTCTCAGCAAATGGCTCTGAGCACTATGGAACTTAACATCTGAGGTCATCAGTCCCCTAGAACTACTTAAACCTAACTAACCTAAGGACATCACACACATCCATGCCCGAGGCAGGATTTTAACCTGCGACCATAGCGGCCGCGTGGTTCCATACTGGAGCGCCTAGAACCGCTCGGCCACCCCGGCCGGCAAATTTCTCTGCGTTTCTCGTTCTCGTTATTTCGCGAGACGTTACGTGCGACAATGAGCTTTGTATTTGGCGTGTTTTTTACAGGTTTTTTTATAAAATGGTGAATGATGTCCTCTCATCAAATCGAATGCTGTTAAATATTGCCTGCATGTGGCCTTGAACATTACTAAAATGTAAATAAAGAAATAAAAAAAATGTTGTACAACCACATTATACCGACGGCGCGAATGTCAAGGTGCTTTGTGGATTTCCGTAAATGCATACCTGATATTGAAAATTACTCTTTCCGCAACCATATAATGCAAGAATGTCACATTAGTGCAAAGTGCTGGCATTCTTAAATCTTGATGTATTCACCAAATCGAGATAGGCCCGCATCTCGTGGTCGTGCGGTAGCGTTCTCGCTTCCCACGCCCGGGTTCCCGGGTTCGATTCCCGGCGGGGTCAGGGATTTTCTCTGCCTCGTGATGGCTGGGTGTTGTGTGCTGTCCTTAGGTTAGTTAGGTTTAAGTAGTTCTAAGTTCTAGGGGACTTATGACCACAGCAGTTGAGTCCCATAGTGCTCAGAGCCATTTGAACCAACCAAATCGAGATAGAAGTCGATTTAACTGAATCGCCTGTGGAGTGCTGTAACATTGATTTTGACATTCTTCTGCTTTTATCATTTAGGTCTTGTGTATCGTGGAAGAAACGACCTTCAGTTAACAATTTTTTTATCTGTTGTCTTTAATCATAAGCAGAAAAAATGAACATTTTCTATAATACAGAATGTCTCCAATGTTTACTACAGAGAAAAAGCAGTTACATCTACTTTAGCGAAGTTCAAGTATTAGAAGACACTTCTATCTGGCTGCAAGTGTAGCCAAACTGGAGTACAGCAGTAGTCTTGTTAGGTTATGTGCTACACGAAACACTAAACGAATATCAGGGAACATACACGTGGGTGCGCACTTTCTTTGATAATTTTATGGGTGAGGGTGGTGGGTGAGGAAGACAAGTAGACAGGGCAGGTTCACAATAAGCCTGTAATTAAATGGCAGCTGAGTCAATAACTAAACGTATGTAGGTACAAATTATTTACCCGAGTAATTTACAAAAATAACTGAATGGACTCGATCCTGTAACGTGGATAATAGACGGTCGAGTATCTTCCTCCACACATCACTTTTCTGTTGCGCTCCGGTGGATGGACATAAATACCATCTGATCGGTAGTGTTGTTTAATAGCGCGTCTTGCATTCAACACTGTTGTGTCCGAAAATGCAGGAGTGAAGGAATCAGGTCTGCAGCACTAGTAATAAGGTGTTTAAGGCCCTGCACTCACATACCCATACGTCAAACACACCTCAATGACGCAACACATATATTCTGTTGTGTATTATTGGCCATGTTCGATTTCCTCCACAGTTAAAGGATATCGTTATGTTGGCACTTTTATGTTTGTTGGTTGTGGTAATGCGTGATCCGAGTGAGTCGACCGGGGTTTCGCTGTAATCAGTGCAAGCTGCCCGCCACACTTGCGAACTCAACACACGATCAATTCAACAAGCAATTCTACACCTTATAGGTCCACAGCACAACAAAATGACAGTGGCATTGATATTGTTTCACGCTGCTCAGAACATATGCAGGTGAGGTTAAATGTCCCAAGTGTCAAAAAATTTTAAAAAATCATAAAAAAGGGAAACTGAAAAAATTAACTTTTCCGATTAGCCAAAAATGTTGCTTGTAATGGCATCTGTTTTTCTTCGGAAACACAGTCACAGAGAGACCACAGTTCAGTCATATAGACCCAACAGACGACATTTACTAATTAAAAATCAAATCACTGTAAGCACTATGGGACTTAACATCTGAGATCGTCAGTCCCCGAGACTTAGAACTGTTTAAATCTAACTAACCTAAGGACATCACACACATCCATGCCCGAGGCAGGATTCAAACCTGCGACCGTAGCAGCTGCGCGGTTCCGAACTGAAGCGCCTACAACCACTCGGCCACAGCGGCCGGCTATTTACTAATTAGAGGATCGCCTCATCTTAAGACAAAATATTGAAACTGAAAAATTTTAATTACAATATTAATTAATTTACTTCAAAATTACTTCTCAGATTAAGGTGCTCCCAATTTTCAATCCTTTTACCAAGGATTAAGATCAATGGCCGTACAATAAACTTTTTACATTAATAAATAGTGTGAATTTTTCATATAACTTCCGAAACACTGTGTAAATGCAAAAGGCGCCTGAATGCTATATGGTAGACTGCTACTCAAGAAGCAAATGACTTTTCAAAGCCAGGGCAGCTCCAAAATGCAGAAATACTGGAGAAGATCGACTCAGTATCCTAATACTAAAACTTTCCAACAAAGACCAAATTCACGTATCGTAATGAACTTCCAAATTACGAGCCGCGCAGGCCAAAAGCAACGCAAAAGCTAAACGCGACACCTACACAGTAGCAGCGAAAAGAAGAGCTGTGGCTGGACACCTCTGGATATCTTTACGACATAACGTCGCTACGCGGTCACGAACAGCAGCCGTACTGCAGCTCTCCCGAACGACGGCTCTCTTCCTGTCTACGAGATATGTTCAGAAAGTAACTGCCCTGTGACCATAACGGGCTGTAGTTTTTTTTCTTTTTTATGATTGGCAACAGCGAGTGATAGAGGGGAATCCCCTGACCAGAGCGAGCATCGCAAGAACACGGTAGCACGTAAACTTACGTTGTAGTGTCCAGTTGCGTGACACAATGAAGAACAAAAGAAACTGGTACACCTGCCTAATATCGTGTAGGGATCCCGCGAGGATGCAGAAGTGCGGCAACACGACGAGGCATGAACTCAATTAATGTCTGAAGTAGTGCTGGAGGGAATTGACACCATGAATCCTGAAGGGCTGACCATAAATCCATGAGAGTACGAGGGGGTGGAGTATGGCCGGCGGAAGTGTTTAAACTCAAAAGAGTGTTCCTGGAGTCACTCTGCAGCAATTATCGACGTGTGGGGTGTCGCATTGCCGTGCTGGAATTGCCAAAGTCCGTCGGAATACACAATGGACGTGAATGGATACAGGTGATCAGACAGTATGCTTACGTACTTGTCACATGTCACAGGTGTATCTACACGCATCAAGGGTCCCATATCACTCCAATTCCACACGCCTCACACCGTTACGGAGCCTCCACCAGCTTGAACAGTTCTCTGCCGGCATGGAGGGTCCATGGATTCATGGGGTTGTCTCCATATCCATACACGTCCATCCGCTCGATACAATTTGAAACGAGACATGTCCGACCAGGCAATATTATTCCAATCATCAACAGTCCAATGTCGATGTTGACAGGCCCAGAAGAGGCGTAAAACTTTGTGTGGTGCAGTCATCAAGGATACACAAGTAGACCTTCGGCTCTGAAAGCCCATATTGGTGATGCTTCATTGAATGGTTGCTGACACTTGCTGACGGCCCAGCACTGAAATCTGCAGCAATTTTCGGAAGGATTGCATTTGTGTCACGTTGAACGATTCTCTTCAGTTGTCGTTGGTCTCGTTCTTGCAGGATCTTTTTTCGGCCGCAGCGATGTCGGAGGTTTAATGTTTTACCGGATTCCTGATATTCACGGTACACTTTTGAAATGGTCGTACGGGAAAATCCCAACTTCATCGCTACCTCGGAGATGCAGTGTCCCATAGCTCGTGCGCCGATTATAATAGCACGTTCCAACTCACTTAAATCTTGATAACCTGCCATTTTACCAGCAGTAACCGACCTAACAGCTGCGCCATACACTTGTCTTTCACAGATGTTGCCGACCGTAATCTCCCTTTTTACATATCTCTGCCTATAGCAGTTTCTTTTGCGCTTCAGTGTCGATGTCTGGAAGAAATTCGGCCAAGTGCGAGCCACGTGCTTTAATTGGCTTCCTTCTTGCGAAAGGTGTAACATCTACCAAAATTTTTCGCGGATCAAAACGGTTTACGGCGAGGGTGACGTGAAAAGAACGAGTGTATTTAAGTGATGTAGAGAGTTTGTTGGAGGCAGAACAGATCTTCGTGAAGATTATAAATGCGGAACACCTTTCATTTTGATTAGCGAGATAGAAAAAATGGAGGAAACTGTTGGTTAAGACCGCCGATTGAGAGTGGATGACATTTCTGCGATGTTTCCACAACTCTCCAGAACGCTCTTCTACGAGATACTCACAGAAGCGCTGGCATACCGGAAACTGTGCCCAAGATACATCCCAAAACAGGTGACAGAGCAGCACAAGAAAAATCGGATCAGTATCGCCCGCTAGTTTCTTGAGCGACTTGATGAGGATTTTATGAGCTCTATTGTGACTGGAGATAAAACGTGGGCGGCTCATTATACGCCTGAGATAAAAAAAGACAATCGTCACACTGGCGTCTCACCGATGGAAATACCATCGACGACAGTGCTGCCAAAGCAGAGTTACTAAGCACAGCCTTCCGAAATTTCTAGAATTCGAATCAGGGACAGCTGTCAACATGAGTAACGTAGAAGTATATATCCTCGAAGTAGTGAAGCAACTTAAATCACTTAATAAAAGTAAGTCCTCCGGTCCAGATTGTATATCTATTAGGTTTCTTTCAAAGAATGCTAATGCAATAGCTCCATACTAAACAACCATATACAGTTGTTCGCTCGACGGAAGATCTGTTCCCAAAGACTGGAAAGTTGCACAGATCACACAAATATTCAAGAAAGTTAGTAGGGGTAATCCACTAAATTATAGGCCCACGTCATTAACGTCGAAGGGTAGCAGCATTTTGGAACATATACTTTATTCGAACATTATGGGTTACCTCGAAGAGAACGGTTTGTTGACACACACTCAAAATGGACATCGTTCTTGTGAAACACAACTAGCTCTTTACTCACACGAAGTGTTGAGTGCTATTGACAAGAGATTTCAATTTGATTCCGCATTTCTCGATTTCCAGAAGGTTTTTGACACTGTAACACACAAGCGGCTTGTGCTTATGAAATATCGTCTGAGTTATGTGACTGGATTCGTACTATCCTATCAGAGAGGTCACAGTTCGTAGTAATTGACGGGAAGCCATCGAGCAAAACAGAAGGATTTCTGGCGTCCCCCAAGGTAGTGTTATAGGCCGTTTGCTGTTCTTCATCTGTATAAACGATTTAGGAGGCAATCTGAGCAGCCGTATTAGGTAGTTTGGAGATAGCGCTGTCGTTTATCGACTAGTAATGTCATCAGAATATCAAAAACAATTGCAAAACTATTTAGAAAAGATATTTGTATGGTGCGAAAATTGGCAATTGACCCTAAATAACGAAAAGTGTGAAATCATCCACGTGAGTGCTGAAAGGAATCCATTAAATTTCGGTTACACGATACATCCGTCAAAACATAAAGGTCTTAAATTCAACTAAGTACCTAAGAATTACAATTACGAACAACTTAAATTCGAAGGAACACATAGAAAATGTAACAGATCTACTAAATAGACTGCCTACACTACGCTCGTCCGTCCTCTTCTAGAATACTGCTGCACGGTGTCGGATTCTTATTGGACAGAACTGACGGAGTACATCGAGAAAGTTCATAGAAGGGCACCACATTTTGTATTAGGACGAAATAGGGGAGAGTGTGTCACTGAAGTGGTCTGGATTTGGGGTGGACATCATTAAAACAAAGGCGTTTTTCGTTGCGGCGCAGCCTTCTCACGAAATTTCAGTCACCGACTTTCTCCTCCGAATGCGAAAATTTTGTTGACGCCGACCTACATACGGAGAAACGATCACCATAATAAAATAAGCGTAATCAGAGCTGGCACCGAAAGATACAGATGTTTGTTTTTTCCACAATCGGAGTACTAGAGAATTATTGTGAAGGTGGTTCGATGAAGCCTCTGCCAGGCACTAAAATGTGATTTGCAGAGTATGCATGTAGATGTAGATGTAGATATGTATCACACCGCTGCCCTACGCTACCGGTAGAGGGATTGCAAGTTTTGTCGCAGTGGCAACCGAGAATTTCTCAGCATCTTCCAAAATGCAGGAGAAACCTGAGGTATTCTTTCCACAAGCGCTCGTTATGTTTCGTAAATTGACTAGAAGTTGGCACTGGACGGGCTCTCTGGGCGTGATGGCAATGACTCATTATTTACGTATATTTCTAGGAAAGTCCGCGGATCTTCCTGGTGGCTACCCCGCCCCCCCCCTTCCCGAAACCACTCGTAGCTCGCACAGTTCTGAAAAGGTACTTGTCTGGTAACCCGACCCCGTCCATGGAGAGATCCTGGCTACCCGACTATTCAGAGCCTAGTGCCTGCATCTGGCCTCACTTTCCATCTTCCAGTAATGGAGAATTCCACAAGAACAAACTCCAGATTTCGAAAGCCCTGTTCCTCCAGTCAGAAAATTTAGAACACAAGAGCAATATATTTATTTATCGTCGCCGGCCACTGTGGCCGAGCGGCTCTAGGCGCTTCAGTCCGGAACCGCGCTGCTGCTAGGGTCGCAGGTTCGAATCCTGCCTCGGGCGTGGATGTTTGTGGTGTCCTTAGGTTAGTTAGGTTTAAGTAGTTCTATGTCTAGGGGACTAATTACCTCAGATGTTAAGTCCCATAGTGCTTAGAGCGATTTTCGATATTTATCGTCGCTTAGCAAGATGTGACTGACTATACTACGCAACAGAATTAAGGGATCACATTTTCGAAATAGCGTAATTGTCTTCCATTTCGCGTAATTGTTTTCCATTTCGACGCATGAGTTTAAAATTTAGCTAAAAGTTGCCCACAACCTTCCTCTGCAATTATGCAAAAGCGAGGCCTCTGCAAAGTCGCCGTCGGGCACAGGGACGCTTCAAACCGAAAAGTGTCGACCCACGCCCCAAGCGAAAGAAAGACCACAGCTCAGAAGTTCATGTGAGCTTTAAGGTGGGCTTAGAATCTCATCTTGGCACCAAATTTCACCAAAATTCTGACCAACGCCATCCTAGACGTGTCACCCAATTGGAAGATCGTCACATCCCCTGTTACCCACATTTCATCCCCTCTTGTGCTATGTTAAGCTACGCAAATTCACGGAGCTTCGTACTCCGGTGTGTTGTAGGGTGAGCGGATCACGCCTTTCCTTCTTCTGCTTGGGTGTGCTGAAAATTGTCCTCTCGTCGGTATCCGGAATCTTCCTCACGGTTGCGTTTCTTCTTTTACTTCATCTGGCTCATGTTGCGGCGTGCTTGCACTCCAGCAACAGGTCTGGCCACCTTGTGGTCGGGCGCCAGTGCACTTGGTTTCCAAAGTTGCGTGTAAAGTCGTTCTCCGTCATCCGGGCGGCGGCGTAAAAACGATGCGCCGCCTGCCGGAATCGGTGTTTGAGCAGCGGGACTCCCGCTACTCTGTGGAGTTCTCCGGTGCTGAAGTTTCGTGGCAGGTGAAGCGCTAACCTAAGCGTCTTGTTCTGGACCGTCTGCAGCTTTGAGATGGACGAGTCGGCCGCGTTCAAAAAATGGTCCAAATGGATCTGAGCACTATGGGACTTAACATCTGTGGTCATCAGTCCCCTAGAACTTAGAACTACTTAAACCTAACTAACCAAAGGACATCACAAACATCCATGCCCGAGGCAGAGAAAATCCCCGACCCCGCCGGGAATCGAACCCGGGACCCCGGGCGTGGGAAGTGAGAACGCTACCGCACGACCACGAGCTGCGGACGAGTGGGCCGCGTTGCCCCACAACACAGCAGTGTACTCTAACACGGGCCTGATGAGTGTCAGGTACAGAGTTATGCCACAGTGTGGGGGCAGGGTCGTCGCTGGGTTGAGTAAGGGGTACAACAAGCGTAATCTGCCAAGCGCTTTACCCCTTACCTCCCTGATGTGCGCCTTCCTGGTCAGGCGCCGGTCCAGAGTGACGCCTAGGTAGCGTCCGGTGTGCGACCATGGGATGGGGCCTCTCATGATGCTGAGCGGCTGGAGGCAACACCGACTCAAAGGAAGGCCTCGGCGCTTGTTCGTGACGTCACTTCAGCTAGGCACGGCGAACTCCAGGTCTGTTGCAGGCATACTCATAATGGTGATGTCTCCCTCTCTGACACAGGAAAATGTGAAACTATTGGCGGTAGTTGACCAACACACATTGTTCTGAGAGATTTCTGCAATCAATTAATTATGCAATTCGTCACACTTCTTAACAAATAGTGTACTCCTGACTTAAATTTCCACCTGTTTTAAGGATTGACATACAAAAACAACTTCATTGTCCAGCAGCAACAGAATTCGTGCTTCTTTACCTTATTTGTAAATCTGAGCAAGTTACGTTTGTACTGGGTTGCTTTTACAAGAAACTGTGAACATATTGGTGCTCTTCTTTTGGTATCTCGGTTGACTGTGGGGTGAGGAGCACTGATTGTTAATGAAATATCTTGCGATTGTACACGTTGGGGGAGGGTGTGGGGGTCAGAAGAAGAGGCAAAAGAGAGATACTTGTTTTATCAAATTTTTTTTTTATCCTATTAAGTTTCTCCTTTCAGTTGCAAGAGGGGAATATTTATCTTTTCTAATGATGAAACGTCCCCTTAGAATAATTATACATGACTGTGCTTAAACTGACACACAATATTTTTTAGCGCAACGCAATCTGACTTTCAATAATCCCTACAAAAGAATGGCCCTGACTAACATTAACCTGTACGTTTCACAAATCACTTACCTCACAAAAATGTTCGTTACTCGAACTACTGCAATACAGCGAGCGCCACTACTGCCAGCTAAATAAAAGATTCAAACTACTGATAGGCATAGTTAGCAAAAGAAAGATTTTGATAGAGAACAAACAATGTATTTACCTTAATAGTGTTCAAAAGTCATAATATATATATATCAGTCCATGATATCCAATATTACAAATTTACTCTTTCTGATGGACACACGTCCAGATCGTTCGCTCTCATAATTCCGCCATCTCTCTCCCCACATCCACCACTGCTGGCGGCTCACCTCCAACTGCGCAATGCTACGCACTGTTAACAGCCAACTGCCCAACACTACAATGGCGACTATTCCAACAATGCAAACCAGCCATAGACAGCGCACAGCACAGTCAGTGATTTTGATACAGAGCGCTAGGTGACGTTACCAACATAAAAATCTAAACAACCTACTTACCATGTGCATGTTTAAAAAATTTTAAGCTCAGCAGTATTTTCGATGTATGAAGCTATTTTGTTTCCTGTTTCGAATTCCTTTCGTTGAAAACGACTGTAATCTAATGACTGGCAACAGATGGACATTTACACATGTAAATTAGTTCACATTTTCAGTGACGATGTCAAACGAAAATAAATAAATAAAAGAAACGAGTTAATTGTAAGGGGGTTGGGGTAAGTTTCGATAACAAAATGGATCAAGTAAATATAGTTACTTGAATGTAAAATTTCCGAATCTTGCAATGGGGCAAAGCATCTTCTCATATTGATCTACGTTTGCTTCGATAGGATTCAGTAACGTAGAACTATGATCATCATTTGTAGCTTTACGATAGTAAGAAAATCATTCATCTAAATAAAACTGCAGAATCCAAAACAATACCAAACATTTTGTCCAAAAATAAGAGATTTATAGTGATAAGCACGCCCAGGCGTATCTGCCTGCAACAGACCTGGCGTTCGCCGTGCCTAGCTGACGTGACGTTACCAACAAGCGCCGAGGCCTTCCTTTGAGTCGGTGTTGCTGGAGGTCGGCAGGAATCTTCTTTCTGATGAAGATCATCGCCTGACTTTCGGCTGCGTTGAACTTGAGCCGCCATTTGGTGGCCTAAAGCCCGTCTCACATGGAGCAAGGTTCGCCGCAAGTTTGCGAGATGGCGTGCATGCCTGCCGGCTTGCAGGGAAAGGAGCCGGCTATCTTCCATGCCGAAGCTCTCCCACGGTGCAAGATCGGCAGCTAGTTGTGTTGTGATCGGCTGCATGTTGTATCGAACGAAGATGGCTGCTTCAGGTACAGATGTTCAGAGCAAACTGGCGTTATTTGCTGTCTTGGTGCTAAACGATGCAGAAATGCATGCTAATGAGAGAAGAAGAAAGAAAGAATGGACGAAAAACTGGATTAAGAGGAGAAAAGCTGGAAAAGGTGTGCTCTCCATGCTTCATAAAGAATTGAGGTTAGTTCGCATAACACCTACTTTTGTTTGAAAAGTATCACCATTTCATTACTGTTTGACTTTATAAATATATCAATAATGACTGTTATATACGACTTTATTTTATAGGATAGAAGATCGTACATCCTTTGCAAATTTTATACGAATGGTCGAACAAGACACACGACAGTTGCAACTCTTTCGAGTGCTTCTGCACGCAACTGTTTATTATAATAATTTTCGCTTTTCACGACGTACAGACACTGTGCTTCCCTGTAAGTACATATCAATGCTTCAGACGCTTCCTTGGACCACTGTGGTGCCATTATTTAATAATTATAAGAACTTCCTACCGCACCTCACAACAGCAGAAAAGCGACTATCAACAAAGGCTTCCCGCCCAAGCTTTCCGCATCTGACGTCACGAACGAAACGTCTCATGATTGGCCAATGCAGGTAGCACGCAGGGAACCTTACAAGAAAAATAGCACCGGACCTGTCCTGGAAATCTTACAAGGTTCCCAGCAAGGTAGCCCGCTAGCAGACGACGGAGCCCGCAAGGTAGCCGTCGCGCGAGCCAGCAAGGAAACTTACAGCGAATCTTGCTCCGTGTGAGACGGGCTTAAGCTCCGTGGACGTCGCAAGCCGATTGCAGGCGGTGACGCATCAGCCTGGCGTTGTACAGTGAGTAGAGCAAGGGGCCGATGACGGACCCTTGAGGTACTCCAGCTGCTATGGGGCGTGCTGTCGACGTCCTGTGGTCGGCTCGCACGTGGAAGGTGCGCCCAGTCAAGTAGGATTTGAGCAGGCGGGCGTGCGACACCGGTAGGCCTTGTGTAAGTAGTTTATACACAAGGCCGTCGTGCCACACGCTGTCGAAGGCTCTGGAAACGTCCAGGAGTACCGCCCCAAGATACTCGCGACGCTCCAGCGCCCCCATCGCCTGGTCTACCAGTCGAAGCAGTTGCTGCTGTGCCGAGTGGCCCCTTCTGAAGCCGAGCTGTTCGTCAGGGAGCAGGCCTTCCTCCCCGACGTGTAGCCACAGCCTCCTGACATACAGCTTCTCGAAGACCTTAGAAACTGCGGTCAACAGGCTGATAGGCCTGTGGTTTTGCGGCAGCTGCAGGTCTTTTCCGGCCTTGGGGACAGCCCCTCTTGTGCCACCTCTGCGATGGAGGTCAGAACCGCGACGTCCAGCGTTGAAATCACTCGGTTTTTTTATGGGTGGCCAAGGGAAATTGGCCAAGGAAAACATTTCCGATACAACACCGCTCAGAATCGACAGGAAAAGCCCTCAGGAGGTGGCACAAAGGGCGTCAATGAAAACACCCCTCCTCCTGGGGCGTTGATTCTCACACATTTCGCCGTTGAAAACGACAGTTTTTCAGTGCGATAAGCGACAGGACATTTTTGACAACTTTCGACACTGCTGCTACCTCCGGGTTCGTTTCAACCCTACTCTGACCCGGCCGGAGTGGCTGAGCGGTTCTAGGAGCTACAGTCTGGAACCGCGCGACCGCTACGGTAGCAGGTTCGAATCCTGGCTCGAGCATGGATGTGTGTGATGTCCTTAGGTTAGTTAGGTTTAAGTAGTTCTAAGTTCTAGGGGACTGATGACCTCAGAAGTTAAGTCCCATAGTGCTCAGAGCCATTTTTGAACCCTACTCTGAGGACATCGTGGAGCTGCAACCACATTAACCTTGATCCGACCGCTTTGGAGTGTAGTGCGACCGCAATTTTTGCTCTGGTATACAGGGTTGAACCACTAAGAACCGTTCAAAACCATTCTGCGAAATTTAAACGTGATCCGAAACAGCGAAGGGGTTTTATGCGGTTCTGTTTGGCGCCCTCCTGTGCCTTGACGACAAGGGGCGGGGGAGGGTGCTGCGTTACCATGTACGTGAATAAAATGACTAAGGTCCCTCTAACACACCCACAGTTCGGCAACAACCTCGGTGGCAGCCTCGCCGCTTTGTTGAGCACTTTAAAGAGGTACCTGTCGGAAACATCGACGCCAATTTACTCTCGTGGCTGCTCTAACGCCTGAAGATAGGCAAACCCCACATAAGGTGTGTCGAAATCGTAGCTTAAACTTCAGTGCAGTTCTGTCACAATATGAAGCTCGTCCCCGGAGTTCAATTTCCTAAAACGGTAGAGCGCAATTCTATCAAAGTGTTGCTTTTTACCAGTGTTTTTCAAACAGGACACAGAAAACACCTGCCGTTACGCGAAAGTCACCAGCTCTCTCTTTTTTTTAATCGTATGGTGATTTTATGCATTATACAGTTGATATAAGACAAGTGATTTTATACAATACACGTTTGATATAAGACAAGATTAAACCTTGAAGTCCGTGTTTTTCAACCAATTAATTAAGCTGGGTGTGAGGCTGAACAAGTCGTCGGGAATTCCAAGGTATGAATGAAGTGGACAGTGTAGGACTAGATGTTCAATTGTCTGCTGTTCTTGATTACATTTACACATTGGTGAACTGATCCACCCCCACTTGTACCTGAAGTAGTTGCAACAACCATGTCCAGTCCTTAACCTGATGGCCGGCCAGATTGGCCGGGCGGTTCTAGGCGCTACAGTCTGGAGCCGAGCGACCGCGACGGTCGCAGGTTCGAATCCTGCCTCGGGCATGGATGTGTGTGATGTCCTTAGGTTAGTTAGGTTTACTTAGTTCTAAGTTCTAGGTGACTGATGACCTCAGAAGTAAGTCGCATAGTCCTCAGAGCCATTTGAACCTTAACCTGTTGAGGCGACACCAGAGGTAGGTCGAAACCTTATGGCTTCTTTTTGGGATCAAGGTGATGGGCTCTTGATCCCAATGGTTTTCTTGACCATTCATGCTTCCAGCTTTCATTTAGATCGAAACCATCCGCGATGAGTTGTCCTGCAGTAACACTTGCTGGTCATCTTGATCGCAATCGTTGCTGTGGCGGATGACAGAATTCCTGGTGCAGTGGTATAGAGGGTAATGCAGAGATTTTCTTGGCCTCCCTCAGTAGACATTGTTTCCGCCTTAAGTGAGGTGGAGTGATGTGACTCAGTACAGGTAACCAGTGGCATGGGGTTGATTTGATGGAACCAGTAATGCAGCGCATTGTGTCGTTCAGTATTGCTTTTACCTTCTTCACATGTACACTCTCCAACCAGCCAGTGCACACTAATCGGCAGCAGAGAACACAAGACTGATGGCAGTTAAACGCAGACAGTCAGCAGAGGTTCCCCACTGAGCTTATGGAGTATGTTGTTCCTTCCAGCAGCTTTATGAGAAAGGTTGGTGATGTGCCCTTTGTAGCTGAGGGTTCTATCTAGAGTGATTTTGAGACATTTTGGGAAAGCATTGTACCTCAACGTTTGTCCATTGAGCAGAACTCTTGGTTTGTAGTTCGCAGCACGATTCGCTAGGTGGAAACAAGAGACTTCAGTTTTTGATGTGCTTGGTATCAATCTCCAGGTCCTAGAGAAAGTTGACATCTTCTCCAGATCCTCCGTAAGAATTCGTTCACCATCTTCGAAGCTACTGCTCTGTGCTACCAGTGCGATGTCATCAGTATAGATGAATTTAGTTGATGTTGTGGTTGGTAAATCATTAATGTATAAATTGAATAGTGATGGGGCTAAAATATAGTAAGACCGACACAACCCATTTAGTAGGACTACAGACCGTTCAGCCACATCATCTCCAGTCTGAGCAAAGCCCCCATACCCTGAATGCTGCGAAGTGACTCTGGCATCCACAATAAATAAAGGCGCATCCAGGAATCAAATGTTACGATTTGACCAGGGGAATCCAGGAAAAATTATTTAAGAAGCTAGAAAATGTAAAAAGAATCGCGTAAAGGATATTTAAACTCCGGTTCTTGTCTAATATCTGAATTATTATGCTTCGTCGCACAACGATGCATTTGGTGTGGGTGGAAGTGTGGAGGAATTTCCCTGAGGCCCAAAGGATTAGTGTCAGGGAACTGCGGTTGAATGAGTGGGACAGTGAGTGAGGTGATGGACGCCGAATGAGGTGAGAGAAAGTGGGCGACGTGGCAGGTGTAGAGGCAGAGGCGCCGGCAGTGGCGGTCGTGTCGCATATCGATTGCAGTACTGGGCGCGCTGCCCGCTGTCTGCTGTGGCTGCGACCGACCACCTGTGTAGGCAGCGGCGGCTGCACCAGCGGCAGGGGCACACGGGTGCTTCGGCTACTTGTAGCTCCCAGCAGGCGCACCTTTGCTCTGTCCTGACTCCACTTACGACTCTCTGTCTACCTCTCGCTCAACTTTGCCCGTTGACCGTGTTACTAATGGTTTGCTTAGGCAGTTGGACTAAAGGTTATTTACTCGTCACTGAAACGCACCATAATCTGTATAGAGGGAAAAAAATGCGGATATAAAAACGTCGTAGCGACGCCAGGCAAAGCATTTGTTATTAGTTGTTGCAAGTTAATAGGACAGTCGCCAGTCCATATCGGCCACATACCTACATTGAGGGGCGTCCAGTAACTAATGCTACTTTTTTTTTTCTCAGTCACTTTGAAATAATTTACTCGTCTCTGAGACACACTGTAACCCGTATAGAGAAAAAAATGCGGATTTATAAACTTCGTAGTGACGCCACACAAAGCAACTGTCATCTGTTGTTGCAAGGTGACAGGACGGCCACCAATCCATATCGGACCTGTATCGGCCGGCCGAAGTGGCCGTGCGGTTAAAGGCGCTGCAGTCTGGAACCGCAAGACCGCTACGGTCGCAGGTTCGAATCCTGCCTCGGGCATGGATGTTTGTGATGTCCTTAGGTTAGTTAGGTTTAACTAGTTCTAAGTTCTAGGGGACTAAGGACCTCAGCAGTTGAGTCCCATAGTGCTCAGAGCCATTTGGACCTGTATCTACATCTACGAGGGGCGTTCAGTAAATAATGCAACAGTTTCTAGAATGATATTTTCACTCTGCAGCTGAGTGTACGCTGATATGAAACTTCGTGGCAGATTATAACTGTGTGCCGGACCGAGCCTCAAACTCGGGACCTTTGCCTTTCGCGGACCAACTGAGCTACCCAAGTACGACTCACGCGCCGTCCTCACAGCTTTACTTCCGCCAGTGCCCCGTCTCCTACCTTTCAAACTTTACAGAAACTCTCCTGCGAACCTTGCAGAACTAGCACTCCTGAAAGAAAGGATATTGCGGAGACATGGCTTAGCCACAGCCTGGGGGCTGTTTCCAGAATGATACTTTCACTCTGCAGCTGAGTGTGCGCTGATACGAAACTTCCTGGCAGATTAAAACTGTGTGCTGGACCGAGACTCAAACTCGGGACCTTTGCCTTTCGCGGGCAAGTGATCTACCATTGCAAAGTCAAAGGTCCCGAGTTCGAGTCTCGGTCCGACACAGTTTTAATCTGCCAGGAAGTTTCAATGCAACAGGTTATTTCTCGGCCAGTTTCGGTTGAGAAAAACGCGGAATTTTTGTGGGACTTCCTGGACTTCAGCCCCTATAGTTTCATAAAATTCTGACAGATGGCGGCGCTATACGTAGCCTTCAAAATGGCGTCTGTAAGGGAGGTGCGTTCCAAGTAAAGAGCTGTCATCGAGTTTCTTTCGGCAGAAAACCAGAGCATCGCAGATATTCATAGGCTTTTGCAGAATGTCTACGGAGACCTGGCCGTGAACAAAAGCACGGTGAGTAGTTGGACGATGCGTCTGTCACCATCCCAACCAGATCGCGCAAACCAGTCCGACTTTTCCCGGCTGCACACAACTGCGACTCTTGTAATGTTGGAAGGTATAGACAGTCTCATTCGAGGTGATCGACGGATCACAACAAAGACCTCGCTGCACAATTGGGCGTCTCTGTTGGTAGTGCTAACACACTCGTCCACCAGTCGGTGTACTCAAAGGTGTGTGCCCTTTGGACATCTCGCCGCTAACAGAGGATTAATAGCATAGACGGACCATCTGTGCGGAACTGATAGTGACAATTTTTTTGTCACGTCGTCACAGGCAATGAAACATGGCTC
This sequence comes from Schistocerca americana, assembly GCF_021461395.2. Lineage (NCBI taxonomy): Eukaryota > Metazoa > Arthropoda > Insecta > Orthoptera > Acrididae > Schistocerca > Schistocerca americana. Next base: position 927,209,858 of record NC_060119.1, on the reverse strand, counting down.
CATCACTTCGAGCTGGGAAGGAAATGGTAATCCATTGAGTGGTGACACCATGTCTCCTCTGAAGAAAAGTTCAAAGCCGCAGCCTCTGCCGGTAAAGTCATTGCGATGGACTTCTGGTACTCTGAAGGGGTTATTCTGGTTGATGTCCTTCGTCACGGTGCAATGATGAACTCTACCCTGAGGAAATCCAAGAAACGACTTCGGCGTGTTCGTCCTTAGAAAAATGCAAACGAACTGCTCCTTCTCTATTACGACGCATGACCTCACACAAGTCAGCGCACTCGAGAGGAGCTCACAAAACTTCATTTGACTGTTGTTCCTCATCCACCACTACAGCCTGAATCTCGAATCTTCCGACTTCCATCTGTTTGGTCCAATGAAGGATGCACTCCGCGGGAAGCAGTTCGTGGATGATAGGCAGCTTACTCATGCAGCAGGACTTTGGCTCTGATGTCGAACAAATAGAGTGGTACCATGGGGGCATACAGGCCCTCCCATTAAGATGGCGTAAGGCCGTCGCATTCAACGCAGACTGTGTTGAAAAACAGGGTTTTGTAGCCAAAAGAGTGGAGAATAATATGCTGTATTGGAATCCTGAATAAAGCCAACCTGTTTCCAGAAAAAATGTGTTGCATTACTTACTGAACGCCCCTCGTACATCTACGTCCATATTCTGCAAACATCTGTGAAGTGCGTGGCAGGGAGTACGTCCTATTGTATCACTTTTACTGCTTTTCCCGTTCCATTCACATACGGAGCGAGGGAAGAATGGTCGCGTAAATAGCTCTGGGAGCGCTGTAATTACTCTGAGCTTGCCTTCACGATCCATATTGCACCGATACGTAGGGGGTTCTCACTTACATTGCTCCTACAAAATTTCTAATGAGGTTTCCTCTTTATAGTTTACCTCTACCTTCAACTTCTCCCGCTTCAGTTCTTCCAGCATATTCATGACACTCTCCCACAGTTCCAACAAACCTGTGACCATTCGTGCTGCCCTTGTTTCCATCCAATATCCCCTGTCAGGCCTTATAGTATAGGTCGCACATACTTGACCACTATATTCTACGCCGGCCGCTGTCGCAGAGCGGTTCTAGGCGCTTCAGTCCGGAACCGCGATACTGCTACGGTCGCAGGTTCGAATCCTGCCTCGGCATTGGATATGTGTGATGTCCTTAGGTCAGTTAGGTTTAAGTAGTTCTAAGTCTAGGGGACTGATGGCCTCAGATGTTAAGTCCCATAGTGCTTAGAGCCATTTGAACCATTTGAACTATATTCTACGACGCGTTACATGAGTGTTTTGTAAACAGTCCCTTTTGTAGACTACCTGCATTTCATTAAATTAGTAGACAAGGTAACTGTTATGATTTAACTAAAAATTTCAATAAGTAAATTAAATCTTTTCACTAACAGTTCCATTAGGGAAGATCTTGTACCATCAACTCTTCGCTACAGTATTAATTTTCCTCTTTACTGTGGGATAATTAACAATAATATCACTTTCTCACACTAACGATTACGAAAATAATCTTGAAGTTTCTGAGTAAATCAACATCTAAAGTTATCATGGAAGTTAACCTACAGACCAGCGTTTTTTCGTGTAGGTACTCTTATTAGTATAACTACACTTGAATCAGTAATACTCTTGTCACACATGAAACAATGAAGTGTTAACAAAATTCAAGCATTTATCTTAAATTTGTTGAATAGCACTGTCAGATTTAAGTTTTTCAAAAAACGAATGTTCACTGCAAAAGGTCATTATTTTACTTTGCTTAATCTTTCAATTTTTTTCGAAACAAAGGCGGGAAATTAAAAACTACAAGAGGGTGTGAAACAGAAAAAATTAAAAATAAAAGAAATCGTAGATGGCAGGTGCGCAGCCCACTTGGTTTCCGTGAAATATATATGCACGATCTGAATTTTTCATGCCATGTTCAAAAGTATTTATCAAAAAAAATAATGAAAAAAATGTTGCTTGCAGGTTTTTTTCACATCTAAAATATGCCAGAAACACGCACGCACTCTCTCTCTCTCTCTCTCTCTCTCTCTCTCACACACACACACACACACACACACACACACACACACACACAATGTTCATGCTGTGGCTTACAGCTTAAGAAATACTAGTGAACCTGCGAAGTTTGATCTCTGTATCGTACACGATGTCATGCACAATGGATTCTCAAATTAGTGATTTACCGCATCTAAATTGTTTTGTTATGCTTGTCAAGTGTCACAATGTTTTTTCTACATCTAAAATATCTGCAAAAATACGTTAGAAACATAAAAAAGTCAATGTTTATGTCAAGTGTCAAAATGTTATTTTCCATTAGAACCTTATGACTGCAGAAAACATGTTACCTGAAGTACTATACTAAGCAGGCAAGCACACAAATAGTCATTGTAGATTACTACCAGCTACTAGAAGAATATTATGAATTCCAATTTTAGGACTACACTTCGTGAAAGTCACAATGCTCCGTCAAATTAAATATTTCCACATTCAAACTGTCCTACGCTGCCAAATTATTGCAATGGTACCTCCACATCTGAAATACGTAAAGGCTGTTGGTCTTTCTCTCTGAAGATATATTATTGGTGGTTCATACAATGAACTGTCATCACTTAATATTTGCCGCAATGTTTCAGTTTAGCAATCACCATTTTAGGGAAGAAGAAGATTCTACACTAGAAAAATATAATCCGTTATATAGATGGCAATTATGGCTTTTACTACAAATGACTCAAACCTACTCGAGGTTACGTATAGCAAGAACCTTTGAGGCAGGCTGTAGGATTTACCAATAGAACCATGGTGCCAAGACTCTCTAAAATGTTTGCAGATTTTATTTCGTATAATCAACTATGAAGTTACACGAAAATTTAATCAAAATTAGTAATGTACAAACAAATACTCACAACACAGCAAAGTGCGAATGAACAAACCAAAAATGATTTTAGGAACGAAGGAAGTAGATAGTTTGGTGAGATTTTTATCGAGCTGTAACACTTAATTTGCTTATTTTCGTAATATACTAGAAGAACTTGATGTTTACGTTCTACACAGCACAACCAAAGATGGTGCTGGAAAAGACCGAGCTGACACATGTCCTAAGATAAATGTGGAAAAGTACAGAGACAAAAAGTGTTTATCTCGAAACTACTATCTATAGCACTGAAAAAAAATTATTTATTGTACTATGCAACGATTTCGAGTACACACACACACACACACACACACACACACACAGGTTACATGAGGTAATATGCAAGTATAATTAATATCCTTGATCTTGAACAAAAATTTAAACTTTGCACAAAAATAAAATTCATTGTTTCTCAAAATATGCAAGGTTCTGAGCGCGAAATACACCCAGCGCTATAGTTGTAATTTATTTGTGCTATAAGATTAAAACATATATACACTTGGCTTGCATATTAGCACTACTGAAAAAATTTTTAGTTTAAGCAAAATTTGTTGACGACCAAATTCTGATTTTGATACAATGCTTTACAAGCGCAATGGACCCTCAAATTGAATATTTCCACATCTAAATTGTCTGCATTGCTTATTAAAATAAATGCCACTCGCTTTTTGACACTATTGAAATAAGTTTTAGCTTACGAGACAACCATAGTTCCATTTTTGTAGCACTTACTGAATCCAACAAAATACATAGTAATTTGTTCTATAACATCGCAAAACACACGTGAATAACTAACATAAAGCTTAAAGTGCACTTGTAGCTGAGAACTGCCAGAGTAAACAATGTTATTTTTGCCTCTGAATTCGTCAAAAACTCGTCACAAGTCCGATATTAAAGTCAGCGAGGCATTATTGTGGCTCCGAGTTAGGCTATTAACTCCATGTTGCAATTAACATGACCAAAACACGATAGTGGTCCTATGCTACGGTATTAACTTTATCATGTAATTAAGGTCAACAAAACATTATAATGGCCCGCATGCTATGGTATTAACTTCATCTTGCAGTTCAAAACTTTGTCATCTTTGTCATGCAGTGGAAGCGACGTGACACTTCGATGAAATAGCATGCTGAACAGTAGTATTACAGATGCATACCAGGTGAGAAGTGAGGGATGCTATACTTTCAGTTTCACGCAAAACATTGCAATGACAACTCATGCTAGGGTATTAACTTTATGTTGCAGTACAAAACGTTTGACATCTTCTGCTGACAATGTTAATATGTGCTTAACAGTATTGGAACGCCAGCAGCTGACACTGAGTAATGCATTGATGGAAAGTTTACAGTTTTGGCGGCAATGATAGTCAGTTTACGGAATAGGGTAATGATGGACGATTTAAAGAGCGGGGAAATGATAGTCAGTTTACATGGTGGAGCAATGATGGTCAGTTTACAGGGTGGAGCAATTATGGTCAGTTTACAGTGAGCGGAAGTGATGGTCAGTCTACAGGTTGGGACAATGATGATCAAATTACAAGGTGGGAAAATGATGGTCAACTTAAAGTGTCACTGTCATTGCCTCCCCCTTCCACATACTACTAGGTGAGCCAATGACAGTCAGTTTAAAGAGTGATTACCATGACTCCAAATATGGTGACCACAATTGCCCTGAATGGAGAGGAACAGTTCTATTCTGCTCCAACCTGTTCTGTTCGATTCTTCTCTGGGTAATGACAGTTACCACAATTGAGATAATGGCAGTTACTCTGTAAACTGAGCATCACTGGCTCATATTGTGAATGGACCATAACGCCTAGCCTGTCACTGACCGTCTTTAACCCACCCTCTAAGCTGACCATCATTGCTCCTCGAGTGAACTGATCACCAGCGCCCCACCCTGTAAACTGTTCATCATTACCCCACTCACTGTCAGCTACCGATGTTACAACACAATTTAGCACATATTAGCATTAGCAGCAGATGATGACAAATGGGTTGTACCACAAGATAAAGTTAGTATCTTAGCATGGGGTGTCACTGTAATGTTTGGGTGACTTAAAAGCATAGCAAGCCTAATTTCTCACCTATATAAATGTGTTCTACTAATGTTCAGTATGCAATTTCATCGGAGTAGTTTTCAACGAGTGACAAATATAATAAAGTTTTGAACTGCAAGGTGAAATTAATACCCTAGGATCGAGCCGCTATGATGTTTCTGACTTTGATACGCGTTTCTTTGCGATGTTATGGCACCAATTTTAATATATTTTGATGAGTTTAATACGTGCTTCATAGATTAAACCATCGTCGTTTACTAATCTATAATATGTTTCAGTAGTGCCTGCTCAGCTGTGTGGTACCGTGCTTGCCTCCCAAGCAAGCGGGCCCGGGTTCGATTCCCGGCCGGGTTGGAGACTTTCTCTGCTCGTGGACTGGGTGTTGTGTTGTCTTCATCATCATTTCATCCTCATTCCGGCGGCGAGTCGCCCAATGTGGCGTCGAATGAAATAAGACTAGCTCTTGGTGGTCATACTTCCCCAAATAGGGGCCTCCCGGCCATCGATGCCATACGCTCATTTCATTTACATGTTACAGTAGTACTAATAAGCGAGCCACATGTATTGTAATTAGAAATACAGACAATTTAGATGTGATAACACTTAATTTGAGGGTCCGTTGTCCTTGCAAAGTGTGGAACAACAATTGAACTTTGTTTGTCAACAAGTGCTGCATTAGTACCAACATGCAGAACATTTGCACTTTTTTAAATCTTATAGAACAATTAAATTGGGACAGTAGTACTATGTGTGTTTTCTTTTAGAAATCTTACATAAACTGCTCTTCTAGACTTAATGATGAGCTGTATAACAGAACATATTAACTACTCTGTGGAAATGAATGAAAGTGTGGGACGGGGAGGAAGTTTAGGAAAACTGGAAGAAGGACGAGTGTAGCGGAGGAGTTTGGTATTGCTCACAACATTGTTTCACACGAACGAGGAGCGTGCCGACTCACAGGGACTGCTACCCCAAGGTCAACTACAGTAGCAGATGTCTGTTGCATTGAGCAAGAGCCATGAATGGTAGAATCAGTGGTTGGAATTGCAACCACATTTAACAGGACTGCCAGGAACGCAATCTGACGTTTCACAGTGGTACGACGTCAGAATAGGAGTGGTCGCTTTGCCTGACGTACAGCACATTGTGTCCATTGATACCTGAACATTCGCAGCATTGTTAGCGATGGTGTCATGAACGTAGAGACTAAACCAACAAGGAGTGGGGTCGCGTGCTCTTCTACGAACTCGAATATTATGAATCACCTTGAATAAAATGACTTATTGATACACGGATTCAGAAAATATCGTTCTTGTGCAACACAGCTAGCTCTTTATTCCCATGAAGTAATGAGTACTGTCGACATGGGATCTCAAAAAAATGGTTCAAATGGCTCTGAGCACTATGGGACTTAACATCTATGGTCATCAGTCCCCTAGAACTTAAAACTACTTAAACCTAACTAACCTAAGGACATCACACAACACCCAGTCATCACGAGGCAGAGAAAATCCCTGACCCCGCCAGGAATCGAACACGGGAACCCGGGCGTGGGAAGCGAGAACGCTACCGCACGACCACGAGCTGCGGACCATGGGATCTCAGATCGATTCCATATTCCTAGATTTCCAGAAGGCTTTTGATACCGTTCCTCAAAAGCGACTATTAATCAAATTGCGTGCATATGGATTTTCGTCTCAGTTGTGTGACTGGATTCGTGACTTCCTCTCACAGAGGTCACAGTACGTAGTGATACTAGGTAAATCATTGAGTAGAACAGAAGTGGTAGCTGGCGTTCCTCAACGTAGTGTCATAGGCCCTCTGCTGTTCCTGATTTATATAAATGATCTAGGTGATAATCTGAGCAGTCCCCTTAGATTGCAATCTACCGTCTAGTAAAATCATCAGACGATCAATTCCAATTACAAAATGATCTAGAGAGAATTTCTGTAAGGTGCAAAAAGTGGCAATTAGCACTAAACAAAGAAAAGTGCGAGATCATCCACATGGGTACTAAAAGAAATCCGATAAATTTTGGGTATACGATAAATCGCTCAAATTTAATGGCTGTCAATTCGACTAAATACCTAGGAATTACAATTACTAGCAACTGAAATTGGAAAGACGACGTAGATAATATTGTGGGGAAGGCGAAACAAAGACTGCGCTTTGTTGGCAGAACACTTAGAAGATGCGACAAACCCACTAAAGAGACAGCCCACATTACACTTGTCCGTCGTCTGCTGGAATATTGCTGCGCGATATGGGATCCTTACCAGGTAGGATTGACGGAGGACATCGAAAAAGTGCAAAGAAGGGCGGCTCGTTTCGTGTTATCGCGCAAAAGGGGTGAGAGTGTCACTGATACGACGCGCGAGTTGGGGTGGCAGTCACTGAAACAAAGGCGGTTTTCTTTGCGGCGAGATCTATTTACGAAATTTCAATCACCAACTTTCTCTTCCGAATGCGTAAATATTTTGTTGACACCCACCTACGTAGGCAGAAATGATCATCATAATAAAATCAGAGAAATCAGAGCTCGAATGGAAATATTTAGATGTTCCTTTTTCTCACGCGCCGTTCGAGAGTGGCATGGTAGAGAAGTAGTATGAAAATGGTTCGATGAACCCTCTGCCAGGCACTTAAGTGTGAATTACAGAGTAACCATGTAGATATAGATGTAGATGTACGATGAGAGCAGATTCAGTGTAAGTGACGATTCTGGACTTACCCTCAAATGCCTAATGGTGTTATGTCCTGGAGAGGCATTGGCGTACTGACCTTCAAATCTTTGAACATGGTTCACTCACCAGTCAGTGTTATTGTGACACCATACTGCTTTCCGATCTGCACCTTTCCAGCGAATCATTCGGTTGCGACTTTATTTTTACGAATAACAATGCGCGACGCATTGAACAGTGCATGGGGAGGAGCAGACAAGACTCTGAGTGACGTGGCCTGTGCTTCATTTTCTGAAAGAGAGGAGTGGAGAAGAAAGGAAAATGGGTAGGTGAGAATTCGTGACTCCCAGCCGCACAGGGCATTGTGGTATTGCAGTGGCGAAAGTTGGAAATTTGTGTTGGGCCGGGAATTGGACGCTGATGTTCCACTTCTCTAGAACCATTGCCTTAGCCGCATCTGTCACCCGGATAAGCCTCCAATCCGACCCAAATTCTCAACGTATCGAACTCCGCATTGCAGTTTCCCTGGTCCGTCACACGCCCTATTTGCAAATTCTTGATTGCCGTAGTGGTCCGAACGATATTTGTGCATCCGCACCGAAATATGTCATAGAGCCGTCGCGCTCGTTTTCATTAATATAACTGAATGTTTTCTGTTCTGTTGGACATGTCTAACAGAACAGACGACACTCAGTCACATTAATGCATCAGTTTCTATTTCTCTAATTGCGTATTTCTTTGAGTTATGTTCTGTACTATACTGTACCAGTTCTCGATGTATGGCCCAAGTTTTGTCGAGCTGTGTTACATGGCAGTAACAGTCATGCGAAAGTTACTTTGACCCTCAAGTTTTGTTCACCAGTATATTTTAGAAATAATACAGTTTTATTTCAGTGCAATATCTGAGATTTTCTTCATGGTCAGGACACTGCAATTATACTTAAGTATGATGATAAGCTATCTTTGTGTGAGTATGTTGTAATGATACATCCCGTTCCTTGAATGAAAGGTATACGTCCTTAAATACATGCGTCAGAGAAAATATGTTCGTGAGTGAGAGTAGTCGATAAGTAGTGAGCACCCAACTGTTGGGAGGTGTTTTATATCGAAGGTGCTGATACCAGAGCTAAGAATCCAGCGACTCCGCGGAAGTGAGTAGCAGTCAATCTACCCTGTCTGCTGAGGTGGAGATAGAAGTTCCATGGAGCGGGCGGTGTGGAAGGAAGAGTCTCATGAAATCTAAGAACGCAAAATTTCAAAGACAATAAATGTATTGTAACTGTTAATTATCAAGTTTTATATCAGATTTGTAATGTAGGTAGTACAGAGATGCAGTATACGAGTTGGTAGCTGTCCTCATTTATCATGTTCTAAGGTGGCTATAATTTCGCACGTTACAGGTACTCATCTACATACTTTGCCGTTATTTACAACCGCAATTAGGTATTATTTGATAGGTTGTATATCTTATATATGAATATTTAAAAAAGACTGACATTGTGACGTACACCTTGCAAATAGTTGTTAACGCTTACTGCATAAAAGGTGATGGAATGTCTGTATTATCATAACGGCGTAATGAATTATTGCCTATACTAGTAGAGGTAGGAACGCCAGTGGAAATGAAACGGCAGGCGTAACTCAGGTGTGCTGGTCCTGCGTCACACAGGAAGTACCAGGACGGCCGGTATTGTAGTAGGGCTGGAAGCATAACCCGATAATACTTCGGAAACTCTGAAAATCTTGGACGCAGCAGAGAGGAACGAGAAGTGTTGCCTCGGAAATTGCAGGCTGGGTTATTTCCGACGATTTGTACTCTGAGAAGTGTACCATTGTATGAGTACATGTATTTCCTTGCAAACTTTCCGCGTTGGACGACAAGAGACTAAAATATGATTGGTCGGCGTTCGGAAGAATCTGTAGAGAGGGAAAATATTCCGTGTTTTCAAGAATATGATTCGCTTTCTGAGGTACGAGGAAGGGGAGCCGAGCTTTACTGGGAAGCCAGCAGTGGAGAGAAGAGGTCTTCCGTTTGGAGCACCCGGGTTTGAGAGTCGCTCAGTATCAGTTTTTGTTGGTACAGACCGACTTGCTGTCTTTGTTCTCAGGAGATTTTGTAGTTAGAACGGTTAGGCACTGTACTGTTGCGAACTTATACGATTCCGGACTTCGCCTCCGGGTAGGGAGTCATCGTTGTGTGCGCAGCGTTCAGTGATTGAGAGCTCTTCTTCTGCCTATACTCACGTTGAGACGTTATCTGAACTTCGTGCTTGTGGCTGGGAGTTCACCTTTCTCGTCTGTAGAACACAGAGAGGAGAAGACAGTATTAGAGTATACCAGTCAGAGGACCGCCTTCTGCCGTCCTAGTGTTTGAAAGAGTTTATTTTGTGGCTCCAGTTCTTCCATCGTCGCAGACGTGTACGAGAACCATCACTCCGACGCACCGGATGCTAATTGGTTCAGCTTATTAGGGCTATAAAGCTAAACAGCTGTGATCACGTAAATTTTATTTTCACTTAGGCTGCACACCACTGTAGATCATCTTTGAAAGTAGTGTCTTCTAGTGTTTGGTGCGTAGATGATGTCAGGCGTCTCACGTTATTTATATTAGATCGCGTAGTCATAAAATGGGGCAGATTTTGGCAATTGATCAATCGTATTAGTTCGGAAATTAATTTGCATCTCTTTATGTCCATTGGAAATTGATATATAAACATTTTTAATGATGATGATGATGATGAGGTCCCATACTCCGAGGAGCAAATGGGACAATGCGGGAGACCCGCACCACCGACTAGGCAAGGCCAAACATTTGTAATAAAGGGGTTTTAATCTACAATAAATGTATAAGCGGAAACAGCATTTGTCATTTGGTAGATACTAGGTCCCTTAATAATTCATTTATGTTATAGTGTAATTTATACGTTAAAGAGCAAGAAGGAGATAATCACCATTAAGAGATCCTAAGATCTGCTTCAGGGGGTAGTCAAAGAGGCCAACTCTTCGTTTTTGCTTTCAGTATTTCCGTTGCGCACATTTATTTTAGACCCACCTGGAGTAGCATCTTGGAATGTATTGAGTTGTAATTTTGAAGATAATATAAGAAGGTGAATTGTATCTCACTCCTTAACTGTGTAGTGGCTTTGAATGAGAATGAGAAGTTAATTTTCAGAAGCTTTATCAGCAGACTGTAAGGAGGCGGAGTCTAGCCAAGTTGGAGGAAGAAGGTACACGAATTCAGGGCACAGACTAGCTGGACACTGATTAATAATACTTAACGGCGACCGAATATTCACTAAACAATGTTCACTGTATATACAAGGAGTGTTCAGGTGGCAATTTATATAAGAGTTTGGTGCATGAGATGAAGTATAACAAAACACCACGCAGCCCAAAACAACCTGGAACACTTCACGTGGCGACCTTAGCAGCTAAAAGACAGAAAAAGTGCAAAGAAAAAGCCAAATCTCCAGAAGGTTTCTTAAGAAAGCGCCAAGGAGAACACGCGCTGCCGAGGGCAAGACGTTCTACACAGTACGGACGTCAAACTGAATCAGAAACGAATAATAAAATTAAGTGAAAAAGAAAGGAGAACTCTGTTGGTTTCAAACAGACCAGCATTCACCGGACGAAAGGACGCAATCAACAAGCAATCATCGAAAGATTGCACCGCACACGCAATAGACGCTACATTGCAGCCTACACGCAATTCCTCGACAACACGCAGTCGACCGCAGATTGAAGACCACACCCAGGACGTCAGCAGCACGCAACTGTGAGCAATTAGCAGTCGACGCACAGTCTGTCGGCAGCAGGCAATATAAAATTAACGGTGAGGTGTGCTTTCGACCAATTTAAAAAGTTGTATGTGTTGTGAGTGTTACAATTTTATAAACTAAAAACATTAATGCAGACAATAAATGAGATGAGAAATAAAGTAGTTGTTTATGTATGTCATCACAAGAAAGATGACCACGTTTGGAGAAAAGATTTTAGAAGTAGTTTTAGAAAAATTCCATGAATTTATCAGCAGATACAATATCAGGATAAAGACACTAATAATAAAATACACACATCAACAAAAGCTTTGCATCACCTCGGTTCCCAGTGTTCCGGAACCTGTATAGAAAATTGGAATAGAGATCAACATAAACATCATTTCCGCCCTTTTTAGTGTCCATTCGACATGTTGTTGAGCCCGTCTGTATCGCGCTGCATGGTGTCGTGATTGAAAAGAGGGACCTCGCCATGGACGTCGGGAGTGAAGTTGCGCACAGTTTGAGTTGTAATACAACGTCCTGTGGCTGCACGAAAAGCATTATTGAACATGGTGGCGTTGCTGTCAGGGTTCCTCCGAGCCATAATCCGCAGGTAGAGGTCATCTAGTGCGGTAGTAGATCTTAGGCGGCCTGAGCGGGGCATGGCATCGACAGTTCCTGTCTCTCTTTATCTCCTCCCAGTATGAACAACATCACTGTGGTTCACTCCGAGACACCTGGGCACTTCCCTTGTTGAGAGCCCTTCCTGGCAGAAAGTAACGATGTGGACGCGATCGAACCACGGTATTGAGCGTCTAGGCATGGCTGAACTACAGACAACACGAGCCGTTTACCTCCTTTCTGGTGGAATGACTGGAACTGATCGGCTGTCGGACCCCCTCCATCTGTGTCTGTGATACAATAACCACAGTCAACTTCTATCTTCAGGAGTTCTGGGAACGGGGGTGATGCAAAAAGTTTTTGGTATATATATATATATATATATATATATATTTCTGTTAATTTTTCAATTGGAAGTAACGAGGCAAACCAGTCTTCTTCGAATACCTAATAATATTTTGAACTAATAATAATTTTAAAACATAAATGAAAACAATGTACTGTGTCACTCACTTTTTATGTCCTCCCATAACGTGTTTAGAGGGCTTACATCTTCATATTTCGGTGGATCAGTGGATTTCATTACATATTTGTTTGCTGGATGTAGCCAGTTGTCTGTTTTGAGGGTCACATGCGCCACAGAAAGATATACTGGGTGAATGTAAAGATGCTTAGAGTGTTTCCCAGCCTGTGCTGGTTCACAGTAAGGCAGGGTTGAGCGCAATGTCACAACAGGAATGCCAAACAGGCAGGAGAGCCAACACTGCAATGTTCTGGTACACAACAGAAGCCACTGCCTCGCATCTCTTGAGTGAGAGGTGTGAATTTCCAATTTGGCAAGATAATCTCACTGCGGAAGGTACGTAACGTCATTTTGAAAGCACCGGAAGGTGCCTTAACGAGACGTAAATCTTTCGCAGGAACGCATTTCAACCTGTTGATACTGCAAAAAAGCACGAAGCTTAAGAGCTGAAAGCTACTGTTGGGACACTGAGGTGTGGTGGACGCCACTGACAAACCAAGAAAATCCTTGCCAAGACATAACGTCGTTGCCTACTACAGACAATGTCCGCCCCCGGTAGCTGAGTGGTCAGCGCTACAGGATGTCAATCCTAAGGGCCCGGGTTCGATTCCCGGCTGGGTCGGAGATTTTCTCCGCTCAGGCACTGGGTGTTGCGTTGTCCTAATCATCACCATTTCATCCCCATCGACGCGCAAGTCGCCGAAGTGGCGTCATATCGAAAGACTTGCACCCGGCGAACGGTCTACCCGACGAGAGGCCCTAGTCACACGACTACAGACAATTATAAATATTTAGGTTTCTTAGCCCCTCTATCTTGCAGCAACACTGAGTCAGCATCTGGACAAAAACTGCGACGTGCTGCCTACCACTCGCCGGATGATTACTACCTTCGAGACCGTGGCGCGTCTGTTGGACTTAGCTACTGTGAGATGCCAACCTCTCATCCGCTGATGGGATGGCTTGGAGTCTACTGCTACCAGCACATTGGCGCCTAACTGAGACTGCCTGATGCACCGTCTCCTTGTCGCAGTGCTCAGGAGCCGTGCTAGCTGCTGCTGCCCCTGATTCACATCTGTGTGTGGACGCTGGTGGAGATGCCACGCTGTAACTCTTCACCACCATTGCCATGGCATGCAGAGCTGATGGAAGCTGCCTACGAGATCCTCGAGTGTGCCCTAGTCAAAAGCGTCATGAAGCTGTTGGGGTAACTGCCACACTAGCAACGCCTGCAGCCACCTGGGAAGACTACACCGCACGGCGCTGTTCAGCTGTGTGAGCTACCGTGACATCACCGACTGACTGTCTTGAGAAATGCTGAGTGCACACGTAAAGGCATTTCACTCTGCATGCTGCAACCACACTCCTCCTGACTGCTGCTGTGGAGAGGATAATTCATTTGCAAACGAAAGCTAATAATAATTCATTAACGCTGTTTCATTAGTACAAAGGGCGCCTGACAAGCCACACCACCGTGCTCTATGCTTCATCATGTTGCATCTTCAAGGGCCACAGCCCACCCATTCTTACAGTTACAAATAAAGTATTTTCATCCTTAGATCGCGCACTAACATGAAACAACAACGTAAAAGTCAAGATATTGTATAGATGTATAAAAAGTCAAGAGATTGTACAGGTGTGGAATTGATGCACCTTGTAAGACAAAGAGCGTTTCATAACCAGATTACATTTCTAAACAAAGATACTGATAATAAATATATCAAGTGTTTAAATATTCATTTATCTTTGCTTAAGAATATTATTGTTGCAAAAATGTTTAAATATAAGTAACAAAAGACCTATATTTCAGCATACTTATTTGTTTTGTAACTGTTTAGTGGCTTCGGAGCAGTTTTAATTTATCTTTTATGTCACATAAACAGCCGCTGTTTTCAAATCACAGTCCAAGATGAAAGCCATAATGTTGCTAATAGTCTGCTGAGACTAACACATCTTCCTTCTATATGTGATGAACTATCTTTGAAAGAGAAAGTTCATCGCTAAGCTGTTTAAATGACAGCGAAAGACTTCATGGCGGAGTAGCCAGTGGGGAAGCTACCAGTAACGGCCGACACGTTATCAACAATCCTACCAAGCAAGCCCGGCTTTCAGGCACCTACAGTGCGTATAGGTTGGTGGAGATGGCAGCTGGCAGCTAATCAATGCCCTACGAAGCACCTTATTCGAACACGCAGTCATCCCAAATACGTACGCCCTAACTACGCGGTATGGATGACACATCCGTTCCTTGGATATGGTCTTGGCAGTACAACGATACTCGTCGTGATTGCAAGGAAGAACGTAAATAAATAGCATGGGAAAGAAGGAGGATTTTTAACCGGCCTTTTTCTTGTAGGTAAGTGGTACCAACCTAGCGTGTATTGATATACGCTATTGGAAATCTGTTAAGTTATCTGCGGAGCTCAGTGCCCCTGAAAATATGTGCAGAAGCCATGTATTCATTCACAGTCCTTTCCTCGTAAGTTGCTTTCTTTTGTTTTGGATGAAAGGGAGGGATCTTGCCCTCTATTTTGGGAGAAAAGTATCAAAAGTCTTATGTTATCTCATTTTTTGTAGATCCATAGTCTTCACACTGATTCAGTGCTATTATCCGTCTGCCTTCTTCATAAATCTCATCTCATACGTAAACTGTTGAGGAGGACTCCTTACTTTTTCAACAGAATCCTCTCGTCAGCTAAGTACGAAATATTTGCATATTTTCGTAGACTTGTTGACACTGTAGAGCCAAAGAAACTGATACACCTGCCTAATATCGTGTAGGGCCCCCGCGAGCGCGCAGAAGTGCCGCAACACGACGTGGCATGGATTCGACTAATGTCTGAAGTAGTGCTGGAGGGAACTGACACCATGAGTCCTGCAGGGCTGTCCACAAATCCGTAAGAGTACGAGGAGGTGGAGATGTCTTCTGAACAGTACGTTGCAAGGCATTCCAGATATGCTGAATAATGTTCATGTCTGGTGGCCAGCGAAAGTATTTAAACTCAGAAGAGTGTTCCTGGAGCCACTCTGTACCAATTGTGGACGTGAGGAGGCTCCGTCGGATTGCACAATGGTCATGAATGAATGCAGGTGATCAAACAGGATGCTTACGTACGTGTCACCTGTCAGAGTTCGTACCTAGACGTATCAGGGGTCCCATATCCCTCCAACTGCACACACTCCACACTATTACAGAGCCTCCACCAGCTTGAACAGTCCCCTGCTGACATGCAGCGTCCATGGATTCATGAGGTTGTCTCCATACTCGTAAACGTCCATCCGCTCGATACACCTTGAAACTAGACTCGTCCGACCGGGCAACATTGTCCAGTCATCAACAGTCCAACGACGATGTTGACGGGCCCAGGCGAGGCCTACAGCTTTGTGTCGTTCATTCATCAAGGATACACAAATGGGCCTTCGGCTCCGCAAGCCCATATCGATGATGTTTCCATGAATGGTTCACACGCTGACACTTGTTGATGGCCCAGCATTGAAATCTGCAGCAACTTGAGGAAGGGTTGCACATCTGTCATGTTGAACGATTCTCTTCAGTGGTCGTTGGTCCCGTTCTTGCAGAATCTTTCTCCGACCGCAGCGAAGTCGGAGATTTGATGTTTTATCGGATTTCTGACATTCACGGTACGCCCATGAAATGGCCGTACCAGAAAATCCCCACTTCATCGCTACCTCGGAGATGCTGTATCCCATCGCTCTTGCACCGACTATAAAAAAAATGGTTCAAATGGCTCTGAGCTCTATGGGACTTAACTGCTGTGGTCATCAGTCCCCTAGAACTTAGAACTACTTAAACATAACTAACCTAAGGACACCACACACATCCATGCCCGAGGCAGGATTCGAACCTGCGACCGTAGCGCACCGACTATAACACCACTTTCAGACTCACTTAAATCTTGATAACCTGCCATTGTAGTAGCAGTAAGCGATCTAACAACTGTGCCAGACACTTGTTGTCTTACATAGACGTTGCCGATTGCAGCGCCGTATTCTGTCTGTTTGCATATCTCTTTACTGTACTTGAATATACATGCCTATACCAATTTTTTTAATGCTTCAGTGTATTTTGTCTTTTTACTTGCAGCATTTTAAATCATGGGATCTATTATTCGTCTGTTTTACTAAAATTATTGTGTCAGTCCATGTTTGAGGGGCCTCGAAAGTGAAGAAAATGTCTTTTCTGTAGGCAGAATGGCGTTAGTGACGGCTTCTGCTGCTCGACCCCTTCACTACGTTGAATCAGTTGATCAACGTCATCTGTGAGGAATCAGTTATGTCGATATCCTTATTTTAGTTAAATCAGTTTCACGTGGCTGTCAGTTTTATAACAGGATGTACCCAGACGAGAGACAGAATACCAGATTCTACACTACTGGAAATGGAAAAAAGAACACATTGACACCGGTGTCTCAGACCCACCATACTTGCTCCGGACACTGCGAGAGGGCTGTACAAGCAATGATCACACGCACGGCACAGCGGACACACCAGGAACCGCGGTGTTAGCCGTCGAATGGCGCTAGCTGCGCAGCATTTGTGCACCGCCGCCGTCAGTGTCAGCCAGTTTGCCGTGGCATACGGAGCTCCATCGCAGTCTTTAACACTGGTAGCATGCCGAGACAGCGTGGACGTGAACCGTATGTGCAGTTGACGGACTTTGAGCGAGGGCGTATAGTGGGCATGCGGGAGGCCGGGTGGACGTACCGCCGAATTGCTCAACACGTGGGGCGTGAGGTCTCCACAGTACATCGATGTTGTCGCCAGTGGTCGGCGGAAGGTGCACGTGCCCGTCGACCTGGGACCGGACCGCAGCGACGCATGGATGCACGCCAAGACCGTAGGATCCTACGCAGTGCCGTAGGGGACCGCACCGCCACTTCCCAGCAAATTAGGGACACTGTTGCTCCTGGGGTATCGGCGAGGACCATTCGCAACCGTCTCCATGAAGCTGGGCTACGGTCCCGCACACCGTTAGGCCGTCTTCCGCTCACGCCCCAACATCGTGCAGCCCGCCTCCAGTGGTGTCGCGACAGGCGTGAATGGAGGGACGAATGGAGACGTGTCGTCTTCAGCGATGAGAGTCGCTTCTGCCTTGGTGCCAATGATGGTCGTATGCGTGTTTGGCGCCGTGCAAGTGAGCGCCACAATCAGGACTGCATACGACCGAGGCACACAGGGCCAACACCCGGCATCATGGTGTGGGGAGCGATCTCCTACACTGGCCGTACACCACTGGTGATCGTCGAGGGGACACTGAATAGTGCACGGTACATCCAAACCGTCATCGAACCCATCGTTCTACCATTCCTAGACCGGCAAGGGAACTTGCTGTTCCAACAGGACAATGCACGTCCGCATGTATCCCGTGCCACCCAACGTGCTCTAGAAGGTGTAAGTCAGCTACCCTGGCCAGCAAGATCTCCGGATCTGTCCCCCATTGAGCATGTTTGGGGCTGGATGAAGCGTCGTCTCACGCGGTCTGCACGTCCAGCACGAATGCTGGTCCAACTGAGGCGCCAGGTGGAAATGGCATGGGAAGCCGTTCCACAGGACTACATCCAGCATCTCTACGATCGTCTCCATGGGAGAATAGCAGCCTGCATTGCTGCGAAAGGTGGATATACACTGTACTAGTGCCGACATTGTGCATGCTCTGTTGCCTGTGTCTATGTTCCTGTGGTTCTGTCAGTGTGATCATGTGATGTATCTGACCCCAGGAATGTGTCAATAAAGTTTCCCCTTCCTGGGACAATGAATTCACGGTGTTCTTATTTCAATTTCCAGGAGTGTATTTGTGGTTGGCGAAATCGTCAAAGGAGACCCACTGAGTGTAACCCAGAAGCCAGCTGTGGACCAACGTGAAAACGACATTGGTTTGTTTATTTGCTTAAGGGGATGGTCCGCTACTAACTATTCCACAGTCAGCCTGCATTAATACCTCCAGGGGATAAAATTGTGCGAGACACTACGCAAAAACGGCTCGTATTGTGGAAGGGTTAAACCTTTCTGGGACGATCGCCGATGCGGATTTCTTGATCTCCGTTATCGGGTAGAGGAATGTAGGGCTCCCCTTAATGTGCCAAGAAGCGGCTACTTAGATCGCAGAGCACGTGTGGCGAACACATGGGGATTTTTTTATGTTATGGGAACCCTTCCATAGAACTGAGGATGAGCGACGTACCGTAATCGGAGAAAGGAGGAATCTGCGACGTAAACTACATAAGGGAACATTCATCCTTGCAAATCAAAAAGAGAAAATGTTAATGTAGTATTAGCTAACTGCAGGAGTGTCTATGGTAAAGTTCCAGAACTACACTCACTAAAAGTAGTAATTCCCGCTTAGTGCTAGGAACTGAAAGCCAGCTGAAACGATACTTGAAAAGCAGCGAAACCTTGCAGTGTTGATTTATTTAAGAGAAAGAGCTTCGCAAATTGAGGAAGCGAGTAGCGCGTTGGTCCACGTCTACCCATTATGGAAGCAGCTATTCGGCTTGGCACTGATTGACAAGAGTTGCTGCATGTCCTCATGAGGGATATCGTGCCAAACTCTGTCCAATTGGTACGTTAGATCGTTAACATCCCGAGATGGTTGAAGGGCACTGCCCATAATGCTTCAAACGTTTCCAACTGGGGACAGATCCAGCTACCTCGTTGGCCAAGATTGGGTTTGGCAAGTACGAAGACAAGCAGCAGAAACTCTCGTCGTGTGCGGGTGGGCATGGAAGCCCAGGATGGCCTGCTATAAGGGCAACAAAATGTTGCGTAGAATATTGTCGAGGTATCGCTGTGCTGTAAGGATGTCACAGACCAAAACGGATCCAGCTACCAAAAGAAATGGCATTACAGGCCGTCAGTCCTGGTTGTCGGGCCGTATGGCGGACGACATTCAGATTCGTATCCGAGTGCTGACCGGAGTGTCACCTGGAACATCTTCACTGTCATATTAGTTCAGTTCGAAGCGAGAAACATCACTGAAGACAATTCCACTCCAGTCAATGACGTTCCAGGCCGAATGTGCCCGACACCACTGCAAACGGACTCGTTGGTGCACGGAGGTCGATGGTAGTCGGCGCATGGGGCACCGTAAGCTCAATCCCCTTTCTATGAGCCGCCTGTTAATGGTCCTTGTGGTGACTGAAGCACGAGCTGCACGTCGCATCGATGATAATGATGAATCTGGGGCTCTGAATAACTCTCTGACGATTGCTTGGTCCTGTTGTACTGTTGTCTCTCTAAGCAGACTGCTTCCTTCTGACGCTGTGGTCGGCCATGGTTCACCTATTTCTGCCAACATCGTCGAATAGTGGCATAGCTTCTATTCAAATGTCTAGCGATTCGCCGATTACTCCAACCGGTTTCTTTGACCCCAACGACACTTGCTTCCTCAAACGCTGGCATCTTTGTATACTGCTCATGCACCTATCTACGAGACACAGTTACTGTCCAACTGAGTACACAGAAAGAAACTGGCATCGATTTTATGCTGTGGTATCGACATGTCCACTGTTTACCATCCTTGCCAGCTGCGTGGCGAAATTGCGTTGCAGCGTCACACGTTCATCAATCGACAGTGAAAGTTTACAGCATTGCATTTTCCGTTGACACCTACATGAATATCAGTTTATGACCACTTTGCATAACTCCTTCGTGGTGCGTCTTTTTTTTCTTGTAGTATATTTACGGAATTGTTTACGATAGGGTAATTCTGATTTCATCAAGTGAATTGGAAAAAAGTCCCCACTAAAGGGTATATAGTGTTTTATCACAACTGCCACGGCCCGGTCGATCCTGCTCGGTTGTCATCCCTCGCAATGAAGAGCGTCTTTATCAACTAATACATGCTGATTGGCGGATAACGACCAGAGAATTGTGTGCAAAGTTGAATGTCGGCTGTAATGCCTTGGAAATAGTGTTGGAACATCTTGGTTATCGTAAAGTCTGTTTGAGATGGATCCCGCAAATGCTTACAGAAGGACAAAAAACTCATCGTACAGAAATTTGTCGGAACCTGCTGGACCAATATGAAGCTGAAGAGGACAATTTTCTGAATGGTATCGTCATCGGAGATAAGACATGGTGTCATCACCACGAGTCGGAATGCAAAAGACAAGCCATGGAACGACGACATGCGAATTCTACGTCAAAGAAGAAATTCAAGACACAGCTGTCTGCAGGCAAAGTGATGTGCACAGTTTTCTGGGATAGCCAGTGTGTGGAAGCTGAAACCCCCAATTTCCAGGGTAAAGCCATAGAAGAAGACCAACTTTGATCTGCAACGTGATAACGCCAGGCCCCACACAGTTTTGCGACCACACAACTCACTGCGAAATTCGGTAGGACTGTCTTACCACATCCACCGTACAGTTCCAATTTAGCACCTTCAGACTTCCATCTCTTTGGGCCTCTGAAAGATGGACTATGTGGCGAACATTTTCAAGATTCGGATGCTGTTCTCAAAGCTGTAAAGAAGTGGTTAACCTCAGCTGGTTCTGATTTTTACAAGTGCGTCATATAGGCTTGTAGGGTGGCGTGGTCTCCTGACTTTCATTTCTTATATATTCCGTCCTCACAATCGTATTCTGCACATCGAGATGCTTCATTCGAAGCCAAACTCGATAAGGTAGAGTCAATTTTGTATGAATTCATGCAAGTGATATGCAAATCTAATAAGTAAATTGCAAGTGCACACTGGGGTTGAAAAAGTCGGGGCTGGCGCACACAACATGACGGCCACAGGTATTTTCGTTCTAAAGAGGAAACCAGCCTGCTGGGAAGACCGTCCCTTCAGAGGGCTGGGTCAACAACATACCTATTTCGGCTGAAGCGACCACCCAGAGAGAATACAGCTTTTGCCAGAGCGAAGGGATAACGACCCCTGTGTTCGACTTAAAAGCAAGTTCCGCTACATTGTGTGGGAGCGCCCAGAAGACGCATTTTTTCACGGACCGACTGCGTAGTTATGGAGTTCTCACAGGAGGACAGTGTACGCCTAATGGAGATGCTACAGATTTCCGCATTGGTCGACGCAACGAAACGTCATTCTTCCGTTTAAAAGAGCAACGCTGACTGGCGGAATATTTCTGACATAGACAGCCAGAGGAGTGAGGGAAGACAGCGAATGATATACCCTTGCAACTTTTCCAGAAAAAGGGGCCATTCCGTTGTCACTCTTGGAGTGGGAACACGTAACGAGAGAAAGTGCGCTCGTACGTGTACGCAAAGAGCGAGGAACAAAGTCTCTCCTCAGTACTCTACTGGGAGAGCACCTCTGCGTTAGCAAGTCGGAGTGACACTCTATATTGAGTCGCTCGCGATTAAGCATTGTTCACTATGTTGGCCGCCACACTTATTGTGCGGTGTGAACATGGACAGAGTACTAGTTAAACGCCTGCGAGCGAGTATTTACTGGCATCGCAGTGGACTGGTTTTCTGACTGGTGTACCACACCAATAGTTAGACTAGGGGTGGATAGGAGTCCTTGACTTCGTCAAGGCATAGGAAAAGTTTGATTGGCGAAGGTCAATCCCGATACAAAGAGATAGTTGTGTTATTTGTCAGTAGCGAGTGACGCAGGCAGCAGTCATCGCAGCTCACGGTACTGTGCGCTACAGCATATGCGAGCCCCATCTATCCTCCATAACAGTACACTCCATTACATTTATCACGTGACAACCTTGACCATATCTAGAAAAGTTATTCAAGTTGTGTAGGCGCGGCTCTCAGTCACTCTGCCGAGTAAATAACATTCTTAAAGAAAAGGGAGAAACGACAATAATAGCATTCCTACCCATAAGAGGCAATCTACTGTTCCGAAAAGAATCCGGAAATTTATTATTATTTTATAAGAAAAACTTTCACTTGATTTATCAGATTTTTGCAATAAATAATATTTTTCGTTCGTTTAACGTTTCTCTTACACTAACTAGCAATACTCCTGTACCCAAGCATTCCACTAGTTATGTAAGAAAGAATATTTTTGTGTCTTTTCCTTACAGTGGACGACTCCAGAAGATATTTGTTGCTGA
Organism: Schistocerca americana; assembly: GCF_021461395.2. NCBI lineage: Eukaryota > Metazoa > Arthropoda > Insecta > Orthoptera > Acrididae > Schistocerca > Schistocerca americana. The sequence goes on along the minus strand of NC_060119.1, from coordinate 927,187,240 downwards.
ATGTTTTTCAAGCAGTTCTTGCTGGTACATTAGGAGCGTCTGTCTGTCTTCTGTAGTACTGTAAGGTGGAAATTGTTTCTTGCAGGAGCCAAAGGGTACTTGTTGGATCAATCCCTTGCACAACTTGACAGAATAAAACCCACACACTCACAGGCTCTAGTTCATCGTTGGCAAAAGTGCATAACGAATGGTGGTGACTATGGAAAAATGACAGTCTGTATCTGAAATATTGGTCTACTTAGTTCTGCTGTTGTGATTTATGTGCCTCCTGTAGTTTCCATGAATAAAAATATGAGGCATAGCTTTCGGAAATCCCCTCGTTGTTATAAACCTCGCTTTTCCAAATGAAACCATAGTATTAAGCTTATCCACTGCTGATACTATATAGCGCCGTGATTGTTTATTAAATGAAATGTAACTATACATGTGTTCGACAGTCATCTGTGAACTATATCTTTATTTTCATGAACTAGTTTTCGAGCCTTTTCGGGCTTATCTTCAGGTGTGGCATGCAGAAGTTTACATATCAATAGTTACAGCACAATGGTGGACACTGGAGGTTGCTTCAAGCAACAACTTGATAGTTGAAACTTCCCGGCATATTAAAACTGTGTGGCGGTCCGAGACTCGAAGTTGGGATCTTTGCCTTTCGCTGGCAAGTGCTCTACAAACTGAGCTACCCAAGCGCGGCTCACGGCCCGTCCCTACAGCTTTAATTCCGCCAGTACCTCATCTCCCACCTTCCAAACTACACAGAAGCTCTCCTGCTAGGAGACGAGGTACTCGCGGAATTAAAGCTGTGAGGACGGGGCGTTAGTTGTGCTTGGGTAGCTCAGTTGGTAGAGCACTTGCCTGCGAAAGACAAAGGTTCTGAGTTCGAGTCTCGGACCGGCACACAGTTTTAATCTGCCAGGAAGTTTCATATCAGCGCACACTCCGCTGTAGAGTGAAAATTTCATTCTAGAAACGTGATAGTTGTTGGTGTTTACATCCAACAGGCAGCATTCATTGGCATTTCGTCTGAGTCAGAGACTTAAACACCGTTCACTATCATTCAACACGCGTTACTGAGTGAAAAAAGAAACTGACCAGCTGGATATGAGCGCAGTCACATGATGCCTCCAGTGCCAAGAGTCATGCTTTAAGCATAAATCTTTAAACTTCGGTGGAACACATCTAGAGGTCAGCCTGAGACGGCTCGAAAAATAGTTCATAAAAATTAAGGACTATTTCACAAATGACTGGTCTCAACTTTCTATAGTTACGTTTACGGAAATGTGGTAATTGTTGTATTTTATAACTATGCGTGGGTACTAAGGGCAGAAAGCAGAGAACGAGAGAGAAACAACAGTTATATAAAACGCGATTACTTAACTCAACGACCTGTCGAATAAAATGCAATCAGATCCAAAGTGCAGCTCAGAGTGCCGTTTTTCGCAGCCGAGTATCGTATACTAAGGTCACTGTGAGAGACATGTACTTGCAGACGACGTTCACGATACAGAAGGGACAGATGGTGGCCTCTTACGCACTACGAGAGCACCGTTGGCTGCGGTATAGTGGCAGTTGGTTGGCGGCCGCCGGTTGCTGCGTGGCTGCCTCTAGCGGTGACACTAGCATTGTCTGGTGCTAATCTCGGAACCATGAACAGAAACGCCTAGCTTGGTGTCTGTGATTAACGACACCACAGTAATTTATGATACTGGTATTGCATATCGCAAAGAAAAGAAATTGATCTCGTTTCTCTCTCCAAAATCCGATTACTTTCGGAGGAATAATATTTAGAACTTAGCATTTATGTCCTTTCAACATCAAAGCGATTAGAGATTTGTGTGGAATTACACATTGTCATACAGTACTGTTGTATCCACCTAATGAGGGGCTCCAGCTCTACTGGCTGGTCCACTTATCGTGACCGAGCCACATATCTCGCGAAATAAGCGTCAAACGAAAAAACTACAAAGAATGAAACTTGTCTAGCTTGAAGGGGGAAACCAGATGGCGCTATGGTTGGCCCGCTAGATGCCGCTGCCATAGGTCAAACGGATGTCAACTGCGTTTTTTAAAATAGGAACCCCCATTTTTATTACATATTTGTGTAGTACGTAAAGAAATATGAATGTTTTAGTTGGACCACTTTTTTCGCTTTATGATAGATGGCGCTGTAATAGTCACAAACACATGGCTCATAATTTTAGACGAACGGTTGGTAACAGGTAGGTTTTTTAAACTAAAATACAGAACATAGGTACGCTTGAACATTTTATTTCGGTTGTTCCGATGTGATCCATGTACCTTTGTGAACTTATCATTTCTGAGAACGCATGCCGTTACAGCGTGATTACCTGTAAATACCACATTAATGCAATAAATGCTCAAAATGATGTCCGTCAACCTCAATGCATGTGGCAATACGTGTAACGACATTCCTCTCAACAGCGAGTAGTTCGCCTTCCGTAATGCTAGTACATGCATTGGCAATGCGCTGACGCATGTTGTCAGGCGTTGTCGGTGGATCACGATAGCAAATATCCATCAAATTTCCCCACGGAAAGAAATCCGAGCACGTCAGATCCGGTGACCGTGCGGGCCATGGTATGGTGCTTCGACGACCAATCCACCTATCATGAAATATGCTATTCAATACCGCTTCAACCGCACGCGAGCTATGTGCCGGACATCCATCATGTTGGAAGTACATCGCCATTCTGTCATGCAGTGAAACATCTTGTAGTAACATCGGTTGAACTTTACGTAGGAAATCAGCATACATTGCACCATTTAGATTGCCATCGATAAAATGGGGGCCAATTACCCTCCCTCCCATAATGCCGCACCATACAGTAACCCGCCAAGGTCGCTGATGTTCCACTTGTCGCAGCCATCGTGGATTTTCCGTTGCCCAATAGTGCATATTATGCCGGTTTACGTTACCGCTGTTGGTGAATGACGCATCGTCGCTAAATAGAACGCGTGCAAAACATCTGTCATCGTCGCGTAATTTCTCTTGTGCCCAGTGGCAGAACTGTACACGACGTTCAAAGTCGTCGCCATGCAATTCCTGGTGCATAGAAATATGGTACGGGTGCAATCGATGTTGATGTAGCATTCTCAACACCGACGTTTATGAGATTCCCGATTCTCGCGCAGTTTTTCTGCTACTGATGTGCGGATTAGCCGCGACAGCAGCTAAAATACCTACTTGGGCATCATTATTTGTTGCAGGTCGTGATTGACGTTTCACATGTTGCCGAACACTTCCTGTTTCCTTAAATAACGTAACTATCCGGCGAACGGTCCGGACACTTGGATGATGTCGTCCAGGATACCGAGCAGCATACATAGCACACGGCCACTGGGCATTTTGATCACAATAGCTATACATCACCACGATATCGACCTTTTCCGCAATTGGTAAACGGTCCATTTTAACACGGGTAATGTATCACGAATCAAATACCGTCCGCACTGGCGGAATGTTACGTGATACCACGTACTTATTCTTTTGCGACTATTACAGCGTCATCTATCACAAAGCGAAAAAAGTGGTCCAACTAAAACATTCATATTTCTTTACGTACTGCATGAATATGTAATAAAAAACGGAGGTTCCTATTTAAAAAAAACGCAGTTGATATCCTTTTGACCTACGGCAGCGCCATCTAGCGGGCCAAGCATAGCGCCATCTGGTGTCCCCCTTCTAGCTTGACGAATTTCGTTCTTTGTAGTTTTTTTCGTTTGATGCTTATTTCGTGAGATATTTGGCCTGGTCACTATCAATGGACCACCCTGTATGCAGATAACAGAATGTAATCACGAATTCTAAATAGTTGAGAGAAGTTTAATTTAAAACATATATGATGCGTGCTTGTCGATCCTTCTCGAGGATGGGCTGCGCGGGATTAGCCGAGCAGTCTAGGGCGCTGCAGTCATGAACTGTGCGGTTGGTCCCGGCGGAAGTTCGAGTCCTCCCTCGGGCATGGGTGTGTGTGTGTTTGTCCTTAGGATAATTTAGATTAAGTGGTGTGTAAGCTTAGGGACTGATGACCTTAGTGGTTAAGCCCCATAAGATTTCACACACTTTTTTTTTTTTTCTTCTCGAGGATCGACTCGCATCCGGAGACGTTAGCGCGTGCCGGCTATGAATAAAGGTGGCGTGACCAGCGTGCGAGAAGAGCGGTGTTAGCGGGAAACGGACGAGTGGGTGTTAGCCACGAGAGAGGCGTGAAGACGGGCCTCCGACTGCCGGACGAGAGGGGTCCAGCCTGCGATGTCTGCGATTTTGACGGTGTCTGGCCGGTGGAGCCGAGTTGTTGAAGCGACCTGCCGTTGCTTGAGTTGACGAGTGAGTTCGGGGAAATGTTAGCTATGACCCGGTACGACCCGCTGCGATGAGCAGGCAGAGGGTGACGGGATAAGTGCCCCGTTTGTATTACCGTTTTTGTGAGTAAGGTATTCCTGAAGATACCTCTGGGTTCTTCCCTTGGTTCGCCTCCAATTGTACCCACTTTTTGAGTGGGCTAGTGTCCATGAGCTATTTTCTTGAAACTTCCTGGCAGATTAAAACTGTGTGCCGGACCGAGACTCGAACTCGGGACCTTTGCCTTTCGCGGGCAAGTGCTCTACCATCTGAGCTACCCAAGCACGACTCACACCCCGTCCACACAGCTTTTCTGGAAACATTCCCCAGACTGTGGCTAAGCCATGTCTCCGCAATATCCTTTCTTCCGGGAGTGCTAGTCCTGCAAGGCTCGCAGGGGAGTTTCTGTAAAGTTTGGAAGGTAGAAGACGGGGTACTGGCGGAAGTAAAGCTGTGAGGACGGGGCGTGAGTCGTGCTTGGGTAGTTCAGATGGTAGAGCACTTTCCCGTGAAAGGCAAAGGTCCAGAGTTCGAGTCTCGGTCCGGCACACAGTTTTAATCTGCCAGGAAGTGTCATATCAGCGCACACTCCGCTGCAGAGTGAAAATCTCATTCTGGAAACATCCCCCAGGCTGTGGCGACGAGGTACTGGCGGAAGTACAGCTGTGAGGACGGGGTGTGAGTCATGCTTGGGTAGCTCAGATGGTACAGTCATTGCCCGCGAAAGGCAAGGGTCCCGAGTTCGAATCTCGGTCCGGCACACAGTTTTAATCTGCCAGGTAATTTCATATCAGCGCACAGTCCGTTGCAAAGTGAAACTCTCATTCCAGCTATTTACTTGTTTCTAATCTAATTTTCAAGAGATGGCTGCCGCCTTAGATTCTGAGTAACTCCTGTTTATACTGTGTTCTTTAAAACGAGCGAGTGCTCGTAGGAATTAACTGATTGCAAATGGGCCACACCCCGATATCTGAATAAAAAATTTAACTGTGTCCAAGTGAGCTATTTACTTGGTGCTAATCTAATTTTCAAGAAGGCGTACCACCAGCCTTTTTTAGTAAATTTCATTAATTCTATGTCCCTCTAAATGAGATAGTGCTCGTAGGAATTAATTGTTTGCAAATGGGCAACAGCTCATTATTCGAATAATAAAGTTAAAACCAATTATATGTGGGCCATATGAAATCTTACTATTCAAGTTTTATAAACAGACCCCTTGCCGACATTTTGAGTTGCTGGCATTTATCCTGTATTGTTTGCTAAAATGAACTAGTGGTTGCGTATGTTAAATTTTGTCATTGCTGTTTCATTGATCCATAAATCCATTCACTATTTTGAAGTGGGCGAGTGACCATTAGATGATTTGTATCATGAAGATTATTGCGTAGTTTCACGTGGTTTAGTGCCCGTGAGTTATCTAACCGTCAAGATTCTTAGGAGATTATATTGCTTAGCTACAAGTAATGTACACCTCAATTGTTAAATAAATCTTTTAAGTAGCAAGTGTCCAGTGTGTTTCCACTCCTAGACCCGTGTGTCCAGGCCTATCAGCTCAAAGGTACAATTCCACCCATTTTCTTCCTGGTCTCAAAGAGGGACGGGTTTCAAGATACTAATCACACTTGGCTGTGTGGTTGAAAGGCAAAGAAAGTGGCATTTGAAGATAATTTTTCACTTAACCATCCCAATAGTTTGCTCCTGCTTCCCAGCATCGAAAATTATAAAACAGAAAACTGAAGTATAAGTACTGCTAAACAATAACTTCATGAGGACAAAAGACTGACATGTTTATTTTCGACATACAAATTTACATTGTAAAATCGCATCAGCAACAACTACAGAGACGAAATCATAAAATAAAGTATCATAAACATTTCCAAAAAATTCCTATTATGTTATCAAGTGCTTGATGCGTCCATCATCAACTGTAGTACTCGTTCGTAGTCACTGGTACAAGGACTTCTGAATAGAGCGGAGAAATTCTATCCTCTTAGGTCATCAGAACTTGTGAGTAGACTTCAACTTTGGGCTCATCCCAGAGAAAAAAGTGCAGTGACATCAGCTGGAGATACACGCCAATCACAGAATCTTGACATACTATCCATCGTCCAGGAAGAGGAGTCTGGTGTGCTCTTTCACAATGACAATCAAGAAATGAACTGGGCACATAGCGGTGTGGTATCACGTGCGTTCATGTATTTCAAATGTTGCATCGTCTAGGATAGCTGGTAGCACTCCAGTATGAAACTGCACGTATCTTCTACTTGCTAAGTTTCCTTCAAATGGCTCTGAGCACTATGGGACTCAACTGCTGTGGTCATCAGTCCCCTAGAACTTAGAACTACTTAAACCTAACTAACCTAAGGACATCACACACATCCATGCCCGAGGCAGGATTCGAACCTACGACCGTAGCAGTCGCACGGTTCCGGACTGCGCGCCTAGAACCGCGAGACCACCGCGGCCGGCAAGTTTTCTTCAACGGAGTGAGGAGCAATCACATAATCTCCAATAATCCCGCATCAAACGTACACACTCTAATGCCAATGACCTTCAACATACCTCGGCCACTACTGATTCTCAGCGGCCCAATAATCCATGTTACTTAAATTAGTCTCTCCATTATTTGGAAATGTTGCTTCACCATCAAAGAAAAATTCGTAGAAGACAGAAACTGCCTGATGTAGCACCAGAACCGAGCGATAAGATTCCATGCTGCTTCTCCAGCGCTGCTGTTTACTTTACTGGGGAAATGACACATAAGGATGGAAGCTGTTGGCCGCACAAAATGCCAGTAGCGCTGGATTGACTTATTCCAGGGGCACCCGCAGTTTCTCTAAAACAGCGGCGGCCAAGTATTTTGCTCGCAAGCTGTGCCCTAGCACGGGTGCCATTACACTCACCCTGGCTGTACATTTCCTCCACCGCCTTGGCACTCAGGCTGAACATGAGGAGGGGAAAGAGGGGGAAACCGAGAGTGCACTGTACGAGAATTTGTCTTTAAAAGGGAAATTTCACTGCAGATCAAACAGCTACATCTGCACATGCACAAGGGCGCTTTCTACTGAAACAGCAAGCGGTCTCGGAAACAGATGTAGGATTGACGGAGTCTTCAAAACGTTTAGGAAACTACGAATTCTTCAAACATCGCATCAACTATAGCTCTAACAGTTAACCCAGCTGTGGTAGCTCTTTACATTTTGCAAATACATTAAAGCAGCAAACAAAAAAGAAATCTCTCACCCACAGAAAATCTACATAGAGCAAATAACTACTAAATTCGCTGCCTAGAAATGTTAATGTAAACATTTCAATACATCTTCTAGTTTTGGCCATTTTGAATTCAGTCCTGTATTTGATCTGAAGGTGGCAGGGGTAAAATACAGGGAGCGAAAGGCTATTTACATTTTGTACAGGAACCAGATGGCAGTTATAAGAGTCGAGGGGCACGAAAGGGAAGCAGTGGTTGGGAAGGGAGTGAGACAGGGTTGTAGCCTCTCCCCGATGTTATTCAATCTGTATATTGAGCAAGCAGTAATGGAAACAAAAGAAAAATTCGGAGTAGGTATTAAAGTCCATGGACAAGAAATAAAAACTTTGAGGTTCGCCGATGACATTGTAATTCTGTCAGAGACAGCAAAGGACTTGGAAGAGCAGTTGAACGGAATGGACAGTGTCTTGAAAGGAGGATATGAGATGAACATCAACAACAGCAAAACGAGGATAATGGAATGTAGTCGAATTAAGTTGGGTGATGCTGAGGGAATTAGATTAGGAAATGAGACATTTAAAGTAGTAAAGGAGTTTTGCTATTTGGGGAGCAAAATAACTGATGATGGTCGAAGTATAGAGGATATAAAATGTAGACTGACAATGGCAAGGAAATCGTTTCTGAAGAAGAGAAATTTGTTAACATCGAGTATAGATAAGTGTCAGGAAGTCGTTTCTGAAAGTACTGGGTGATCAAAAAGTCAGTATAAATTTGAAAACTTAATAAACCACGGAATAATGTAGATAGAGACGTAAAAATTGACACACATGCATGGAATGACATGGGGTTTTATTAGAAACAAAAATAAAAGCGAAGTTCACAAAATGTCCAACAGATCACTTGCGCGCGTCGTTTGGTGATGATCGTCTGCTCAGCCGCCACTTTCGTCATGCTTGGCCTCCCGGGTCCCCAGACCTCACTCCGTGCGATTATTGGTTTTGGGGTTACCTGTATTCGCAGGTGTATCGTGATCGACCGACATCTCTAGGGCTGCTGAAAGACAACATCCGACGCCAACGCCTCACCATAACTCCGGACATGCTTTACAGTGCTGTTCACAACATTATTCCTCGACTACAGCCATTACTGAGGAATGATGATGGACATATTGAGCATTTCCTGTAAAGAACACCATCTTTGCTTTGTCTTACTTTGTTATGCTAATTATTGCTATTCTGATCAGAGGAAGCGACATCTGTCGGAAATTTTTTGAACTTTTGTATTTTTTTGGTTCTAATAAAGCCCCATTTCATTCCAAGCATGTGTGTCAATTTGTACCTCTCTATCTACATTATTCCGTGATTTATTCAGTTTTCAAATTTATACTGACTTTTTGAACAGTTGGAGTGTAGCGTAGCCATGTATGGAAGTGAAACGTGGATGATAAATAGTCTAGACAAAAAGAGAATAGAAGCTTTCAAAATGTGGTGCTACAGTAGAATGCTGAAGATTAGATGGGTAGATGACATAACTAATGAGGAGGTACTGAACAGAATTGGGGAGAAGAGAAATTTGTGGCACAACTTGACGAGAAGAAGGGACCGGTTGGTAGGACATGTTCTAAGGCATCAAGGCATTACAAATTTAGCATTGGAGGGCAGCGTGGAGGCTAAAAATCGTAGAGGGAGACCAAGAGATGAACACACTAAGCAGATTCAGAAGGATGTAGGCTGCAGTACGTACTGGGAGATGAAGCAGCTTGCACAGGATAGAGTAGCATGGAGAGCTGCATCAAACCAGTCTGTGGAGTGAAAACCACAACAACAACATTTGCACAATTAGTCTTCCTCATTTGTTTTCAGTTCTTCTTTACTCGCCCGCCAATCGCGAATAGTTTTTTTTTTTTTTTGGTGGAGGGCTGAACCGTCACGCAGCTGCTCTGATTCCATGTTCTTCTACATTTGCTACTACTTTCAGTTTGCAGCCCGCATGATATGAATAACTCCTATTTTTTCCATTACGAAACTAGCAACTAACAAAAATATTGTACTATTACCGAAAACACAAATCTCTTTCAATTCAAATTCACTGGCACCGTAGACTGCAGTGACGCATGATAGGCTAGACAGTGTTCTGGGTTTGTTATGGCGGGTCGGGAGGGAGACAGTGTTGCTAGCTTGTGAATCCCCGCAACCCATGTTCGTCGCACCGGTGCACTGTTCCTGCCGGTTGAATCCAATGTTGCCAGATTGAGAGAGCTTTCCTTCGTCATAGAATATATGATCATTTTTAAGCCTGGCAGCAATTTTAAATCAAACACTTCACATATTTATATCAATTTCGAGTATAAGACGCACCTGAATTGTAGAGGCAATTTTTCGAAGAAAAAAGTGCGCCTTATATATATGGTAAATCCATAAAATGAAAGAATCTCATTTGCACTGCACTCTCTAGTGTTTCAGAAGTTAACAGCTGAAAATAAAATACATTTCACGAGATCGGTGTCCTACGTTGCAGGGAATTCACAATCGTTCTATCCCAGTACAAGCAAACATTAACTGTTCTCCAGAAAATTTGTCTCTGTTGTTCATCATAATAGATGAATAAATCAAATTACACTGAAGCGCCGAAGAAACTGGTAGAGGTATGCATATTCAAATACAGTACAGCGATATGTAATCAGGCAGATTATGACGCCGTGGTCGGCAATGCCTATATAAGACAAGTGTCTGGCGCAGTTGTTAGATCAGTTACTATTGCCACAATGGCAGGTTACCGTGATGGGAGTTTGATTGGGGTGTTATAGTGGGCCCTCGAGTGATGGAACACAGTATCTCCGAGGTAGCGATGAAGTGGGCATTTTCCTGTACGACCATTTCACGAGTGTACCGTGAATATCAGGAATCCGGTGAAACATCAAATCTCCGAAATCGCTGCTGCCGTAAAAAGATCCTGCAATAACGGGACCAACGACGACTGAAGGGAATCGTTCAACGTGACAGAGGTGCAACCCTTCCGGAGATTGCTGCAGATTTCAGTGCTGGACCATCAACAAGTATCAGCGTCCTAACCACTCAACGAAACATCATCGATATGGGCTTTCGGAGCCGAAGGTCCACTCGTTTACCCTTGACGACTGCACGACACAAAGCTTTAAGCCTCGAGTGGGCCCGTCAACACCATCATTGGACTATTGATGACTGGAAACATGTTACCTGGTCGAACGAGTCTCAAATTGTATCGAGCGGGTGGACGTGTACTGGTATTGAGACAACCTCATGAATCCGTGGACCCTGCATGTCAGCAGGTGACTGTTCAAGCTGATGGAGGCTCTGTAACGGTGTGGGGGGTGTGCAGTTGGAGTGATATGAGACCCCTGATATGTCTAGATACGACTCTGACAGGTGATACGTATGTAAGCATCCTGTCTGATCACCTACATCAACTCATGTCCATTGTTCATTCCGACAGACTTGGGCAATACCAGCAGGACAATGCGACAAAAATGGTTCAAATGGCTCTGAGTACTATGAGACTTAACTGCTGAGGTCATCAGTCCCCTAGAAGTTACAACTACTTAAACCTAACTAACCTAAGGACATCACACACGTCCATGCCCGAGGCAGGATTCGAACCTGCGACCGTAGCGGTCACGTGGTTCCAGACTGTAGCGCCTAGAACCGCACGGCCACTCCGGCCGGCGACAATGCGACACATCACGCGTCTAGAAGTGCCACAGAGTGGCTCCAGGAACTCTCTTCTGAATTTAGACACTTCCGCTGGCCACCAAACTCCCCAGACATGAATGTCATTGAGCATATCTGGGATGCTTTGCATCGTGCTGTTCAGAAGAGATCTCCACCCCTTCGTACTCTTACGGATTTATTGACAGCCCTGCAGGATTCATGGTGCCAACTCCCTGTAGCACTACTTCAGACATTAGTCGATTCCTTGTCACGTCGTGTTGCGGTTCTTCTGCATCCTCGCGGGGTCCTACACGATATTAGGCGGGTGTACCAGTTTCTTTGGCTCTTCAGTGTATGTTGATGTACTGGCAAGCAGTGTATAATTTCTCTATTGTTACGTCTCAAATTCTGAAAGCAACTGGTGGATCAAAGCATGTGAATGTATGTGGTTGCAGAACAAATCTTTATCTGACTGCAGAAGTCAATCGGCTACCATATAAATACGCATCGATACAGGAAAATCGACAGGTGAAATTATCCTTTTAAATGCTTTAATATTTGTATAATTGTCAGGTCAGACGGTAAAATATTGAAAGCTGAGTAACTGAGAAATGGTGACTGAAAATATCTGATACTTATTTAAGATGGAAATATGTGAAGCTTACGCTACGCAATGTGGAATCCAGAGTAACCTGTCGGTCAAACAGTACGACCGCGAGAAAGAAATCTGTTCTCAATAAAATTTACATATGTTATCTGGCTCTGTGACAAAATGGCTTTGTGTTAAATGGCTCTGAATATTGTGAATCATCGTTAGTTTAGAAAACCATTTCTATACCAGAACTATTACTGTCATTACACAACAAATGATCACTGAATAGAACGCTGACTGTATCCGTTAAATCTGTTTGAAATCACAATGTAGCTCTTTCATAAAAATACTTCACACTCGCATTTAAACCTCTGAAATTAAACTGATATTATTCTCGCAAATGCACTCTGACTGTCAATGTGGCTGACTCTGAACATGAACTACAATGGTAACGAAATTTATGGCTTACCTGTGCGCTCTGCAACATTTCTTTTAAAATAATGTTCTGACTGTCAAAATTAAGTTTCACTCAACGTACTCGCGATGCAATACGAGACGGGGTTTCATCTATACTCAAAAATGTTACTCAGCACACAACTCGCGATGTGTAATGCGAGTGCGCAGTCAAATAAAACCATGAATGTAAATGAAAAATCGGGTACTAATCTTACCGAAAAAGAAATAACTGAATCGACACTTTAAGGTTTAACTGAGCTTCAGTAAGTCATAGCAACAACTCAACTTCCCACATTTCTCACACACAAAGTAATTTGAAAAATGTCTGCCTAACATTTAACAATGAAGTGAAAGACTGAACCATACAACTCCACACAAAAACCTTTCAGAATATCTAAACTATAAGCACTGTTATAACAATCAGCATACTAAATAATTACAAATATAACTACGTTACCTCCAAAAGTTATTTTTCCTCGTTCATACAATGTTTATGTTCTTCTGGTTTATTTTGTTTATCTAATATTATTTATGAACGTTTAGGTAGACGAAGACTATTTTTTGGTTTAAGAGACCTTCTGCTTAATATCTCTCTTTAAAGATCATATTATAAAAATTGTTCCAAATAATGCTGCCTTCACTCAAGGGCAGGCCAGCTTCCGTCGCCGGCCGCAGTGGCCGAGCGGTTCTAGGGGCTACAGCCTGGAACCGCGCGACCGCTACGGTCGCTGGTTCGAATCCTGCCTCGAGCATTGATGTGTGTGATGTCCTTAGGTTTAAGTAGTTCTAAGTTCTAGGGGACTGATGACCTCAGAAGTTAAGTCCCATAGTGCTCAGAGCCATTTGAAGCCAGCTTCTGTCCATTTCGAACCAAGTACATTACCACACTGTTACTACTAGCACACTATTTTACCCTGACAACGTAAAGCTATCCACTCTGACCAGCATCTCTGATCTCGAACATAGTTTTAAAATGTGTAATTAATTATAAAGGCAATGTTAAAGCGATATTATAAGGTTTGAGAGAATTTACAAATTAACTCATATTTGTGGCCGGTGACATACTCAGAATTATCAAAGCAAATAGGACAACCACTTTTGAAGGCCGCGCGGGATCAGCCGAGCGGTCTGGGGCGCTGCGGTCATGGACTGTGCGGCTGGTGCCGGCGGAGGTTCGAGTCCTCCCTCGGGCAGGGGTGTGTTTCAAGGTGCTGAAAGGAATATTAAGAGAAAGTCATGAAAATGTTTTGGCTTAACAAGTGTGACAGGGGACAGGTTGCAGACTGGGAGTTGCTGGATCAGGAAAAATCCTTTATTAGTCAAGATGACAAATATAATTTTTCATTGACAAATGGTTTCCGCTAAATTAATGAACTGTCTTCCTACTGTAACACACGGTATTGTATATAATTCTCTATGTCATCCAATCATTCAAAATTTTATTTATGTTACTACACTTCGTCAAATAATGACGTGTAGTTTACACGCTACTGCCATTTCCAATGTACTTGTAGATCGCTGTATGGCATTTAGGATATTATTTTAATTACACATAGCTTTTTATGTTATCCATTCATTCCAGTTATTCTTGCTTATGGTCTGTTGATACAGTTAATCGTTGTGTCGTTTCTGCTATGATCAACACTGATCACTAGCGTCTTCTGGCGGAACGTTCTACCTTGTAAGCGCTGACGCAGGGCATGGGTTAGTCTTCTGCCTATTACAATATGGGCACTTCCTTGTGTCACGAGCAACCTATGACGTTTGCGTTTCGCAATTGGCACTCGCTTAGTAATACACTTGCACAGTGGATACGGAAGTCTCATATAATGGAGTGAACGTGACACATTTGTTCTAGTGCCACGTATTTGGAAAAACACGGGGTCTGTCACGTTCTCAGAATGCACGTGTGGAGAACGTTCGATTCTATCATTATATGTGGCACTCAACGATCACGTAAACTGGGGTAAGAGTTTTAGTCTCAGCTTGTACCTTTTTGTGATATGTTCATGCACTGTGTCATTCACAACGTTGTGATTTAAATATGTCTTACAGTTAATGTTACATCATTGTTCCATCGGGTTATATAATAACAGATGCAGATGAAATGAAATTATGACAATGTGTTCTGCCATCGAGTGATGTAAACTTACGAAAAAACAGTTCGGTAATGTGTATTTCGGGATGAAACTATTTTATGTTTATAGTTCACACAATATTATTTTCATAGCTGCAGCTGTCTACGTATTACAGACCTGAAGATGGCTAAAGTTAATTTAACCGAAACTAGTCACCAGTAAAAAGTTTTATTTGTGACTTCACTAGTAAAGGATTTTTTCTGAATCCGGAGCTGTCAGTAAACACGGATCGATAATCTCCAATTTGACCATGATAAATGACAACGGGTTGCAGATTACCTGGACAATGAGCATTAAAGCTCCACCTCTTTGGACGAAGCTGTGGAGTATCAATGTATAAAACTCAGAAGAAATCTACATATTATCCTCTTAAACAGCAAGGCTGCGATTCAATAGACATTTTAGAAATTTGCACCGAAATTAAAAACAGTTATTTACAGACTTAAGCGACATCAAAGCCATGCTGACAATCAAAAATTAATTCTTTCCAAAATAAACAAGAGTCAAGAAAGAAGCGTTCAGTGATTTGAGAAATAAGAATTTTGTCAACGATGTGATGAATAAAAGAGGGTTTAGTGTTACGAAAAGTCACTAAATAGTTCAAAATCACCTATTCAGTCTTAAGTCAGATCATTATGCCACCGAAACGGAGAATGACAGAGAGAAGGTCGAAATAACGATTCCGTCTCCGAAAATTGTTGCACAGTCGAAAATCGCAAGACGGTTTCTCCTTTCATTCATCGCACGAACGCTGAAATTGCAGATACTGTACTATGCGACAGCAGAATAGGAAATCAACTAAAATCTTGCCACAGAGGAAAGGGATTTAGACATGATGATTTACCCGTACATTTATATACGGATTATGCAAAAGAATTCACTCTGCTTCATTCAGAGGTGTTCAACAGGTTTGTTAAAATGTTGTTACGAAAACAACGACAGCTGCTTCAAAAATTTAAGCAAAGTTAATGCCTTGTTGACAGTTCCGTCATTGATTTAAGGGAAGTCAGTGCCTTGTTGAGAAAAAAAGAATGAATCCCGAAATAATCGTTTTCTGAACGAATTGATCGGACATAGTACGTATGTAATCTGTCGTCACCCTGCTTTTAGGATAGTGTGACACGTTCTAGTCTCGCTTAGTATGACTTACTTTAAGAACGAAGTTTTCCTCTATAAGAATCTACATGAATCCTGTAAACAGAGATTTTATGAAATTCAGCTGAGTCTTTTCGCCCACGAGGTGCAGAGGACCGCAGGCGACGGCGACAACGTTAATGGTCATTTTCGTTGACGGCACTCGAAACAGTTCCGAGCTGTAGCTTAGCGAACAAAATTTCGGACCAGCTTTGTGTTTGGATTCAGGACTAATTAGCCTTTAATGGGGCGGAATGGCCAGATATAAAAGTAACTATTCGAGTGCCGCCCGGTTAGCGGTCTAACGCACGGCTTTCCGGATTGGGAAGGAGCGTCTGGTTGGTTGGTTGGTTTGGGGAAGGAGACCAGACAGCGTGGTCATCGGTCTCATCGGATTAGGGAAGGATGGGGAAGGAAGTCGGCCGTGCCCTGTCAGAGGAACCATCCCGGCATTTGCCTGGAGTGATTTAGGGAAATCACGGAAAACCTAAATCAGGATGGCCGGACGCGGGGGAGCGTCTGGTCCCTGGCACGAGTCCGCCCGCCGGACTTGTGTCGAGGTCCGGTGAGCCGGCCAGTCTGTGGCCGGTTTTTAGGCGGTTTTCCGAATGCCTCGGCGAATGCGGGCTGGTTCCCCTTATTCCGCCTCAGCTATACTATGTCGGAGATTGCTGCGCAAACCAGTTCTCCACGTACGCGTACACCACCATTACTCTACCACACAAACACTGGGGCTACACTCGTCTGGTGTGAGGCGTTCTTTGGGGGGGGTCCACCGGTGGCAGATCCGCACAATAACCCTGAAAGAGTGGTTCGATGTGGGGCGGCGGAGGGGTGAAGTGGGCTGCGGTAGTCGTCGTGGGGTTGTGGACCACTGCGGCTGCACCGGGGACGGAGCTTCTCCGTCGTTTCTAGGCCCCCAGCTCACATACAGTACAACACAGTACAACTATCCGAGTACCCCAGGTGGATGTTACAGAACCTTTACCGTTTACAATCTATTTAAGTGATGTAGTGGATAACGTGGCCAGCGGCCTTACCTTGCCGCAGTGGTAACACCGGTTCCCGCCAGATTATCGAAGTTAAGTGCTGCGGGCTGGGCTAGCACTTGAATGGGTGACCATCCGATCTGCCGAGCGCTGTTGGCAAGCGGGATGCACTCAGCCCTTGTGAGGCAAACCGCATACTAGACCTTTTAGCAACAAATAATCCTGGACAAATAATTAGTTTTGTGACGAATACAGGGATTAGCGAACACAAGGTAGTTGCTGCTAGGCTGAATACCGTAACACCTACAACCATCAAAAAGAAACACAAAGTATATCTATTTGAAAAAGCTGATAAAAATTCTCTTTATGCCTTTTTAAGAGACAATCTTTACTCCTTCCGATCTGATCATGTAAGTATAGAAAAGTTGTGGAATGTTTTCAGAGAGATAGTATCAACAGCAACTGAGAGATATATACCACATAAATTAATAAGTGATGGTGCTGATCCCACATGGTACACAAAACGGGTCAGATCGTTGTTGCAGAAGCAACGAAAAAAGCATGCCAAATTTAAAAGAACGCAAAATCCCCAAGATTGACAAAGTTTTACAGAAGTTCGAAATATGGAGCGTACTTCAATGCGAGATGCTTTTAATAATTTCCACAACGAAATTCTGTCTCGAAATCTGGAAGAAAACCCAAAGAGATTCTGGTCATATATAAAGGACACCAGTGGCAACACGCAATCAATTGCCGGCCGGGGTGGCCGAGCGATTCTAGGTGCTTCAGTCTGGAACCGCGCGACCGCTACGGCCGCAGGTTCGAATCCTGCCTCGGGCATGGATGTGTGTGATGTCTTTAGGTTAGTTAGGTTGAATTAGTTCTAAGTTCTAGAGGACTGATGACCTCAGACGTTAAGTCCCATAGTGCTCAGAGCCATTTGAACCATTTAAACGCAATCAACACCTTCACTGAGCGATAACAACAGTGACGTCACTGATGGCAGTGCCACTAAAGCACAGTTATTAAACACGGTTTTCCGAAACTCCTTCACCAAAGAAGACGAAGTAAATATTCCTGAATTCCAATCAAGAACAACTGGCAGGATGAGAAACATAGAAGTAGATATCCTCGGTGTAACAAAGGAGCTTAAATCACTTAATAAAGGCATGGCCTCCGGTCCAGATAGTATACCAGTCAGGTTCCTCTCAGAGTATGCTGATAAAATAGCTCCATATTTAGCAATTATATACAACCACTCGCTCACAGAAAGATCCGTACCTAAAGACTGGAAAATTGCTCAAGTCAAACCAATACCCAAAATGGGAAGTAGGAGTAATCCACTGAATTACAGGCCTATATCACTAACGTCGATTTGGAGTAGGGTTTTAGAACATATACTGTATTCGAACATTATGAAATACCTCGGAGAAAACGATTTATTGACCTACAGTCAGAACGGATTCAGAAAATATCGTTCTTGTGAAACACAACTAGCTCTTTATACTCATGAAGTAATAAGTGCCATCGACAGGGGATGTCAAATTGTTTCCATATTTTTAAATTTACACAAGGCTTTCGACACCGTTCCTCACAAGCGTCTTCTAACTAAACTGCGTGCCTATGGAGTATCGCCTCAGTTGTGGGACTGGATTCGTGATTTCCTGTCAGATAGGTCACAGTTCGTAGTAATAGACGGAAAGTCATCGAGTAAAACAGAAGTAATATCCGGAGATCCCCAAGGAAGTGTTGTAGACCCTCTATTGTTCCTGATCTACTATATTAACGACATAGGAGACAATCTCAGTAGCCGTCTTGGATTGTTTGCAGATGATGCTGTCATTTACCGTCTTGTAAAGTCATCAGATGATCAAAACGACTTGCAAAATGATTTAGAGAAGATATGTGCATGGTGCGAAAAGTCGCAATTGACCCTGAATAAAGAAAAGTGTGAAGTTATTCACATGAGTACTAAAAGAAATCAGCTAAATTTCGATTACGCGACAAGTCACACAAATCTGAGGGCTGTAAATTCAACTAAATGCTTAGGGATTACAATCACAAATAACCTAAATTGGAACGACCACATAGATAATACTGTGGGTAGAGCAAATCAAAGACTGTGATTTATTGGCAGAACACTTAGAAGGTGCAACAGGTCTACCGCCCTATTCTGGAGTATTGCTGTGCGGTGTGGGATCCACATCAGGTGGGACTGACGAATGACATTGAGAAAGTACAAAGAAGGGCAGCTCGTTTTGCATTATCGCGAAATAGGGGAGATAGTGTCACAGACGTGATACGTGAATTGGAGTGGTAATCATTAAAACAAAGGCGTTTTTCGTTGCGACGGGATCTTCTCATGAAATTTCAATCACCAGTTTTCTCCTCCGACCGCGAAAACATTCTGTTAGCACCCATCTACATAGGGAGAAATGATCATCACGATAAAATAAGAGAAATCAGGGCTCGCACAGGAAAATTTAAGTGCTCGTTTTTCCCGCGTGCCGTTCGAGAGTGGAACGGCAGAGAGACAGCATGAAGATGGTTCGTTGAACCCTCTGCCAGGCAGTTTATTGTGAATAGCAGAGTAATCACGTAGATGTAGATGTAGAGGAGCTACGTGATTGAGAAGTAGCGGCTCCGGCCTCGTAAACTAACGTACAGCCGGAAGAGCACTTTCCCGGCAAGGTCCCGAGTTCGAGTCTCGGTCGGCCACACAGTTTTAATCTACCAGGAAGTTTCATATCAGCGCACACTTCGCTGCAGAGTTAAAATCTCATTCTGGAAACATCCCGCAGGCTGTGGCTAAGCCATGTCTCCGCTGTATCCTTTCTTTCAGGAGTGCTAGTTCTGCAAGGTTCGCAGGAGAGCTTCTGTAAAGTTTGGAAGGTAGGAGACGAGATACTGGCAGAAGTAAAGCTGTAAGGACGGGGCGTGAGTCGTGCTTCGGTAGTTCAGTTGGTAGAGCACTTGCCCGCGAAAGGCAAAGGTCTCGAGTTCGAGTCTCCGTCGGGCACACAGTTTTAATCTGCCAGGAAGTTTCAAGCTCAGAGATGTTCATCATGGCTGCAAGAACGGCGTTGTGTGTGAAGGAGAGGATGACTGTTAAAACTCCAACAGCGTACGTTCCAGGAAGTATCAGGCGACATTTCCTCTAACATCGCCAAGTGACATCTAAGGAGAAAATCAAAGGAATTAGAGGTCATTCAGAGGTCCACCGACAGTCGCCCTTCCCACGCAGTATTCTCTGATGGAACAGGAAGGGGGAAATGATAGTGATTCCACACGTTATAAATGAAAACCACAGAATTGTGTATGTTCCGCACTATTATCTGATTTTGTTAACGGTTTTTGACTTACAGGGCCATCATCAGACCGTAACTGACTATCGACGCCAAAGCGAATACAGTTACCGACAATCAACGTTGAGAGAGATGTTATACACAGGGAATGAGGTACAGAGTGAATAACGTCTTTGACAGCGCAGTGGTTACGTAACTGAAAATGTTGAACAGTAGATGAATGTGCAGGCTACAAACGAGAAAAACATTAAGAATGAACATCTGCATCGAAATAAGTGTGTGTGTGTGTGTGTGTGTGTGTGTGTGTGTGTGTGTGTGTGTGTGTGTGTGTGTGCCGAAGACGAGGTGGAAGACGAGGAGGACAACATTAGCAAAGAATTGCAGTCAGTAGTAGAGAAGATGTTAAAGGCCTGCTCAACAACATAAGTTTAGTTAACAATCACAATAAAATATAATTAATGCAAGAGAAGATTGTTCAATATGTATTGCGTGTGGAAGGTGTTTACAGCTCATTCCCCATGTGTTCTATCTCCTTCACTGTTGCTTGCCAGCCATCTGAAGTCTGCTAATGGGCTTGTGACCCGAAAACAGGCTAACGAATTAAATTAATTACGTAACATGTCCAGAATTTTGCGTCTTTCACTTCTAACTGTGTAGACGGTCTACCAAGAAGCGACGTAAGAATCATTTAATGTGATAGCGCATGATGCCTCCATCGCAGAACGTGGCTTGCGGAATATATGTGTAAATGTAGACGACGATTTCGCACGTTCTGACCTTATCTGGTTTCCTGCGGTATTTTCCTGTTCCTCATACTGAAAAGAAGCCTAAAAGAGAAGCATTTGCAGGACGTAGAAGAGCAAAAGCCGCTGGAGGCATTACGGTGCTTAGATTCGGACTGCTAAACGCAGTTCCCATCAATGGGTGAACTTTAGTACTTCATCCATGTTAAGCAACTATAGGTGTATCTGTTGTAAGATAGCTGAGTGGCTGCCGGCTCCGTAGCGTAGCGGTAGCGTTAGCGTTTACCACGCAAGGGGCCCGGGTTCGATTCACGGCAGGGGACTGGGTGTTGTGTTTTCTTCATCATTCTTTTGGCGGCACGGTAGCTCAGCGTGTTCGGTCAGAGGGTTTAGCTGCCCTCTGTAATAAAAAACTGAGTGAACGGATCAACGAACAAATTCAACGAACAATATAGAACAAAATATGATCAATGAAAAAAGAAAAGTGGTCAGCGTGACGCAACGGATTGCCGTTCTACGGGCCCGTATTCGATTCCCGGCTGGGTCGGGGATTTTCTCCGCTTAGGGACTGGGTATTGTGTTGTCTTCATCATCGTTCCATCCCCATCCGGCGCGCAGGTCGCCCAAGATGGCGTCGAATGTAATAAGACCTGCACCAAGGCGGCCGGACCTGCCCAGCAAGGGGCCTCCCGGCAATGACGCCAAACGCTCATTTCCACTTTGTTAAAATAAAATCAGCAACCAGCTGCACAAAATAAATTTTATTTCTTTACCTGTTTCATGTACCTACTGCCTTTCTTCAGAAGGTTAGAGTTGTCGCATTATTAGCGAGCGTCAAAAATAAGCAAGTGTATGCAGCGTAGTAATGTAATTCTACGGATCTTAGCACATGCGCAGATATGGAATAAGGTCACCAAAAAACAAATAAGGACACCAAACAAAAATGCACTTATCGCGGTAGAACTGGCATGCATGATGTCTGCACTTGTTATTTGGTGTCCCTATACCACATCTCTACGTGTGCTATGATCCTTATGACCATAACCTATGGTGCATACACCTGCTTATATTTGACGATCGCTAATAATGCGATAACTCTAACCTTCAGAAGAAAAGCAGTAGGTGCTTGAAACAGGCAAGGAAATAAAATTTCTTTTGTGCAACTGGTTGCTGATTTTTTTCAACAAATGGCTGAAACTTTGGTTCCAATACATTACATCCAGTGGACACAATTTTGAATGTAATTGAACCGTGGATTTACTTTCAAAGAATATTCTTAAGAATTTATTCCACTTACTAGCGATTCATCAAAAACATTAACACATTTAATCACACTATGGGAGCGTGGAAGTAGTTGCCAGGGAGTAACTGATGAAATCATAAGCAAATTTCTTTTTAACGAACAGTAATTTATTCACTTTAATGGTGCCTAAAACCTTTTTTTAAAAGAAACAGATTTAAAATGATAATCAGAAAGATCCCTCTAAATATCAAGTTACAATTTATTCAGAGGCGGAAAGAAACAAATTTTTGACTGTATGAGCTTTCGGGCTGAGAACCTTGCCGCTCCCTTTTGACAAGGCCGTAGTTACGACCACTCACAACAACCTCTGAAAGACTACACTGGTGCAAATCTGCAACAGACCAGATTACTTTAAACTAAAGGATCCCCGCATCTCGTGGTCGTGCGGTAGCGTTCTCGCTTCCCACGCCCGGGTTCCCGGGTTCGATTCCCGGCGGGGTCAGGGATTTTCTCTGCCTCGTGATGGCTGGGTGTTGTGTGATGTCCTTAGGTTAGTTAGGTTTAAGTACTTCTAAGTTTTAGGGGACTGATGACCTCAGAAGTTAAGTCCCACAGTGCTCAGAGCCATTTGAAGGTGCAACTTGATTTTAACTTCTAAGAAAAGTCTTACGGTGAAAGGGTGGCAACTTTATATACTAAAATGACCATTTAAATAAAAGCGCATGAAATGCAATCTTATATAAAATAATACAAGGTTCGCCAAACAAGTTAACATGGTCTGTAGTACACAGGTATCGCCTCCCAAGATGATAGGCAAGATCAAAAAATATTTCAGGAATTAGGCCGTTACACTCCAAGCAATAAATTCGTTAACATCAAAACCGACAAACACGACAGAGGCAGCTACTAACGTACGGTATATTGATAGGGAGATTACCGAACAACCCGAACCGCAGGTTGCTCTAACCCGCCCCTACTCCACGAAGGAAAAACGGGCCACCCAAGTCATAAACAACGACCTTCCCGCGGGAGGAGAAACGGAGAAGAATGTTGGGACGACCCCAAAACAAAACGGCTGGTGACCTCACCAAGAAAACAAGTAGAATTTAACAAGTAAATGAAACAACATATCACCAATCACTTAACTTCTAATAAACTGCGATTTCTGGAGAAGACCGGGCGCAGCACTCCCAAATCGCTCTCCCGAACCGTTCGCTGCCAGACGCTTCAACGGACGCAGGAAGGCGCGCCGATCTCCCGTCTCACGGCGTCGCAGCTCGCACCGGCCAGACCGACGTCGTGGGTTGACTCCTGTTGCTCTCGTGTCGACCGCGAAGCCACTACGCCTCGCTATACGGCGCGGCCCACTGGACTCACGTGGCGACCTCACATGCACCGACGTTCAAGGCGGACACGTCATCTTGTGCCTCAGAGCGCTACCGACCAACCGATCGATCTAACCGCCAATGACCATTGCCTGAGCAACTCGAGCAGACTGGCGGCCTAACGCGCAGGCTCACATGCAGGAACTAAGCCCCGACCGGGCGACCACTCGCTGAGTTCTCTTACTGGCGGAGTGGAAAGACTCTCATTTATGCGGCTTTAAAGATTGATCCGAACGAAAGACATACTAGCACTCCGGACGACAGACAGACACTAACTGCCTCACAAATTCGGACGAGAGACAGACTAGGAAGCTGTGGACGAGAGACTGACACAGACTGCCTCCAGACTACCTCCAGACTGACCCCTGGCGAGTTCACAGCACCCCTTAAATGCACGTGAACAGCAACATTTCCCCCTTTCCCACCAGAGGGAGACATCAAAGCTGCGATTGCCACAGTGGCGCCACCGCCAGAAACGGAGGACGACTGCTTCACACTACGCGCTACGGCGCGCTCTTCAAAACAACAATTTTTACCACGGCTCAGTAATTAAAGTTTTTGATTGTTCTGTGAGGTACAAATCGTTTAGGTAAATAATTCTTGTTACATTTGGCCCCCTCTCGTGCTTGCTTTAGCTTTTATTTTGGCAGTGCATGACTTCCATTGACAGCCTTGTCGTGTATCCCTATCCAGATAAAAATAGCATTTCCCAAAAGCCCTTTCCTCCTCGAAAAGATAATATGCTTGCGAGAGTAACGATTGCTATTGCTAAGGTAAAGCGTATTTCAAACGTGTATTACGGTATACTGTATTTCGACTTCAATTTTTCGCATAACTACAGCTGATGGTGCAACTAACTCAACACGCATCTCAGTTGATCTGGCCCAGTAAGTGTGCACTGGCTTGTACTGAACAGCAGGAGGAGGCGTCGGCTGCGGCGAGGCGCGTGGCGCCAGTCACCTGTGTCGCTATCGATTGCAGAGCTGTCAGCCGCCGCCGATGCGACACGCCCACTCTGCAACAAGTGCACCTGCCCGCTTCCAGCCCGCCCAGGCTCCTACAGAGCCGTACACGCAGCGCAACAAGTCTCCCTGCGTTTGCGGTTCACAGGGAGGCGGGCAGAGAGTCAAATGGCCCACGTGGTAACTGTCAGAGCGCTAAACGAAGACGAGAAGGGGGACGGGGCCAGTAGAGTGTAGTGTGATGCTGTCCACAAGTTGAGGGCTGATTTGGAGACCACAGTGTCTTATCCGTCTTATTGGAGGCAATAAACCGTTCTCTTCGTTCGGCCTTTGAACTGATTTACGCAGCCAGTTGTTGTTGTTGCTGTTGTTGTTGTTGTGGTCTGTCCTGAGACTGATTTGATGCAGCTCTCCATGCTACTCTATCCTGTGCAAGCTTTTTCATCTCCCAGTACTTACTGAAACCTACATCCTTCTGAATCTGCTTAGTGTATTCATCTCTTGGTCTCCCTCTACGATTTTTACCCTCCGCGCTGCCCTCCAGTACTAAATTGGTGATCCCTTGATGCCTCAGAACATGTCCTACCAACCGATCCCTTCTTCTGGTCAAGTTGTGCCACAAACTTCTCTTCTCCCCAATCCTATTCAATACTTCCTCATTAGTTATGTGATCTACCCATCTAATCTTCAGCATTCTTCTGTAGCACCACATTTCGAAAGCTTCTATTCTCTTCTTGTCCAAACTATTTATTGTCCATGCTTCACTTCCATACATGGCTACACTCCATACGAATACTTTCAGAAATGACTTCCTGACACTTAAATCAACACTGAATGTTAACAAATTTCTCTCCTTCAGAAACGCTTTCCTTGCCATTGCCAGTCTACATTTTATATCCTCTCTACTTCGACCATCATCAGTTATTTTGCTCCCCAAATAGCAAAACTCCTTTACTACTTTAAGTGCCTCATTTCCTAATCTAATTCCCTCAGCATCACCCGACTTAATTAGACTACATTCCATTATCCTTGTTTTGCTTTTGTTGATGTTCATCTTATATCCTCCTTTCAAGACACTGTCCATTCCGTTCAACTGCTCTTCCAAGTCCTTTGCTGTCTCTGACAGAATTACAATGTCATCGGCGAACCTCAAAGTTTTTATTTCTTCTCCATGAATTTTAATACCTACTCCGAATTTTTCTTTTGTTTCCTTTACTGCTTGCTCAATATACAGATTGAACAACATCGGGGAGAGGCTACAACCCTGTCTTACTCCCTTCTCAACCACTGCTTCCCTTTCATGTCCCTCGACTCTTATAACTGCCATCTGGTTTCTGTACAAATTGCAAATAACCTTTCGCTCCCTGTATTTTACCCCTGCCACCTTTAGAATTTGAAAGAGAATATTCCAGTCAACATTGTCAAAAGCTTTCTCTAAGTCTACAAATGCTAGAAACGTAGGTTTGCCTTTCCTTAATCTTTCTTCTAAGATAAGTCGTAAGGTCAGTATTGCCTCACGTGTTCCAGCCAGTTGTATGGGGACTTAATAGTTTACGTGGACTCCGAACCACACTGCAACTTACCATTTTTCACGTTAACAAAACTACAGTGAGTCCAAACAGTATTCGTCTAGCCGCATATCTTTTAGAAAACAAAGTCTGTGAGACATGAAAAGAAATGTATACAAAATCTAAAGTGCCAGTCGCGAAGAAGTACCTCGGTGAGTAATTTTTGTTGAAAAGCAAGGAAAGAAATACATCCAAATCGACAGCAAGGTTAACAAAATAGAAAATGTAATACAAGAGCTAGTTCATAAAGTATTCGCCCACAATCGGAACGTGCCGAAATTCTGCGCGTAGTGATTAAACCATAACGCTGACCCACGGCAGACACTAGAGTCAACCGTGCGCGGCCCCACTCTATCGCCGGTCGTTGTGACCGAGCGGTTCTAGGCGCTTCAGATCGGAACCGTGCGACCGCTGCGGTCGCAGGTTCGAATCCTGCCTCGGGCATGGATGTATGTGATGTCCTTAGGTTAGTTAGGTTTAAGTAGATGTAAATTCTAGGAGACTGATGACCTCAGATATTAAGTCCCATAATGCTCAGAGCCATTTGAACCATTCGAACCCACTCTATCGCTTGTTGTGGTTCTGAAAGGCGCTGATACAGTGCAATTAGCGTGTGGGCCGTAAGGGTAGTGAGACGACGCTGATCGAAAAGAAAGTAATTCTGCCCTTATATAATAAGTGCAAATCTTCTTACTAGATTGCCAAAGTAGTCGGTAGGCCTAGATCGACGGTTCAGTCGATAATAGATCGCTTTAGCGCAACAATACCATTAAGAAATCAACCACGTACCGAACGCCCTCACACGTTGACTGGTGCAGACGTGAAATTTATCATGAGGGAAATGAAGAAGAAACCTAAAATCAGCACTCCTAAGTTGGCTGAGGAATTAAGAGTCTAGGGGAAAGAAGGTATGTGCCAACACAATCAGAAATACCTTCAAAACGTATGGGTATCACGGCCGGGTAGCGCGCAAGAATTTTATGGGTCTGTGAACAGAATCGAAAGAAACGTCTTCATTTCGCGATGGAACATAGATTCAAATCGGAAGAATTCTGGAATAGAGTAATATTTTCTGATGAGAGTAAATATAACGTATTCGGGGCGGATGGCAGGCGAATGGTGTGCCGTAAGAAGAATGCGGAGATGCTGCCACGCAATCTTCTGCCTACGTTTAAACACAGTGGTGGCTACCTGATGGTGGGGCTGTATGAGTGCTGCAGGTGTTGGAAAATTGCATTTCATAAAAGGTACAATGGATCACCGTATGTATATCAACATTTTAAAAGACAATCTGAATCCTAGCGCCGAAAAATTAGGTCTGCAAGTAAATTACATTTTTCAACAAGATAGAGATCCAAAGCATACGGCTCTAAATACAAGGCTGTGGTTTCCGTACAATACCCCAAAACAAATAACAGCCCTGCTCAGAGCCCAGACATTAATCCTATTGAACACCCGTGGAAAGTACTGGAAGATAGCATCAGGAGAAGACGCATTTCTAACAAGAGAGACCTTATAGAAGCACTTCAAGACGAATGGGACAAAATTCCAGCCTCTCTGACGGCAAACTTGGTCAAGTCGATGCCCAGACTACTACAAGCAGTAACAGCTGCAAAGGGAAACCCCCACTAAATATTAATTTTTGTAATTGAAATAATATTTTCGTATTGTAAATTTAAAAAAAAATGAGTGGACGAGTACTTTTTGAAGGAGCCATTGAAGAAATTCTCCATTTTGTCAAATTTTTTATCGCCGTGGATGTGTATTTCCTTGTCCATCAATAAAAATGACTTACCAAGGTTCCTTGCACCGTATGTCCACATTTTATGTTCCCTTCCTTTCACGTGACATTTACGTAGTTTTTTTTAAAAAAATTACAACTAGACGAACCTTTTTTGACTCACTGTCTGTCTCAAAATGCGCCCTTGGTCTAGGCGTAGCGTCTTTGATTCATAATCGAAACGTCTTCAATCCCGGGTTCGATCCCCACCACTGCCTAAATTTTGTTAAATAATCAGCATTGGCGGCCGAAGACTTACGGCATAAGAAGTCAGCCTCATTCTGCCAACGGCCTAGTCAAAGAGGGCGGAGGAGCGGAAAGAGGTTCAGGGCACTCTCTTGTCCTAGGGGTGGGAAATTGCCTCTAAAGGCGGAAGAATCAGCAGTGATCAACGACATGATGATGCAGAAGGCAAAGGAAACCACTGCATTAAAGACACGTAACGTGTACCCACAGGACATGTGGCCTGTATTTGAAGAAGTGTCATGATGATCTCTCCATTGGCAAAAGATTCCGGAATAGTCCCTCATTCGGATCTCCGGGAGGGGACTGCCAAGGGGGAGGTTACCATGAGAAAAGATTGAATAATCTACGAAAGGATAACGTTCTACGAGTCGGGGCGTGGAATGTCAGAAGCTTGAACGTGGTAGGGAAACTAGAAAATCTGAAAATGGAAATGCAAAGGCTCAATCTAGATATAGTAGGGGTCAGTGAAGTGAAGTGGAAGGAAGACAACGATTTCTGGTCAGATGAGTATCGGGTAATATCAACAGCAGCAGAAAATGGTATAGCAGGTGTAGGATTCGTTATGAATAGGAAGGTAGGGCAGAGGGTGTGTTACTGTGAACAGTTCAGTGACCGGGTTGTTCTAATCAGAATCGACAGCAGACCAACACCGACAACGATAGTTCAGGTATACATGCCGACGTCGCAAGCTGAAGATGAACAGATAGAGAAAGTGTATGAGGATATTGAAAGGGTAATGCAGTATGCAAAGGGGGACGAAAATCTAATAGTCTTGGGCGACTGGAATGCAGTTGTAAGGGAAGGAGTGGAAGAAAAGGTTACAGGAGAATATGGGCTTGGGACAAGGAATGAAAGAGGAGAAAGACTAATTGAGTTCTGTAACAAGTTTCAGCTAGTAATAGCGAATACCCTGTTCAAGAATCACAAGAGGAGGAGGTATACTTGGAAAAGGCCAGGAGATACGGGAAGATTTCAATTAGATTACATCATGGCCAGACAGAGATTCCGAAATCAGATACTGGATTGTAAGGCGTACCCAGGGGCAGATATAGACTCAGATCGCAATATAGTAGTGATGAAGAGTAGGCTGAAGTTCAAGACATTAGTCAGGAAGAATCAATACGCAAAGAAGTGGGATACGGAAGTACTAAGGAATGACGAGATACGTTTTAAGTTCTCTAACGCTATAGATACAGCAATAAGGAATAGCGCAGTAGGCAGTACAGTTGAAGAGGAATGGACGTCTCTAAAAAGGGCCATCTCAGAAGTTGGGAAGGAAAACATAGGTACTAAGAAGGTAGCTGCAAAGAAACCATGGGTAACAGAAGAAATACTTCAGTTGATTGATGAAAGGAGCAAGTACAAACATGTTCCGGGAAAATCAGGAATACAGAAATACAAGTCGCTGAGGAATGAAATAAATAGGAAGTGCAGGGAAGCTAAGACGAAATGGCTGTAGGAGAAATGTGAAGACATCGAAAAAGATATGATTGTCGGAAGGACAGACTCAGCATACAGGAAAGTCAAAACAACCTTTGGTGACATTAAAAGCAACGGTGGTAACATTAAGAGTGCAACGGGAATTCCACTGTTAAATGCAGAGGAGAGAGCAGATATGTGGAAAGAATACATTGAAAGCCTCTATGAGGGTGAAGATTTGTCTGATGTGATAAAAGAAGAAACAGGAGTCGATTTAGAAGAGATAGGGGTTCCAGTATTAGAATCGGAATTTAAAAGAGCTTTGGAGGATTTACGGTCAAATAAGGCAGAAGGGATAGATAACATTCCATCAGAACTTCTAAAATCATTGGGGGAAGTGGCAACAAAACGACTATTCACGTTGGTGTGTAGAATATATGAGTCTGGCGATATACCATCTGACTTTCGGAAAGGCATCATCCACACAATTCCGAAGACGGCAAGAGCTGACAAGTGCGAGAATTATCGCACAATCAGCTTAACAGCTCATGCATCGAAGCTGCTTAAAAGAATAATATACAGAAGAATGGAAAAGAAAATTGAGAATGCGCTAGGTGACGATCAGTTTGGCTTTAGGAAAAGTAAAGGGACGAGAGAGGCAATTCTGACGTTACGGCTAATAATGGAAGCAAGGCTAAAGAAAAATCAGGACACTTTCATAGGATTTGTCGACCTGGAAAAAGCGTTCGACAATATAAAATGGTGCAAGCTGTTCGAGATTCTGAAAAAAGTAGGGGTAAGCTATAGGGAGAGACGGGTCATATACAATATGTACAACAACCAAGAGGGAAAAGAGGGAATAATAAGAGTGGACGATCAAGAACGAAGTGCTCGTATTAAGAAGGGTGTAAGACAAGGCTGTAGCCTTTCGCCCCTACTCTTCAATCTGTACATCGAGGAAGCAATGATGGAAATAAAAGAAAGGTTCAGGAGTGGAATTAAAATACAGGGTGAAAGGATATCAATGATACGATTCGCTGATGACATTGCTATCCTGAGTGAAAGTGAAGAAGAATTAAATGATCTGCTGAACGGAATGAACAGTCGAATGAGTACACAGTATGGTTTGAGAGTAAATCGGAGAAAGACGAAGGTAATGAGAAGTAGTAGAAATGAGAACAGCGAGAAACTTAACATCAGGATTGATGGTCACGAAGTCAATGAAGTTAAGGAGTTCTGCTACCTAGGCAGTAAAATAACCAATGACGGACGGAGCAAGGAGGACATCAAAAGCAGACTCGCTATGGCAAAAAAGGCATTTCTGGCCAAGAGAAGTCTAGTAATATCAAATACCGGCCTTAATTTGAGGAAGAAATTTCTGAGGATGTACGTCTGGAGTACAGCATTGTATGGCAGTGAAACATGGACTGTGGGAAATCCGGAACAGAAGAGAATCGAAGCATTTGAGATGTGGTGCTATAGACGAATGTTGAAAATTAGGTGGACTGATAAGGTAAGGAATGAGGAGGTTCTACGCAGAATCGGAGAGGAAAGGAATGTGTGGAAAACACTGATAAGGAGAAGGGACAGGATGATAGGACATCTGCTAAGACATGAGGGAATGACTTCCATGGTACTAGAGGGAGCTGTAGAGGGCAAGAACTGTAGAGGAAGACAGAGAGTGGAATACGTCAAGCAAATAATTGAGGACGTAGGTTGCAAGTGCTGCTCTGAGATGAAGATGTTAGCACAGGAAAGGAATTCGTGGTGGGCCGCATCAAACCAGTCAGTAGACTGATGACAAAAAAAAATATGTCTCAAGAGAAAGAAGCGATAAATGACAGAAGAAATCAGACGATAGGATAAAGATTGACCTTTGGATTTATAGAGTGCCATTTAACCACTTAACCACACGCAATTTTCGTGATAATTCGAGTAAACGTCTGGTACATAGTTTTAATTTGTCTGTTAGTTTGATTGCAGCTGCTAATAACTGTAAAGAGTAGGAGCAAGCCTTCTCACATTTGGTTGGAATTTCCTGAGTCGCCCTTCCCCTTTTTGCATCCCAATGGATACAAACACAAATTTTCTTTACGCACAATAAGTAAGTCCAGCTACGTGGTGCTCGGAGTAAAGTTCAGACTGCTGCGGAACACATGCACAAATGGTACAAACCGGGGAACAGTGATGTGCGACTTTACTCTGGTAGTTGCAAGCCAATAAATTCCAGAATAGATTTCAAGTCCTTCGTAAAAAAATTTACTAATAGGATTGCCAAAGTCCATAATAGCCACAGTACATCTTCAACGTTGTTTCGTGGAAAAGTTTTATCCATTTTATTTGAATAAAATATAAATTACCTATTCTTTGATTATAAAATTCACATTTTAATGATATTATTAGTCTGATATAGAAAAATAGTACAATCTCTCACATTATAACTGGCCAAGCAGTAAAATATGCGGTATTGGTATTTATAATGTTTAATGTAAATTTCGATTGTAAGTTCCAACTCAGTAACAAGAACGTATTGTGCTTTAGTGCTGTACACACGGTCGGTCATCTAATGCCCACGTTCCATGGTGATTGTAGTCAATTTAAAAACATTACAGCTTCTCTCTTACATTATAAAGGGGTGAATCAGTAAAATATGTCAATATGTCGTAGTACTACTTATAATATAGAATGCAAATTTAGATTCGACGTTTATGTTCAATTTTATTAACGTAACAACAAAATACAAAAAAACATGTCTTATGTGCTCTTGTACCTTACACGACGCTGGTCATCTAACGCCCATGATCGGTGCTCGTTCTGTTCAATGTCCAAAAAGTTTACCTGACCACAACGAAAACACACCTAAGATATGATTAGGTACTTCGCAAAGCCATGCCAAAATTTACTCTACATAATTTAATTTCTCTTTTCGATATTTAAACTATTTTCATCCCTCTAGCAAAGACATAATTTACCGTACCAATAGACCCCATACAGCGCCTGTAACTCAACGTTTATACAGCTCTAACGTGTTTGAAAATAATGTTTTTGTAACTTACTTGAAGCTGGGCCACATTTTGTAAATGTTGAGAGTGTGTGCTGCCATCTCACATGTAATGGTATGTAAGCAAACAGTTTTCAACGAATTTAACAGCTCTCACATGACGCAAGTGCCAAGATATATTAACTGTAAGATGTATAGCACAAATACACGACGAATCTGTCGAACAGAAATAGACACCACGTAAGTTTTCATCGCATTTCGTGTTTTAATAACTTTAGAATCATTTCCTCTATGTTTCTGTGAAGGTAAAAAAAGAAATAATTCTCTCGTAAAGGTACCAAATTTTGAACGAAAAACTGCTTTTTATCTTAATGCACAAAACGAATAACGACTGCAAAACTAGGCCCTAGTAAGAAAGCAAGAAAATCTTTAAGAACCATTTCAAGATGGATTTGTAATAAACCCGAAATCGGTAATGGTTTGTTTTCTTTTAAAAACCATACTTTTGATTGGTTGCTGTTTTGTATTACAAACTTTAAAATCAGCTCCAGTGGCATCCAAATCGATACAGCGAAGTAATCAACACAATACTATAATGGGCGTGTAATGCGATGCCTTCACGTACAGTATGTGAACTGGTTTCCCAGCCGCGATGCGCGGGTTTACTTAAAGATGCGACAAATCAAAGAATTTTCCTACAACCTCGGTAGCGTGGCTGATTGACAAACAAAGTGGCTCGGGTTCGACCTCCGGCCGGATTTTGATTTTCCCCGCTGTAGGACTGGGTGGTTTGTTGTCTTCCTGTTCGTATATTTACAATTGACATACCACTGATGAGGTGGCTAAATGGACTCGTCCTGAAAGCCAATAAATTGAAGGAAAAAACCCAAAGACAAGCATTCTGGCAGCTTATGACGGCTTGCGACTCAATATCTGTACGTCGATTCCACCTTCACATCGCTGCCCACTGATGGGACTTGGCGAGGATGGAATACACTTCTCCTCACTCTTTCCCTCGACATCTGCTGAAATGAACAACTTGGAACTCCCCGTAGCACCCCCCTCAGGTTTAGTGGTAGGAGGGCACAGTGGACAACCTGTCAAAAACTGATCACAGATCAAGCATGGAACCAGGAAGAAGGTGTACTGAACTTCGAAAAAAAAAAATCGAAATACAAACAGTGAAGGATCCAAGAACAAGAAGTGCAACATAGTGGAGATGGCGGCACGGTAGCTCAGCGTGTTCGTTCAGAGGGTTAGCTGCCTTGTGTAACAAAAAAATAAAAATAAAAAAAATTGAGTGAACGGATCAGCGATGAACTTCCATGGATTTCACGGGATGTTCGCCACGAACAAATGCAACGTGCCATAACGAACAAGATAAATTTAAAAAAAAGGTGGTAGCGGTGTTGGGTCTGCCACGCAGATGAGTCGTGTTCAGTCCCTCCTCGCCCCAATTTTTTACAAATTTTTTTCGCTGTTCGCTGTATTCAGATCTGTCTCTGTGTCGTAGTGTAACGGCAGTTGACTCTGCATAACTACTCTATTAGCAGCCAAAAGAAAGTGGCTTTCAAATGGGAACCACAAACGTTTGTTGACAAGACAACAAGTGAAGCGAATACTCCGCCGGAAAACACTTCTGCTGTGTCATACAAGGCATTAGTGACAGTACGTTTGTCATTTGATAGGAATCTCTTATCGACGCACATATTTTGTACTCCTGGTAAGTGAGTGAGATATGCATCCTTGCTCGATTTAGGTGTTCGTGTGAATGTGAATGTGATCACTCCCAAGGAAGTGATAAAAAATAATAGTTTCTCACATAGGCTGCAACAAATGAACGCAACAGCTTCACAATCACACAGTTTCTTGTGTGCTCTGTCAGAATGTATGTTACGACTTTTGAATTCCTTTGTTGTAACATAATTCACATCCATTTATTTGTTGTTTTCATTTCTGTGAGACGCCTATTGGTATCTCACCTGCTCTCACTATTCATTATACTTACTTGCGACTGTAACGTTTTCTTACATGACTCATATTCATATAACCAGTGGGTACTATGAAAACTGCCAAGACTACAGAAAGAGAACAAGCATTTCAATGACCGGACGGACAGTTCGTAACGTTGTAAAAAAAAGAATAGCACGATGGGGTTGATCACGGCTCGTCTGGTTTACAGTCCAACACCATACCACTTTTTGTTTTGGAAATTTGGAAATTTGTGGTAAGATCTTATGGGACCAAACTACTGAGGTCATCGGTCCCTAAGCTTACACACTATTTAGTCTAACTTACACTAAGGATAACACACACACATCAATGCCCGAGGGAGGACTCGAAGCTCCGACGGAGGGAGCCGCGCGGACCGTTGCAAGGCGCTCGAGAACGCACGGTTACCCCGCAGGTCTCACTTTTTTTTAAAATCTCGTTTTGTTCGTTGTATTTCTTTGGGACGGACGTCCCATGACGGTTGTTCAAGTTCGTCGTTGATCCGTTAACTCAGTTTTTTTAAATTTATTATTATTATTACAGAGAGCAGCTAACTCTCTTCACAAAACAGGGTGAGTTACCGTGCCAGCGTACCACTTACCTACGACGGCACGACTATTGAGCCCTTCTCGACATTGCACTTGTTAAGCTTGGACGGTTCACTGTTTCTTTTTTTCTTTTTTTGCACAGCTCAGTACATCTTCCTGTTTTCAAGCTTGATCTGTGTTCAGTTTTTGACAGACTGTCTCCTGGGCCATCTTAGCACTAAATCTGAGGGGCACGATGGTGAGCTTCCCCTGTCAGTCGCAAGAGAGGCAGTGCCAGCAATGACACAAACGAGAAAAGGTGCTACCTGCAAAACAACCCGACGGTTGTGACTGTGGAGAACGACAGACTACCGCAGATTTGTGTAATTATCAACTCAGCCTTGTCCACTTATGCCGTTACATTTAACTGTCAGCGCTAACATGGTATTGGAAGTGAGAAGTAAGGAACTGCCAGTCGGCAAGAATGAGGTCCATCCGGCCCTACAAGTCAGCGACTGGAGTGGAAAAGCACTACGGTGCTATAGAGTGACGATTAAGAAGTCCCACACACGATGCTGACGTGACCAACTTCACTAGGAAGAGGCTCCGGCCAAGAGCTACAAAATTACTCTACCTGCAAAAAATATGAGCTGAGGTATAAAAATAAAACAAGCACACCGATTTCATTGTACCAGTGTGACGATCGTAGCGAGACTAAGATTTCTTCTGTACTTCAAGAGCTGTGCAGGACACAACTAAATTAACTGAATTATGTATTATGTTAAATGTTTGTTATGTATGAAAAGATTAAAACTAAAGAAACTGCAAAAAGGTGGGAATTTAAGGAGATGGGACCTGGATAAACTGACTAAACCAGACGTTGTACAGAGTTTCAGGGAGAGCATAAGGGAACAGTTGACAGGAATGGGGGAAAGAAATACAGTAGAAAAAGAATGGGTAGCTCTGAGGGATGAAGTAGTGAAGGCAGCAGAGGATCAAGTAGGTAAAAAGACGAGGGCTAGTAGAAATCCTTGGGTAACAGAAGAAATATTGAATTTAATTGATGAAAGGAGAAAATATAAAAACGCAGTAAATGAAGCAGGCAAAAGGGAATACAAACGTCTCAAAAAGAGAGCCACTTGTATGAATATCAAGAGCGCAGATGGAAATCCAGTTCTAAGCAAAGAAGGGAAAGCAGAACGGAGGAAGGAGTATATATAGGGTCTATACAAGGGAGATGTACTTGATGACAATATTATGGGAATGGAAGAGGATGTAGATGAAGATGAAATGGGAGATACGATACTGCGTGAAGAGTTTGACAGAGCACTGAAAGACCTGAGTCGAAACAAGGTCCCTGGAGTAGACAACATTCCATTGGAACTACTGACGGCCTTGGGAGAGCCAGTCCTGACAAAACTCTACCATCTGGTGAGTAAGATGTATGAGACAGGCGAAATACCCTCAGACTTCAAGAAGAATATAATAATTCCAATCCCAAAGAAAGCAGGTGTTGACAGATGTGAAAATTAACGAACTATTAGTTTAATAAGTCACAGCTGCAAAATACTAACGCGAATTCTTTACAGACGAATGGAAAAACTGGTAGAAGCCGACCTCGGGGAAGATCAGTTTGGATTCCGTAGAAATGTTGGAACACGTGAGGCAATATTGACCCTATGACTTATCTTAGAAAATAGATTAGGGAAAGGCAAACCTACATTTCTAGCATTTGTAGACTTAGAGAAAGCTTTTGACAATGTTGACTGGAATACTCTCTTTCAAATTCTAAAGGTGGCAGGGGTAAAATACAGGGAGCGAAAGGCTATTTACAATTTATACAGAAACCAGATGACAGTTATAAGAGTCGAGATGCGTGAAAGGGAAGCAGCGGTTGGAAAGGGAGTGAGACAGGGTTGTAGCCTGTCCGGGATTTTATTCAATCTGTATATTGAGCAAGCAGTAAAGGAAACAAAAGAAAAATTCGGAGTAGGTATTAAAGTCCACGGAGAAGAAATAAAAACGTTGAGGTTCGCCGATGACGCTGTAATTCCGTCAGAGACAGCAAAGGACTTGGAAGAGCAGCTGAACGGAATGGACAGTGTCTTGAAAGGAGGATATGAGATGAACATCAACAACAACAAAACGAGGATAATGGAATGTAGTCGAATTAAGTCGGGTGATGCTGAGGGAATTAGATTAGGAAAAGAGGCACTTAAAGTAGTAAAGGAGTTTTGCTATTTGGGGAGCAAAATAACTGATGATGGTCGAAGTAGAGAGGATATAAAATGTAGACTGGCAATGGCAAGGAAAGCGTTACTGAAGAAGAGAAATTTGTTAACATCGCGTATAGATTTAAGTGTCAGGAAGTCGTTTCTGAAAGTATTTGTATGGAGTGTAGCCATGTATGGAAGTGAAACATGGACGATAAATAGTTTGGACAGAAAGAGAATAGAAGCTTTCTAAATGTGGTGCTACAGAAGAATGCTGAAGATTAGATGGGTAGATCACATAACTAATGAGGAGGTATTGAATAGGATTGAGGAGAAGAGAAGTTTGTGGCACAACTTGACTAGAAGAAGGCATCGATTGGTAGGACATGTTCTGAGGCATCAAGGGATCACAAATTTAGTATTGGAGGGCAGCGTGGAGGGTAAAAATCGTAGAGGGAAACCAAGAGATGAATACACTAAGCAGATTCAGAAGGATGTAGGTTGCAGTAAGTACTGGGAGATGAAGAAGCTTGCACAGGATAGAGTAGCATGGAGAGCTGCATCAAACCAGTCTCAGGACTGAAGACAACAACAACAACAACAACATGTATGAAAAGACACACGAAAAAGGTGTAATGTTGAACAGTATGTATATTTTATAAGTAGGTTTTCGGCTGTAGTAAAATCGTCACGTACAAAGATAAATATATGAGGGTGTGAATTTTTTATAAGATCACAGATTTTAAACTTGGTACATCTACAGAGTATCTCAGTTTTCAAAGATGACAACCCTTAATGTTTGGTTTAGGAATAAAACGAGAGGAATTTTTTTCGGTAAAATGCGATGTAAAACTATTTAGCTTACAACA
Source organism: Schistocerca americana (assembly GCF_021461395.2). Classification (NCBI taxonomy): domain Eukaryota; kingdom Metazoa; phylum Arthropoda; class Insecta; order Orthoptera; family Acrididae; genus Schistocerca; species Schistocerca americana. The sequence continues at coordinate 927,149,421 of NC_060119.1, read as the reverse complement.
AAATATGTAGAATATGTAGATTTTGCTTCTGACGGTATCCATAGTCTCTAAGTGTTTAATAAAAGAATAGATTGTCCGTTGTAGTCAGTATTGTGCTTAATTAAAATTGTGCCATTAGGTAATTTCTGCCAGGCGCTGGCCGAGCGGTTCTAGGCGCTTCAGTCCGGAACCGTGCGACTGCTACGGACGCAGGTTCGGATCCTGCCTCGGGCATGGATGTGTGTGATGTCCTTAGGTTAGTTAGGTTTAAGTAGTTCTAAGTTCTAGGGGACTGATGACCTCAGATGTTAAGTCCCATAGTGCTCAGAGCCATTTGAACCATTTTTGAGGTAATTTCCGCCGCGAGTCATTATCAAGCACATTTGCCGTGTCGTGTATTACATATCCTGCTCATCACGTTCTTTTATGTTACATACGTCTCACGTAAAAGAATATTATGAGCACGATATGTAATGCATGACATAACAAATAGTATGTAATGTATGTTATGTAATGGCTCACGGCCGAAATTAGCAAAGAGCGGGATTTTAATGAAGCACAAATGGTTCAAATGGCTCTTAGCACTATGAGACTTAACATCTGAGGTCATCAGTCTCCTAGACTTAGAACTACTTAAACCTAACTATCCTAAGGACATCACACACATCCCTGCCCGTGGCGGGATTCGAACCTGCGACCGTAGTAGCAGCGCGGTTCCGGACTGAAGCGCCTAGAAACGCTCGACCACAGCGGCCGGCAATAAAGCACAATACAGCCTACAACGGACAATGTATTCTTTTATTAATGAAATGTGTAACATATTAAATAATGAATTAGATGTCAAATTACAACATTTGTTCTGAGAAGAGAAAAGAGTTGAATAACGTATAGTGAAGTTTGGTCTCGTTCCAAGTGGGGTCAGTGAATAAGATAATCTTGTCCTTTACAGATCCAGTATTACAAACTGGTCATTTATCACAAGTGAGATTAAACAAGTAAGTGAATCAATATTTTACCTGTTTGTAATAATCAACCTGTTTAGAAAAATTTAACTGTTGAGTCATTCCCATGCAAGATGGATCCAAAGCTTACTATTACTGTACAACTTCTTTTACTTCTCAGGACAAATGTTGTAATTTTTCGTAGTTAATTATTTAATGCGTCACATATTTTATATATAATGGATACAAGAGCCAAGAGGACGACAAGGACGAAGTGCTCTGATTGAAAAGGATGTAAGACAGGGTTATAGTTTTTCGCCCCTACTGTTCAATCTGTACATCTAAGAAGCAATGATGGAAATAAAAGAAAGGTTCTGAGGTGGGATTAAAATTCAAGATGAAAGGATATCAATTATACGATTCGCTGTTGATATTGCTACCCTGAGTGAAAGTGATGTGCTCAATGGAATGGACAGTCTAAGGAGTACAGAATAAGGACTGAGAGTAAATCCAAGAAAGACGAAAGTAATGAGAAGTAGCAGAAATGAGAACAGCGAGAAACTTAACATCAGGATTGACGGTCATGAAGTAGATGAAGTTAGGAAATTCTGCTACCAAGGCAGCAAAATAACCAATGACGGACAGAGCAAGGAGGACATCAAAAGCAGACTAGCATTGGCAAAAAAGGAGTTCCTGGCTAAGAGAAGTCTACTAGTATCAAACATATGTCTTAATTTGAGGAAGAAATTTCTGTGAATGTACGTCTGGAGTACAACATTGAATCGTAATGAAACATGAACTGTGGGAAAATCGGAACAGAAGAGAATCGAACCATTTGAGATGTGTTGCTACAGACGAGTGTTGAAAATTAGGTGGACTGATAATGGGAGGAATGAGGAGGTTCTGCACAGACTCGGGGAGGAAAGGAATACGTGGAAAACACTGACACGGAGAAGGGACAGGGTGATACGACATCTGTTAAGACATTAGGGAACAGCTCCCATGGTACTAGAGGAAGCTATAGAGGGCAAAAACTGTAGAGTAAGACAGAGATTGGAATAGGTCCAGCAAATAATTGAGGAGGTAGGTTGTAAGTGCTACTCTGAGATGAAGGGGTTGACACGGGAGAGGAATTCGGGGGGTTCGCAAACCTGTCGGAAGACTGCTGACCAAAATGGAAAAAAGAAGTAGTTCTACGTCGCATTTTACATTATCTACAGTCATACTCTGCAAATCACTGCAAGAGTTTGTAGTTGGGTCTCACTGTACCACACACTGTATTTTCTTTCCGTTGCATTCATGTATAGAGTGTGAGAAGATTGACTGCTCAGGTGCCTCTGTGCCCGCTGTAATTAGTCTAGTCGTGTCTGCGTGGATCCTACGGGAGCAATAAGTAAGGAACTGTAGTATAATTCTGTATTCCTCGTTTGGCAGTGGCCCTTGAGGCTTTGTAAGTACGCTCTAGCGGTACATTTAGCGCCGCTCAGTCTAAGTTTTCCAGCATCCCTCCCGCACATCAAGCAAACCTGTACAGACTGCGACTGGCGTGAAAAATGCTCACATCACTTACGGTTGTATGTCATTCGCTCAAGCAGTCTACCAGGCTGACACAATCAGACAACATGAAACATCAGTAGATCGTGGAAACTGCAATGCAAGACAACTTCTACCCTTTCCAGATAAACACTAACGGAAAAAAATTACAAAACCAAAAAATATTTAATGCACAGTAGCGAAATTTCGGGGATAAATTTGTCTATGTGAAATATTTAAGTAATTAATACAGCAAGATCGTAAGTTAATGCAAGGGCGAGATAAGCTTTAGCAAATGTGAAGTGCTGGTGAAACCACCTCACTGCTGAATCCAATCTGCTTTCATTAGAAAACACAATAGACCTCCACCTGCTCTCCATGAGCGCTCGCTTGACACCACTGAAGTCGCAAATGGGGGTGGTTTGCGGTCAGCGGAATGGACGCTGCAGGCCTTCTAGCTGGGAGCTGTCCCTGAAGTAACCGATTTGTAAGAGTCCGTTGTGTCACAGTGGAGCCAACTGCTGCTCAGATTGCCACACAAGATGCAGCACGATGCGCCACAGCCATGTACCGAACTCGATGGTCACCCCTGACGGCAGTGCCACGTCGGCGTCCGGAGCCCGGTTTTCTTCCCACCCTACGTTCTCGTGATCACTCTGCCAGCAATTTTGGCTACCTTCCGGCCAAGTCTTTGTGCAGTATCGCTGACGGAACATCCAGCTTCGAGTAGCCCTATTACACGACCTCGTTCAAACTCAGTGTCGATAATGGCGTCTTTTTCGCCTTAAAGTAATTCTTGACTATTATCAACTTACCACGTCCAATCTCAAAGGTAACTGACGCTCACGACCATTACAAAGTCTGTTTAAAGCAAACTTGATGTGCGTCCTCACAATGGCGCTACTAGTGCCATTCTTATGCGACTGTCGCGTAATCTGATTAGCCATCATCTTTCAAATGCAGAAACACGCCTACCAGCGTTCGTTTATGTCGCACAACCCCTTCGTGGTTTTGTCAGAGTATTTTGATCGTACATCCAAATCAGTCTTAAAAATATACTAAATCGTGAAAAAAACCTTGATATCTTCCTCCCTGCTTGACGTTGTTCCGTTAAACAGGTACATATTTGGCGAAGAGTTCTCGGGCTTCCAGCCGGGTGGCGGTGTCTTCAAACAGCGACGTTTCGACGAGTGACATACTCATCATCTTCTGGCCAGAAGATGATGAGTATGTCACTCGTCGAAACGTCGCTGTTTGAAGACACCGCCACCCGGCTGGAAGCCCGAGAACTCTTCGCCAGCTGTATACGCCGGGAAAGCATACACTCACATTTAGGTACATATTTGATGCAAAGAAATCAAAAGAACTTAAGGAGACTGAAATACTTCCTATCACTACATCGCGCACAGGAATGATCCACAACAGAGTCCTAGAAATCCTCTCTGTGATTGGTCGATCCAGAAGGAAGTGATCCTGAGCATATGACCGCAATTTTTGTCGTGCAACTGCAAAAGGCTCTACTAATGTTATTTCATGGAATCCGTTAATATTAGTAACGTACTTTTACTAATATTAATGTTCCATCAGTAACTTCTTCGACTGTAACTGATGCTCTTACACTTTTCCATAGTTGTCATTCTCCGGTATATTTCGTAAATTATGAAAACCTCGGTACCTAATTTCTTCAGTACAATGGCCACTAATTAAGATTATAACCACTGTAATTATATGAAAATACAACAAAGCAAGTCAGTAATAATACTAATACTACTGATAATATTAACAACAATTCATTTTTTTAATAAACACATCAAAAAACGTTTTGCATCACTTCGGTTTCGAGAGTCCCCTAACCTGTAGAGAAAATTGGAATAGAGATCAACATAAACATCATTTCCGCCCTTTTTGTTGCTCATGAAAACCACACATTGCATGTTGTACCACCATACAGCAAGAACTTCAGAGGTGGTGGTCCAGATTGCTGTACACACCGGTACCTGTAATACCCAGTAGCACGTCCTCTTGCATTGATGCATGCCTGTATCCGTCGTGGCATACTAACCACAAGTTCTTCAAGGCACTGTTGGTCCTGACTGTCCCAGTCCTCAACGGCGATTCGGTGTAGATCCCTCAGAGTGATTGGTGGGTCACGTCGTCCATAAACAACCCTTTTCCATCTACCCCAGGAATGTTTGATAGGATTCATGTATGGAGAACATGCTGACCACTCTAGTCGAGCGATGTCGTTATTCTGAAGGAAGTCATTCACAAGATGTGCACAATGGGGGCGCGAATTGCCGTCCATGATGACGAATGCCTAGCCAACACGCTGCCGATATGGCTCCACTATCGGTCGCAGGATGGCATTCACGTATCGTACAGCCGTTACGGCTTCCATGACCACCAGCGGCGTACGTCGGCCCCACATAATGCCACTCCAAAACAGCAGGGAACCTCCACCTTGCTGCACTCGCTGGAAAGTGTATCTAAGGCCTTCAGCCTGACCGGGTTGCCTCCAAATACGTCTCCAACGATTGTGTGGTTGAAGGTATATGCGACACTCATCGGTGAAGAGAACGTAATGCCAATCCTGAGCGGTCCATTCGGCATGTCGTTGGACCCATCTGTACCGTGCTGCATGGTGTCGTGGTTGCAAAGATGGACCTCGCCATGGACGTCGGGAGTGAAGTTGCGCATCATGCAGCCTATTGCGCACAGTTGGAGGCATAACACGACGTCCTGTCGCTGCACGAAAAGCATTATTCAACATGGTGGCGTTGCTGTCAGGGTTCATCCGAACCATAATCCGTAGGTAACGATCCTCCACTACAATCCCTTGGGCGACCCTCAGGTCACGAGGCGTGTCGTCGACAGTTCCTGTCTCGCTGTATCTCCTCCATGTCCAAACAACATCGCTTTGGTTCATTCCGAGACACCTGGACATTTCCCTTGTTGAGAGCCCTTTCTGGCAAAAAGTAACAATGCGGGCGTGATCGAACCGCGCTATTGACCGTTTAGGCATGGTTTAACTACAGACAACACGAGCTGTGTACCTCCTCGTGGTGGAATGACTGAAACTGTTCGGCTGTCGGACCCCCTCCGTCTAATAGGCGCTGCTCATGCATGGTTGTTTATATCTTTGGGCGGATTTAGTGGCATCTCTGAACAGTCAAAGGGGCCGTGTCTGTTAAACAATACCCACAGTCAACGTCTGTCTTTAGGAGTTCTAGGAACTGGGGTGATGCAAAACTTTTTTTGATGTGTGTATATTGACGTTGTGCTAGGGTAAAGGAAGCACTAACTCTGCTGTAAGGGATGCAGTAGTTAAGAAGAATTATAATCCAGCAGTAGAGGTCATTAAAGAGCAATTTGGGGACGGAATTAAAGTTCAGGGAGAAGAAATATAAACTTTAAGATTTGCCGATGAAATTGTAATTCTGTCTGGAACGGCGAAACACTTGGTAAATCAGTCAAACGGTATGGGTAGTTATAAGATGAAATTAAAATAAATAAATAAGGAGTAAAAGAGTAATGGAATGTAAAATTAAATCCGGTGATTCTGAGGGAGTTACACTAGGAATGCAGGCTCTTACACTAGTAGCCGAATTTTGCTATTTGTGCAGCAAAATAACTGACGACGGACGAGTAAAGAGCGTATAAAATGCAGACCTCAATAGCAAGGGAAACTCTTCTGGAAAATTACCATCTAATACGAATTTAAGCGTTAGAGTGTCTTTTATGAAAGCATTTTTCTGGAACATAATCGTATACGGAAATGCAACATGATCGGTAAACAATTCATACAAGATAAGAACACAGGGTTTTGAAATGTGGTGCTGCAGAAGAATACTGAAGGCTAGATGAGTAGATGGGATAACTAATGAACCCGTCCTGGATCGAACTGGGGTAAAAAGAAGTGAATGACAAAAATTGTCTACTAGAAGGGATCGGTTGATAGGACACATTTTGAGGCAGTAGCGAGGCATCAGTTTGGTAATGTAGGTAAGTTGGTGGTGGTGGTGGGACAGGTGGGGGGGGGGGGGGGGGAGGTGTAGATAGACACCGCGGCTTATTCACAACAGGCTAGTTCAAGTGAATGTAAATTGCGCTACCTATGCGGGGATGAGGAGAGGATTGGGGAGGGAATTGTCTGATGTTGTTGAAGGAAACGCCTTAGTACTCCACCGAGCTGGCAGGTACTCACAGTAGCAACGTGTACCAGCTCCTCACGTTATCTGAGCCTCTAATCTGAAGATGGTATCATAGACCGAAACTAGTTACTAAAATTAAAAATAAAAAGTTCATTACAGTCTGGCCGTTTCTTTTGTTAAAAGCGTTCAACTGATGTGGAGCAATCAAGTGATCGCTCTTTCATGGATTGGTTGTGACTGTGGTACCCAACACGGATAATCGTTAAAGAAGGTAACACGCGTCGAGTAGAGTATCTCGAGGACGTCGCTAAGTTGTAATTTTTACTTCAGTAGGTCAAAAAACGGCTATAGAATCATGTTGAGAGGTAAATTGTCTATTAATGAGAACAATGTTTTTCATTTGGGAATTGCGGAATCTGGAATCGTCCCTTTATGATACCTGGCTGTTTCCTTAATAATATGATTTTAGTTAGCTTGTTCTATCAGTTCACAGATGTGGTGTGTTGCCCTTCATTAGCGTCTTGACTTTTCTGATATGATTGAACGATACCATCTAAGGAAACGAATCACATCTTCATACCGAAGCGTCCACTCATGAATCATCTCTTCTTCGAAAGGTGTAAACATGTAATCAAGTTATAACTGCACCTCTGAGATTCCATCGTATACCGTGAGAAATAAAAAAAGCCCAGTTGCTCCAAGGTCGCTATACCGGTGCATCGCACGTTGGGGATAATCCATTTGAATCCTTGCGGTGTAAGAAAATTCCCTACCTGTGATTGCATACTCAATCACAAGGACATACTATATTGCGTTACACAAGCACTCACCATAATTGTTCATTCGGTAGATTTGCACATTGATAGTTGATATACTAGTTGGATAGGCCGTACTTGTAATATTGCCAAGGAAGCAATACGAGAGTTCCGTGTTGCCTCTAATGTTCGACAGTGAGGAGAGTACCTACTATCCTTATTGCAACAGGAAGAGAAAAATTCAACTAGTCATGACATAAAGTACGAAAGTGGTCAGTAGTTATAATTAATGGGTCGTCATAGTATGATAACTTACGTTGTTTTTGTTTTACATAACAGGAAATAAGCTCCGTGTGAGATGGTATCCATGCGAGATAATACTTCTGAAAACACGAGTAAGCAAATTCGAGGTGCGCGTTAAACAAGAGAGAACCAAGTGTTGTACAAAGCTATCTCGGTATTCATAATGGGAGTAGTTACTGTTAAATAGTATCGAGTAGTAATGAGTCGTATTTGCAGTGATTTCTCCGACATTCTATCTCAGACACGTTACTTCAGGATATTTAGACGGCCACCGCGACAATTTGAAATCCTGCTGAATTTTGTATATCGTGTTCTCTGTCGCGTATATAATGTGAAGAAATTTCTTTCTTTTTATGTTCATGGTGTAAGAAAACCTATTGTTTAAAGCGTTTATTTACAGATTATCCTTACTGTACTGATTTTGTAGCATAATAATGGGTGACTAATTATCTGTAATTAACAAAATTCACGTATGTGGACGGTGAACTAAAAAAATAACTAGACTAACAATGAATGTTTACGTATTTTAACTAGATATGTTGAAAACACCCTGATAGCGATTTTTCTACAGCTTATTTTCCAAAAATGTTATTTAAAAAATCAGCGTTATTACGCATGTATGAATGTAGCTTGAAAGCTTCTTAAATTTGTGTTGTAACAAAATATTTCGTTCTTCAAAATTGGTTAACGGTGGTGTGGTATTTTGTAAAATTTCAAATGAATTCAAATTTCGATTATATTGTACAGTTTGCAAAAACTTTAATTACACATCACTTTATATGAGAAACTTTTTTTGTTTCGAAGATATTTACTCGAATCCTGATATGCCAAATTACCTTTCGAGGTGTGCTTTACCCCTTTAAAGTGAAAGCGGTCACAAAAAATACATATTGCACACCCGCCACGTTTCATCAGGATCGTTTGTTGAAACTTGGGAATGTTCCCTTGTCAGTTGCTTATTGTGACAAGGGGTGTTATCTACAACGAGGAGAACATGAAGTAGTAGATTATGTAGTAATCTGTCCCGGAGCAACTTTTCATCATTTGATAAATCAATGTCGTCGTGATGATCCCCTGTTTTCCGGTCAGATTTAAACCTTACCCAGGCAACCGACCTCCCCGTCAGCATGGATGATGGTAATTCTGCTTCCTTCGAAACAGGTTTCAGTAGACCCCGTAGTGAATTGCCACTCCATTCGTACGACGTTGAGTTAGAAGAGTGTACGCATGTGTCGTCCATGTACACAACTGGACGACACTCACGTCTTTACTCTTGGATTTTTAAGTAAGCATTTCCTTTTGCCCTGATACTACTTTGTTCGTGGATGACTTCTCGGTGATTTTCTGCCCTCTTCCACTTAAGTCCAACAGTGCAAAGAACTTTACGAAATGTGTTTATACGTTCTTCAAAATTTATTAAATACTGTAACTTTTTTATGAATTTCCTTTAAAGTGGGTCTTCTTTTATTTGTAATGTAGAAATTTTTCACTATGTGGCGGACGACTTGCTCGTTAAAATTGTCTAACTGGTATTCTGATATCTTCTAGGCCTTTCCCTATGAGACGTTGAAGCTGTTGACGATTCACCTGCCTTGACTCTTTCCAGTTCTCTCTTGATTCGCTGAATGTAAGTAAACGTTACACCAGCTGCTTCGGCCATTCTTTTCAATGTAGATTTTAGTTTCAATTGACCACCTAATACAGCGTCTTTCTTCATAAATCGGAGGAATTGGCAACCACTTCGCGTTACTGATTATGAAGACCATTGCCCTTTAACTTGCTTTGTGTTCGTGGCATCTTCAATTCGAATACGTTCTCGCAGAGTTTTACTAGTGGAGCGCTCCGCCTGACTAGATGGCAACACGCCCGACGCTGGCGATCGACTGCGCGGGGTCTACTGCGCATCTTGGTTACGGTGTTCGCGTCTGTTACTTTACGTTGCATTAATACTTGTTCAAGGATCATGAATACGACATTCCAGAATGATGAGGAACGTGTTAGGTTCAGTTTTCTTTACACGGTATAAGCTGTTCTCTCTTTTCTTTACTTTTCTTCTCTTCTTTTCTTTCCCTTGTTTTTACAATTAGCATTACATATTTACGAGGGGCGTTCAGAAAGTAAGCTCCGATCGGTCGCGAAATGGAAACGACTATGAAAATCCGATAAAGCTTTGCACAGATGTGTTGGGTAGTGTCTCTAGTATAACCCCAGTTAGCATCACGTCGCTCTTCTCATTTCTGAGCTCGCAGTGAGTGCGTAAAGATGTCTAGAAAATAGTGTCTGCCGCCAAGTACGAGGGCCTGGTGAGAAATTTCGCCTGAAGCTATGCAGCGAACATTACATAACTGTCGTGCTGTTTCTTCTTCAAGACAATTCTCAGCCGCATTCTGCAGGGGCAATGAAGATGCTCCTGCATCGTTTTCAAATGGAAATGTTAGATTACCCACAATACAGTCCGCAATTGTCTCCCCCTGAGTTTCATCTCTGGTCACATGAACCGCTGTCTTTGAAGACAACATTTTGACACAGACAACGAGGTGTAGGCCAGCGTGGAAAATTGGCGGAAAGCACTGGCGGCTGCCTTCTATGATGAGGCTATTGAAAAGTTGGTACAACGCTATGACAAAAGTCTAAGTCAGAACGGCGACTACGTAGAGAAGTAGCTGAAAGGTGTAGCTAATTGTTAGAAGTAAAACATTTCTGATGTTCACTGTGGTTTCAATTTGGCAATCAATCGGAGCTTACTTTCTGAACAGGCCTCGTAAAAATTCATCTATTGAGTAGGAAGAGTTGTCATTTAGATATTCTTTTAATTTGTTTTTAAATGCCGGTTTGCTGCCAGTCAGACCTTTATTGCTATTTTGTAAATGACCAAAGACTTTTGAGTCAACATAAATCGCCCCTTTCTGTGCCGAAGTCAGATTTAACCCAGAATAGTGCAGATAATCCTTTCTTCTAGTGTTGTAGCTATGCACTTTACTATTACTTTTAAGTTGGTGAGTGAATATATGAATTGCGAAGGTTCTGTGAATACCCCGATTTCCTTAAATAAATGTCTGCAAGGTGATCTTGGGTGTGCTCCAGCTGTTATTCTGATTATTCGCTTTTGTGCAATGAATGCCTTTTCTCTTAATGATGCATTACCCCAAAATATGATGCCATATGAAAGCACTGAATGAAAATAAGCAAAGTAGGCTAATGTACTGATTTGTTTACCACCCAAATTTGCAGTAACCCTAATACCCTAATAGCATAAGTAGCTGAACCTAGATGCCTCAGCAGGTCATCAATCTGTTTCTTCCAATTTGGCCGGCCCCTGTGACAGAGCGGTTCTAGGCGATTCAGTTGGGAACCGCGCTGCTGCTACGGTCGCAGGTTCGAATCCAGCCTCGGGCATGGATGTGTGTGATGTCCTTAGGTTAGTTAGTTGTAAGTAGTTCTAAGTCTAGGGGACTGATGACCTCAGATGTTAAGTCCCATAGTGCTTAGAGCCATTTGTACCATATTCTTCCAATTCAATTTCTCATGAATGCACACGCCCATAAATTTTGAATATTCTACCTTAGCAGCCGACTTCTGTTCAAAGTCTGTATTTATCACTGGTGTTATGCCATTTACTTTACAGAATTGTATATACCGTTTTTTATCGAAATTTGATAAGAGTCCATTTTCAGATAAACACTAAATAATTTTTTGAAAACCGTTATTTACAATTTTGTCCGCTAATTCTTGTTTGTTGGGATGTTAACTATATTTGTATCATCAGCAAGAAGAACTATCTTTGCATTTTCATGAATGTAGAGTGGTAACTCAATAATGTATGCTAATAACGATAAGGAACCCTAGATTGAACCCTTTGGGACACCATTCTTGATACCTCCACAGTTAGAGGACCCTGCTGATCTATGCAGGCTATCTGTACTGCTTATTTCAACCTTCAGCATTCCTCCAGTTAAATATGAATTAAACTATTTGTGCATTGTCTCATTCATACCACAATACTTAAGTTCAACTAAAAGAATTTTGTGAGTCACACAGTCAAAAGCCTTTGAGAGATCACAAAAATCCCAATGGGTGATGATAAGTTATTCAGAGCAATTAATATTTGATCAGTCAAAGCGTATATAGCATTTTCTGTTAGTACTTCATTTTTACTAATATGCAAAGCTGCTCTTAAATGCATTACTTTTTCAAGAATTTTGGATAAAGTTGTCAGAAGTGAAATTGGACCGTAACTGTTAGCATCAGACCTATCTCCTGTTTTAGGCAATGGTTTAACATTAGCATATTTCAGTCTATCCAGAAAAATGCCCTGTTTCAGTGAGGTACTACATATGTGTTTGAGAATCCTACTTATCTATTTGGAACAAGCTTTTAGTACCCTGTTGGAAATGCCATCAATTCCATGAAAGCTTTTACTTTTGAGTGAGTTTATTATTTTCCTCATTTCAGTAGGTGAGGTGGATTGAATTTCAGTTTTATCATATTGCATAGGATTGCATGAACTGTACGAACCATACGTTTACATGAATGCGTTATGGCCATCAGTCTGTGCTATACTGTTGTAGTGTTCAGACAAATTGCTCGGTATGCTACTGAGACTTTCACAATGTACACGACATTCTAAAACGTGGATATGGTTTTTATTTATGAGAGATAGTGCTGAAGTGTTTGACAGTGGTGCTGTTATTAGCTGAAATGTATCCTGATCTGTCTCTGCTAACATTATAAAATATTTTAAGAAACTGGAAGTCTGAAAAACAAATATGCCAACAAAATAGAACAGCAACTGATGACAGAAATGCAACTTAAAACGCACTAGCGGCAAGACGTAGTCCACATGTCATTCAGAGGAAGCTGGAACGTGGGAGTGGGATCTGCCAAAGTGTGTTACCAAGTTCTAGTGCATTTCATTCCTTCCACATCTCGCTCCACCAACATCCTCATGGCAATGACGTTCAGATTCCTTCATACTTCACCCAACCATATCAACAGAAGCAAACAAAGTGGTACTGTGAGTCTATGCAAGATTTGGTTTAAGAATGAAACATAGTTTACAAACCTTGGGCGAGTCAACGTTTGCACTCGGCATTACTGGTCAGTTGAAAAGCCACGTTGGCTGAGAGAAGTAAATAATGATCATGGTCTGTAAAAGTGTGGCTTTTCACTAATCGCGTCACTGGTCCCTGTTTTATTGTCAAGACTGTAAATAGTTTCGTCTATCTACAATTACCGAGACATACGCTTTCGCAGCTATTAGAAGACATTCCATTGGGCCTAAGGCAATCCATGCAATACCAACGAGAGAGGTGTCTCGCCCATTCCGCCCATGGATGAAAAGACTTTGGGATATGTGTAATTATGTATCGACCTAAATGCATATTGTAAATTAATTGAGATTTGGGAATAAGACACAGAACTGTGTTTTGCTCAGTTCAGAGTGGGAAGATATTAAGTATTATTTAGTCAAGTTGTTAGAGCATAGTAGTTAAAACGAATATCCTTTAATTGATATATGGGAGTTTTCAATCAGCAGCTACTATCAGAACCTTATTCGTGGGTTTCTAGTGTATCAGTTTTTTATGTAGTTGCCTCACCAGTGATTTATACACTCCTGGAAATTGAAATAAGAACACCGTGAATTCATTGTCCCAGGAAGGGGAAACTTTATTGACACATTCCTGGGGTCAGATACATCACATGATCACACTGACAGACCCACAGGCACATAGACACAGGCAACAGAGCATGCACAATGTCGGCACTAGTACAGTGTATATCCACCTTTCGCAGCAATTCAGGCTGCTATTCTCCCATGGAGACGATCGTAGAGATGCTGGATGTAGTCCTGTGGAACGGCTTGCCATGCCATTTCCACCTGGCGCCTCAGTTGGACCAGCGTTCGTGCTGGACGTGCAGACCGCGTGAGACGACGCTTCATCCAGTCCCAAACATGCTCAATGGGGGACAGATCCGGAGATCTTGCTGGCCAGGGTAGTTGCCTTACACCACACGTTGGGTGGCACGGGATACATGCGGACGTGCATTGTCCTGTTGGAACAGCAAGTTCCCTTGCCGGTCTAGGAATGGTAGAACGATGGGTTCGATGACGGTTTGGATGTACCGTGCACTATTCAGTGTCCCCTCGACGATCACCAGTGGTGTACGGCCAGTGTAGGAGATCGCTCCCCACACCATGATGCCGGGTGTTGGCCCTGTGTGCCTCGGTCGTATGCAGTCCTGATTGTGGCGCTCACCTGCACGGCGCCAAACACGCATACGACCATCATTGGCACCAAGGCAGAAGCGACTCTCATCGCTGAAGACGACACGTCTCCATTCGTCCCTCCATTCACGCCTGTCGCGACACCACTGGAGGCGGGCTGCACGATGTTGGGGCGTGAGCGGAAGACGGCCTAACGGTGTGCGGGACCGTAGCCCAGCTTCATGGAGACGGTTGCGAATGGTCCTCGCCGATACCCCAGGAGCAACAGTGTCCCTAATTTGCTGGGAAGTGGCGGTGCGGTCCCCTACGGCACTGCGTAGGATCCTACGGTCTTGGCGTGCATCCGTGCGTCGCTGCGGTCCGGTCCCAGGTCGACGGGCACGTGCAGCTTCCGCCGACCACTGGCGACAACATCGATGTACTGTGGAGACCTCACGCCCCACGTGTTGAGCAATTCGGCGGTACGTCCACCCGGCCTCCCGCATGCCCACTATACGCCCTCGCTCAAAGTCCGTCAACTGCACATACGGTTCACGTCCACGCTGTCGCGGCATGCTACCAGTGTTAAAGACTGCGATGGAGCTCCGTATGCCACGGCAAACTGGCTGACACTGACGGCAGCGGTGCACAAATGCTGCGCAGCTAGCGCCATTCGACGGCCAACACCGCGGTTCCTGGTGTGTCCGCTGTGCCGTGCGTGTGATCATTGCTTGTACAGCCCTCTCGCAGTGTCCGGAGCAAGCATGGTGGGTCTGACACACCGGTGTCAATGTGTTCTTTTTTCCATTTCCAGGAGTGTAGATTTGTACACCGTTTGAATTCATAATAACGATAATTTACTGACTGCAATATTAGTTTCGCGAGGATATTAACGGGGATTTCTGGTGGTTTTGGCTTTGATTTTTTCGTAATTATGGTTCAGAACCCATTCTTGGTACTAGTGAACGCTCATGATTTGTGTGTGTACATGTGCTTGCCTTGGTATCCCAGCAAGCAATTATGCAATGAGTAGATTATAGCTTAATTCTTAAATAAATGCACCAAAAATATGTCTGTCAAGCATCAGTAAATTGGATGGTGCGTGTTAACTGAACTCTACAGAAATTCAGAACAGTAATGTTATTTGAGCTTCAATTGATGTGTATTGTTTGGCGCCGTATATCCATGGAAACATCTGTTATTAACTTAGTTGTGACATTTAGTTGAGCAGTTAAGCAACAGGGAATCTGAGGACTTGCTAAGCCGAGTGCTTAATGTCTTGTGAACAATGCAAATTATATATCAAATATCAAGTGTAATGAAATCTCAGTGTTGCCGTGGGTATCATGTGACGAATGAAGACATTACAGCTAGATCGTCCTAGTGACTGATGCTAGTAGAGTGCTGTATCTATGTGGATTAATTGAATCGGAATACCTCCAGACTACTGCTGAATCATAAGTGCGTAAATGAATACACAAATTAATCCGTTCCTTCCAGCCCC
Source organism: Schistocerca americana (assembly GCF_021461395.2). Lineage (NCBI taxonomy): Eukaryota > Metazoa > Arthropoda > Insecta > Orthoptera > Acrididae > Schistocerca > Schistocerca americana. Next base: position 927,134,050 of record NC_060119.1, on the reverse strand, counting down.
AGTGAGCAATAAACAAATCTTTGATATCTTTGATCCAGTTATTCAAATGTTTCATGTCCACTACGAACCTTGTCGTTCGTCACTGGCTGGAATCCGTGCCTGTCTGAACGATTGTTGCCGCCACAGCACACCGTCGTTCCTCACTGAAACAGTTCTCAATGTGATCCATCTGCCGAGTGGTTCTAGGCCCTTCAGTCTGGCACCGCGCGACCGCAACGGTCGCAGGTTCGAATCCTGCCTCGGGCATGGATGTGTGTGATGTCCTTAGGTTAGTTAAGTTTAAGTAGTTCTAAGTTATAGGGGACTGACGACCTGAGATGTTAGGTCCCATAGTGCTCGGAGCCATTTGATTTTTTTGTTATCCATCTCATATTTCTATCTCTTTGCTGTCATCATCTGAAATCGACGCCTTTAATCGTCGGCTTCCAGGCGTTCCACATCAGGTTTAAAGACGTATAAATGTGATAAAATTATGAATTTTACTGACGATATAAATAACTTCCACTGTGTTATATTACGCAGTACTTACAAATACTGTTAATTGATGTACTCGAATTCAAGCTTAGTTTTTGTGAAGATGAGGATTAATGACAGCTGAACCTTTCAAAACTTTTCACATTCAATATCCAATGATGGCCTGTAGGACGATTATCTGTACATGTATTTTAAGAACGTTTTCTAGCTTTTCCTTTACAGACCTACAGTTAAATCATATGCATTCTTAACAATTTATGTATAATGACAACAGCATAAAACTCTAACATACACTGACATCCAGCGCAGTTACGTCTCTCGGGACCGAAGGCCCCGCTCGGGCTTTTACCTTGTTTCCCTTGAGCTCCGCTCAAATGGGGAAGCGATGTAATTAATCCAGGTTTCATGAACTTTTCCTGTTCTGAGATAGGTGGTTGTGTGTAGTAGTGGTCATGGAAGTTACACTGTACCTTTACAACAATACATGAAATCGAATACATGTACATTTTCTCTGTATTCAACCACTGTAATATCATGTATACCATATGATTTGTGTTCGCAACCTATAATGTGTTTATGAACCTTGTCTGTACCAGTGACTATAATCTGGTGAACTGTTGAAATAAACTATTGAAACAACTGATTATAAGACATTTTATGGCTCACCTTAAATGTTAATCATCTGGGGTGTGAACGTCCATTATGCACGTGAACTTTCTACCATCACAAACGACTGAACCGATTGTGGGCTTTAGCAACTAAATAATTGCTAGAATGGTTACATATCATTTCACGCTTCAAGGATATGTTCCCATTGGGGAAGGGTGATTATATATACTGGTAGTGTGCCACTCTTCACCAACGATTATATGAGTATACATCGTAATTGTGTAAGTACCCAGTGAGCTGGTAATTCTTTGGTATCAATTATTGTAACATATCCATGTGTGGAATAGTAGTTTTGGTCTAATATCTACTCAGTTTGAATTAGTAATGAATGATATTGTTAACAAGAGTTCACCGGTCTTTTGCTGTGACATATTAATAGAACGGAAATGAATGGTTAAGAGGAAGGAGTTAAATAAAAGCTCAGAGCATCACTTCGGTCACTATCTCTCTCCTGTCTTCCAGACTTCCCTGAAACTGCGAGGGCTGGTCGTGAATCGCTCTTGGGTATCTCGAATATATCTCGAGTAGTAGAACACTTGCCTGCGGAAAGCAGAAGTCCCGGGTTTGCATCCAGGTCCGACAAACAGTTTTAGTCTGCCAGGAAGTTTTAAAACAACATAAATTCCGCTGTTAAGTGAAATTTGATTCTAGACGGTTATATTATACGAATGTGAAGCTGTGATATGCAGAAAGGAAAATGAAGGAAAGCTATTAATAATCGAACTGAAAAGATCAAGTGGACGTTTTGGACCTGTAATCGATGAAAATAATGTGGAATGCAAGATAACAAAAGTGTATACCTACGCGAGATGTACAAACACTGCAACATCATCGAAGTTCTAAGGAAGAGATGGGCTTGCCACGTAGCAAGAATTTAGGCTAAGAGACTACCTACAATAGCATTCTATAGAACAACAGTTGGAATGAGAGGAAGAGGAAGACGAAGAATTAGATGGTGAGACAATGTCCGAGGTAACCTAGCCAAGATGAACATCAGACAACCAATGCACTCCGCAGAAAGAAATGAAAGAAGCTCGAAGAACGGGCATATAATCGATAAGACTCCAGCCACATGGATGAATGTTACAATTCAGTGCTTATAAACGTATAACACACTACAAGTCACCGAAAATTTCACCTCGATATATTTGCTCATTCTGAATATATTTGTGGTGGCCTGTCTAATTCCCTATCCCTGTATTTATAAGCCGGTACACATGCACTGCAGTGCCATTGCGAATATCGTGTGGTGCCTACGTCACGTGCCGGCCGGAGTGGCCGAGCGGTTCTAGGCGCTACAGTCTGGAACCGCGCTGCTGCTACGG